>NC_080061.1:9552088-9664588 GCF_026212465.1 Amaranthus tricolor
TCAATACAAGAATAATTAATATAACTTTTTAAAATTTTTTGTTATCTACCACTAGAAATATTAAAACTTTAATATATATCTTAGCAAATATAACCAAATTAAATAGAACAAAGTGATGGAAATGAAGGTATAACATTATAATAAAAACAACAAAGTGGGATAAATACGTACCACATAGTCCTTTGCTGAGTCAAATCCGAGAACTACATCAGCCAGCTTTCCTACAATATCATTTATTTAAAAAGTAAGACCCAAAATCATCTAAATTATTGATAAGCTTAAGTTCAAAACTACATTTTAATTAATTTTATAAATTTCAAATAAATTTACTGCTATTTTGAATTGTCAATTCAGTAAAGAGTTTAAAACGCAAAAAACTCTGATTAACCATTTCTCATTATGAAACAGAAACAAATCCGAAAAGCAGAGCAAATTTGTAAAATAAAATCTTCAAAAAACACAAATTCATGATATGAACAAAGAACAATTCATACACAATAGGCATTTTATTTGAATCATTTTTGTGTGAAACCATCTCTTGGTGAAACGGGTTCGAAATATGGAGTTCATACGATAATAATTAAATTAATTGTGCTGTGGAGAATGTCTTCACAGTGAGACCAAATGAAGTTATTATATCAATATTTATTTTTTTAAATATAAAAAAAATAAGAAAACAAAACTAAAAATAAAAATGGGAAAAGATAAAGGTTGAGATTAAATTACCATGTTTATCAGGAATAAGAAGAGAAATAAGGGCAGCGCCATAATTAGTGAGCGTAAGAGAGATGTTACCCTTCTTCAGTTCATAAACTCCAATCTCATCTTCATATTCTTCAGCATTTACGTAATGTTCGCCATGGTGATGACGGTGATGATGGTGGTGCCCGAAAATAAAAGACACTTCCGGATCTAAACCCAAACTGCTGCTAATTAAACTGATGGAAATTAGAGAAATTAAGAGTATGATTTTATCAATACCCATTTTAATTTGAGATGAAGATGGAAATTATTTTTTTTCTGTTTCTGGTTTTATTGTGCTAAGTTTTGTTGGGGTATCAAAGTGGAGGTTATATATCTGACACCCTCCCTCCGTCCCTCTCATAACGCATTTCTTGCTTTTTCCACGTGGAATGACAAATTGTGTTAGAAAATAGGTAGAAGTTTAGAACAAACAACTATTTCTTTACTCTTCATTTAGCATTAATAAGTTTTTTTAAGAAAATATGCATGTTTGGTAATAAAAAAGAGAGGGCTTGTTTTATCTTTGGAGGAAATTAAAAAAAAGGTTAGAATGTATAAATGATAAAGGTAAAATTGAAAATTAATGTTAATTAAGAGGAACATAGGGAGTAAATGATAGAAATATATATATATATATATATATATATATATATATATATATATATATATATATATATATATATATATATATATATATATATATATATATATATATATATATATATATATATATATATGTTGTTAAAATAAAAATATAATAATTAGTTTTTGTATGAGATTAAAAAAAAAACTAGATTATTGCTAAAAAGAAAAGGTGCAAAATTAATATGACAACCTAAATAAAAAGATTATATTCTCTCTTTCATGTTGATGTTTCTACATGAAATTTTCTGGAAAAAATCTTATACATAATTTTCATTGTTATATATAACTTAAAGTATATTTATATGGAACATTATTAGATTCGCCTTGACGTATACATAGTTATTTTACATTTTTATAATTTTTATGATATTTTTTTTATAAAAATTAAGTCAAAAACAATTATATTAAAAATACGTAAAAAGTAAATGAAAATATCAAATGAGAACGAAGAAATACTAATTGACAGAAATATCGGGGTAATCTTTTTGTTGTCTTCGCTATTTATCAAAATTGTTTTTTTTCTTTTCTTTCTTGCTAAACTAAATATTACTCTATCTGATCTCCTTCTAATTTGTTATAAATTATTTATTGATATATAGTATTGGATATTATTTTAAATAGTTAAATTGACCATTTACTCAAGTCTATGTATACTTGTATATATAATTTTATATTTTTGAAAACATTATAGTGAAAAATGTAAGAGTTTAGATGTATAAAATGAAATTACAAGAACTAATTTTCTTTACATTTAAATTATAATCACCTTTATATAACTTTTTTTTATGGCATGGCGTTAGAGAATGTCAAAACATATTAATTATTAAATATGAATAGTATTCTACTCATGCCAAAGAAATCCACTAAATATAACAATAAAATTCTTTAAATAAATTGAAGAATACGAATAATGTTTATCCAATATGTATCGTTATACATATCTATGTACACAACTAGACAACTCTGTCTCTATAACCCATGAAATCGCGCGATGTATCAACTTATAAAATAGTCCTTTTGAAAACCATTTATGTCCTACTTAATGATTCAACTAGGGGCGAATAGTAATTTAATCAACTATTGTGCATTGCTTTAAACATTCCAGCTCAGAGTCCCTCCATTCCAACAAAGGATGAAACCAGATTGAGATCAGAAGTCGTCTTTATCTATTTAGAAGCTCAAATGGATGTAACTTCAACACTTAATTCACTTTCTCCTCTATACACTAAGAAATGATTCTTAGTTCTTCTTAAGTAGTTTAGGACATTCTTAGCTAGTTTTCGGCATAGACTCACCAATATATAATAGAAATTAAATGTTGATTATCATTTATAATATTAAGTATTGTAACAAACTACACAAATTGAAAATAAACATTAATACGCACCTACAAGATGCAATTCTGAACGTACACCAAGTTCACGTACATCATGTCTTGCCTTGATGTGATCCTTTGTTTTATCGGCACACACATCAACGCGTTGATTATGTTACAAATACATTTTTCTCTATGTGCATGACAATTAGATTATGCTTAATCATGTTAGTTTTCCAATATAGAAAATCCTAGAATATGCTCCTCTTCTTTTAGCCAATAGAGTACATACTAACTTCCTTTTTATGATTTGGTCTGTCTTCTTCATTCACTTTCCATTATCCATATTGGTTTAATTCAACGAGCAATTCATGTCTTTTGTAAATTGGAGGTAGATCTCTTTTCTCAACATATCTTCCTATAGGGATGACTTGTACCTAAAAACCTTATATGATAGTCAAACAAACATATCTTCGAGGTTAAAAGCCTGTGAATCGTCCATGCTGTAAGGGTAAGAATATCGTCCAGTTGTACTCCACCTAGACAACATCAAAAAAGCAGGAAAGTCGTTGATTGTCCACATCAATGCTGCTCGCAGTTGGAAGTTCTCCCTTTTGGAGATGTTGAATTTATAAATCCCCTCTTCCCACAACATGTTCAACTCCTGTATCTATGGTTGAAGATATAAGTCGATATTGTGTTTTAGATTGCTCGGCCAAAGGACAATTACTGTTAAGAACATATATGGCTTCTTCATGCACAAGGTGGAAGATTGTATGGGGTAACAATCACAGGCTACAATGAATATTGCTGCCCCACTCTTTCAAAGGGATTAAAACCATATGTATATAGAGTAAGTCGCACATTTCAAGTCACCATTGCAAATTCCGGATGTGTGTCATCAAAAGTCAACCATGGTTGAGCATTAGAAGGATAAATTATCTCTTCATCTTTAGTGTGGTGCTCTGCGTGCCACCTCATATGACTAGTAGTTGTCTTTGAAGCATACAATCTTTATAATCTGAGGCCAAGAGGAAAATAAGAAAATTGCTACCGTGAAACCTTATTACCATTATGTTTTCTTCTCTGCCTAAAGGTTTCACAGATATGACAACAATTTGCATTTGGATTGTTCCCCAATATATCATACACCCGTTAGGACAACAATCTATCTTCTCAACGGGTAATCTACGGACATCTATTTATTTTTTGGTGCTATAGAAGTTGTTTGTCATTGTATTCTCTTCTGAAAAAACTTCTTTCACCAACATATAAAACTCGTTGTTAAATCTCTCAAGCATGCGATAGTCCGTCTCCAAGTTTGTTAGTCGACCAATCATATCCATCTTGGTGTGATTATTACAACATGTTATAATGGCATGTTAGTAGAATTCAACAAAGAATTGTCTAGAATGAGGGTTCAAATCTTCATCAACATGTATCGGTGGTTTATCATCTACCAGTACAACATTGAACTGTGGGGGAAGAAACTGATGGTAAGTATTGGGAATGTACTAGCAGCTGTATCACATACCATTGGTGAGTAAGGATTTGGATCCTTCAACAAATGTTCCCATAGTACCCTTAAGACATCAAAAGTTGCTCCTACCAATGCGTTATATTGATAACTCTGCTCATAGTCATTAAATACTAAAAGTCAAAAAAGTCAGTTGGCGACAATCTGGTAATTGCCAATGCCATCGCCATCTTTCAATTTAAAAGTTCAAAATGTTTACCGTTAGCATGGGGTGACAAGATGGCGACCAAAAAAGGCCGTGACCCATTTCAAAAAGATTTGAAAACATGTATTCGATGGTAAGCGACGAGTTGGGACCAACCTGTGTCGTCGCCTACTGAAGAAAAAATAAAAACTATATATTAAATGATGGCAACGACATATCTAAAAAATAAAAAATTTTAGGCATGTAGCGACAGGTAAGCGACACTCTAGTTTCGTTGCTCGTTGTTGCGTTGCTAGGACGTCGCCTACCCGTCACCAAAGGTGACGATTTTATTTTCTTCGCCTTTTGGACATCGCCACTTTTACGTTTTTTGTAGTGAAAATTATATGTTCTTTTGATGCTTATAGAGTTTTATACTCTTGTAGAATTTTTATTCAAAAAGTTTTAATTAACACTCATATTTTTCAAAGAGTTTACAATAATTATGTGGGAATTTATTTAGTCAATCGTAAACATGGTATTTCTAAATGGCTATTAGGAAACATTAATTTTTATAATTCCATAGAAGGATGAGTATTTCTTGAGGATAACATAAGCAATAGCCGAATCATATTACTCTTTACACGAATTATCTTGACAGCAATCAAAAACCAAACATCTTTGCAGACAATAGCATTGGATTTTGACAAGGATAAGTTGCTAGGCATATGTTTTACTTGTATCATATAAAAACACCAAATGACCAAATTATTCTTAGCACAATGTAATACGTGGATTAATAAATTATTCAACATCTATTCTATTTATGATGTAATGACGCCAAGGAACCAAGACTAATTCTTTTTAGTCTAAAATGGATTTAATTAGTCCGCACTATTTTTACTGTGCATTATTATTTTTTAATCAGTAATCACATTTTCTAATTTACATTTCATAAATTTAAAGTTAATGTACGCTATTTTAATGTGCACTATTTTTTAATGTTTCATCTACAAGTTCCCACTCCTCACTCTCCACTCTACTTAATTAGTAATCAGTAAGCCTTTGCTTAGATAAGTTCTAGTCATCGTCAACAATAAGCTTAAAATTAGAGTTCTTAAATATTAAACGCTCATCGATTTGATCCAGACCTAATACAAATTTGATTTAAACAAACAATTGAACACCTATAAATACTTAAATTCATTTTCATCGATTAAAAATTGAATTCCGTTCATAAAACAGATTTTAATTTATGAAACAATTTGAACTTTGAAATGTATACTAAAATTGGAGAAATATCAAGAAAATTTAAGTGCGTACGAAAAATTGTGAAAAGGAATCCCCAAAGGACCCCAACTAAATTACGTATCCAACCACAACATTATCAAAACAAAGTTGAATGATCAACATGATCAAGTGTTGACTATGGCCCCATAACACGTCGAATTTATTTTAGCAACGGTCTTCTCCATGCATTGACTAGCAAAACTATCTATATTACCAATTAGAAAGGGGTTAAATATTTTATAGTTGATTTTTACATTTTATGCTTCATGAATCTTAACAAAGTACTTAAAACTAATTCCGAACTTATTTTTAAATGTTTGTGTATCTTTTTAAGAAACTAAGTAATGAAATCTGTTAATGTAGAAATAATAAATGAAATAAATTAGGATAAAATAAAGTATGTAAGAAGATAAATCTTCAAAAGGATCTACGTTTTTACTTTTGGGTTTCTCTCTACCACTACTACCTACGCGCTCAACAAGTAACTAAATAGAATAAGTTAATCACTCAAACACTTGGACACTAATAAAAATGTATGTTACGCTCTTTTTGTTTGAGTATGAAAACTTTTTAAAGCGTTTTTGTGTCAGGTTGTGGCTTACTCTCTATAGATCAACTTTGTATTTATACTTCACACTTCAATTAAATATGAACTTCAATGTTTAAATCTCCAAATATTTCAAGACTCAGTGCTTATATATATATATATATATATATATATATATATATATATATATATATATATATGAACCAATGTTAAACAACATAGAACAATATTAATAGATGTTAGATGACTTAACCAATGTCTGACATCGTCAAGAGTTCTAATAAACTAAATATATCTTTTATCTTTAAGGTTCCTAGCATTATCCCTCTTGATGAAAACAATTAATATCATCAATTAATATTAATAACCATTTCTATGGAATTAACTTTAGGAAACAAACAACGATTGATTATTGTATGACAGATTTGTCCTTCAAAATTAACAGAAGTGTGGGTAGGGAATGTTGTTTTGAAGACCAAGAAAGAAGAATTATTTCCTATCTATAGTAACACATTGGTTGTTGCCTTTAGTGAACATATGGACGTTGTTTGATTGATTTTCTATTTAGGTTGATAAAAATATCTTTTAACATTGGTTTTTCATGAAATCACTCTATTAGGACTTTTGGACATATTAAGATTGAAGTAGAAGAGTTGTGAGTAGGGATGGTCATGGGGCGGGTCTGGAGCGGGTCTGGCCAGGCCCGGACCCTACGGATCTGACATGGTCTAGGGTCCTTAATGGGTCTTATACAAAGCCTCTTTGATTTGTCAAAATTGAACCTTTTTCGAGTCTTTTTATATTTTTGTAAGCAACTTATTATCGTATTACAAACACTTGTCACAGAAAGTTATCAATCGATACACTAATTTAACAATTCATTTCAGTACCCAGAAACAAGTCCATAATTAGTATCACACTCCGTAAACTTCCAAAACCATTAGAATTAAACAATAAACATCATAATTGAAACTTTAACTCAATGCGCAATCAAATTATTTCAGTACCTAAAAACAAGCCAAAATTAGAATATTGCCGCCTCCATAATTTCCAAAACCATTAGAATTAAACAATAAACATTGTAATTAAACTTTAATCTCGGCGAGCAATCAAAGTATTATACATGTACAACAAATGTGCAAATATCATCAAAATTTTAACAAAAATAAAAATAAAAATAAATAAAAATAAATAAAAATTTAAAAGTTTAGGGTCCGGGTCTTCACCTTAGGACCCGGACCCGGACCCGTCAAATTTTTTTTGGATCCAGACCCGGACCCGGATCCGATGGGTCTAAAAAATTAAGACCCAGACCCTTATAAAAGGGGCGGGTCCAACTGGGTCCTGGACCCATGACCATCCCTAGTTGTGAGGAAAGGAGATATATAGTTTTGTTGATATTAATCAATTTTCATAAAGATCTTCATAAAGATTTCTTCGACTACTTTTGCTTTAGGTCTTGAAGTCCTTTTTGTGTTGGTTTTAATACTATTATAAATAGGAGTTTTCATTTTCTCATTTTTTGGAGAAGATTGGGATAAAAAAGATAGTGTTGGGTGTAAATGAAAGAATGTACTAAATCTTAAAGGATATAAAAGTGACGATTTGGGCAGGAAAGTGCTTGATTTAGGGAATAAAATATTCTCTAAATTATTTGTTAATATTGTGTAATTGTTTTTATTTCCTTATTTACTAGCAATTGTCCATGTATATATTGAGATGTAATTAGCCTAATTTTTTGTCTTACTCTTTAATTCCGCATTAATTATTATTTCATGGTTTCAGAGCCGTAAGGTTTAGATCTGGGATCCGACCTTTTTTCGGTTCTTATCAGCTACCTAAACCCCTTTATTTGATGGCAGACTCGTCGGAAAAAATAAATCAAACCCATCCAATATTAATGGAACAAATGGAGCAAATGGAACAAATGTTGCAAAAACTCCAAACACAAAACCAACCAAAACCGATTACCACAGAAACTGCACCACAAACTGTTCGAATAGCCCAAAGACTTCATTAACATAATTACACCAAATGGAGTAAACTGATCCACCTAGCCATAAGTGGGAGAGAACGGCTCAGCAACATCACAGCCGACCCTCCACCCACTATTGATCCAGAATATTCACAATGGTCTTAAAGAGACTCCATGGTCATCTCATGGATTATTGAAAACATAGACGCAGAAATTGTTAATCAGTTTCCGATTATACTACTTCTAGAGATTTGTGGAAGGGCATTGAAACTCTCCTTTGTAGTGGGAGAGATGAACTCCAAATATTTGACTTAAGTACTAAATCAGCAACCCTCACTCAAGGGAACAATACCATAGAACATTTTTACGGTCAATTAAATACCTTGTGGAAAGAAATCGACAGGCGCATGCCTAATTCTATGGAGTGTTCCAAAGACATTACCACATTCAACAATTATATATAGAGACAACGGGTCTATCAATTCCTCGCCGAAATCGATGACTCACTGGACAAGGAAAAACGAGATCTACTCCACCAAGAGCCATTTCCCACTGTGGAAGTCGCCTATGCAACAATCTGGTGAGAACTTGCTCGTCGGGGAATAATGGTCAAAGCATCATCATTTGGGAAAAACCCATCAGGAATTGGATGTGGTCTCGCCGCCAAGAACCGGTCAGAAAAATCTTCATACCGGCGAGAGTACCGAACAAACATGAAGTGTAGCCATTGTGGTGGTTCTAGACACATCAAGGATGGTCGTTTCAAGCTTATTGGGTACCTGGAGTGGTGGGACGACCTACAACGAAAAAAGGCTGCCACCAAGGCACCGATAAATCGTGCCGGCGGCAAAGCCCTTTTCACAGCTGTAGATTCCACCGGCGGCAGACACACAGAGGGACTTGAGGAGACAGCAATTGTAATGGTCCGGTTTAAGTGACCCGGAAATCCATACGAAACTACAAATTCCGGTTCACTCTTGGACTCCAGAGAAGACTTTTCTCTAGGACCGTCAACGTTTCGTCGATAAAGAAATATAGATAAAACAGAAAACAGAAAACAGTACCAGCGTGAAAGATCATAAGTCAGTGGAAGCTCTAACGTACAACTCGAGAGCCTAAAGGCCTCTAAACAAATTAATTGAAATAGCGGAAGCGAAAAGAAAACTACACTATCACTTGTTATTTAAATACAGAGTTTCTTCCTACTCATAAACTAATACAAAAGATAATAACACAGTCTTGATGATTACGGGTTCTAAGTCGAGATCTCACTCCAGACCCTACCTGCAATCAACCTACTAGTCGTCGTATGACAACACACAGTAGGTTCCAAAGAAACAAACCAATACACATCAGAGACTTCATATAAATATCAATCAGGTTGAATACAAGCAAAATGTTCATCCTAGCATGCATAGGCTCTACTACATGTATTATTAATTAATCCCAACTTGTAACGTTGCCCGTCCTGTTCGGGTCGTTCAAGTATAAACCATTCATTACTAGATAATTCCAACTTGTAACGTTGCCCGTCCTGTTCAGGTCGTTCAAGTATAAATTCAAATATTTTTGGAGGAATACACTTGGGAGAGCTAATCCCAAGGCAACCACCGACCTAAGACGTTGCCCGTCCTATTCGAGTCGTCAAAGGCTAAAGTATGCATACCCCCATCGTGACCGTAATGATCCAAAACTGTCATGGGAACAATAATTGTAATAATCCAAACCAGTACGTTAACCCCTTTGGGTAACAAGATACCACCAACGTCAACCCCTTTGGGTGACAAACACATAAAATCTCAATTTCCAATTAATTCCTTTCAAATTATTTGAGGTGTCTAATCCTTATGTGATTTACGAAGCCACGACTAGAAATGAAACAACTCTACTTGCACAACCGCATAAACAGTATAGTCTAAGCGTGTACCCTTAAGCGCTGCAACCAAACAACGTTTAAGCACGATAAGAATTTCGCCCTCTTATGAATCGAGGTCCTAAATAACACACACAAAACGATCACGTATTAGAACGTGTTTACACATTTAATCCACTCCATGCTACTAAGATATTACTAAGACTTGATAGTTTTAAATGTTTTCATCCAATTCCCAATGATTCCAAATTTTAAATTCTGACCAGAAACTTTATTGGCCATTTCGAACAGTTTAGAAAATTCAAATGAAAAATCCGACTTCACCACTGTGTCCGAAATGCATCAATTACCTTGGGTACCAAATTTCATAATTTCTAACATCCAATTACTATTTTTTAATTATTTGAAGCGTTTAACGAGTTTTTAACGCATCAGATACATATACTAACAACGGAACACGACTAACGTTTCCAGATCGGCACCAATGCCGAGGCAGTAGCTGCTGTTTCATTATTCAAATTACTAACTCTTTTAATCTCACAATCAAAATAATCTAACAAGACCAATATCACAATGACTACAATAAAACAAACAAGACAAATTTTTCTATCACACAACCACTTGATAATTCCATACATATATTATTTCGCAAAACCCCATTCAACAAAACATAAAAGTCATCAAATAAAAGAAATATGCCCATCCACAAGATCCTTCAAGAGACTTTAAATTTCACAAACTATGATAATTAAATTAAATACTTAATTCTCTTAACAAAGTAAAATTCTTGTAGAGAATCATAAACCAAATCATCCTTTTTAAATTAAGACATATATAAATACACAATCCTTCAAGCAAATCAAATTTTGCTAATGGATTTATAAATTCTTGGATGACTACACTACTTGATCCATACCATTTAAATTTCTACTAACAAATTGTAATTTAGTTAGAGAAATGTAAATCATAAAAGAATTTATTTAAATATCAATATATACTTAATTCTTATAACAATTTAAACTTTGTTAAAGAATATAAATCAAGAAACATAACTTAATCCTTATAACAAAATTAAAGTTTATTAAAGGATTATTAGAGAAAATTATATATATATATATATATAAATATATATATATATATATATATATATATATATATATATATATATATATATATATATATATATATATATATATATATATATATATATATATATATATATATATATAAATACTCAATCCTCCTAAAAGTCATAGGATATCACCATACACAAAGAAAAAAATATATATAATTCACCTTAGAAATCTTGTATGTAAATTTTTTTAATTAATAATTCAATTAACTTACCCTTTAGATCAAAAGATTGAATTGAACAAACCAAAATTATTTTTTTTCTTTGTGACAGCCAAAACCAGGAGCAAGGGAAGGAAATTTTTTTTTTGATTTTTGTGATCACTTTTGGGGATTAAGAATGTGAAGACTTCAAATGAGGTTTAAAGGATTAATAGGAATTAATAATCAACTTATTGTGCCATAAAACCCAATTATGAGAGGAGTTACAAACTCCTCCCATTCACCTATACTCAACCGGCTACCCTTCCCCTCCCCTAATCTTTTATTTATTTTTTTTTAAATTAATTAATTATATAATTGTCTATTTTTGTTAAAAACAGAAAAAGAAATATTACGTAAATAACAACGTATGCGATAAAACGCGTTACCGTTAAATTAAACTTACTTCGTTTCTTATAATTAACCATGTAAAATAACATAATTCAATATTACGTATTTATTTTATTTTGTTATACTTTATTTTATTATATTTTATTTATTTATAAACCCGATAAAATACGGGTGTTACAGCAATAGAGGTTGGAGAAGATGGTACGAAAAATCAGAAAAAGGAAGGAGACAAAATATTGCGTAGGGAAGGGGAAATAGAACTGGCCAAGGGAAAGGGAAATAGGGAGAGATTTAAAAAGGGAATCCAAGAAAATCATATGCCTACCCCTAATCCTACACCTACCCTTAATAATTTAAATACTCAAATTCAATCCCCCTCACCTAACCGACCAAATTTGTTTTTTCATAACCAAAATAAATTGTCCTCACCAAGTTTTGGTTTTGTTTGTAAACCCATGTCTTCTACTTGGATCTTTGATTGTGGTGCCACAGACACTATGACCTTTGACCCACGAGATCTTTTAACTTCTATTCCCACATCTCGAACCCACATACAAACTGCTAAAGGGGAATATGTTCGTGTCGATAGTGCTGGTTCAATTGATATTTCTGATTCTATTCATTTGCAAAATTATTTATTAATCCCGAGCTTATCTCATAAGCTGTTATCTGTTAGTCAGCTAACTAAAGAGCTGAATTGTACTGTTCTCATGTTTTCTACTAGGTGTATTATGCAGGATGCTCAAACTGGACGAGTCATTGGATATGGTATTGAACGAGGAGGTTTATACTATGTGGAGAGACATCTCAACAAGGTCAAGCTTTGCTAACTCGTGGGTCTCTTGATCATCATCTCTGGCTATGGCATCGTCGCTTGGGTAATCCTTCTTTAGCTTATTTAAAACATCTATTTCCTTCATTTAGACACACTAACATGTCTTTGGATTGTGAAACTCGTGTATTGGCCAAAAGTCATAAACACTCTTATTTGCCTAGTTTTTCTCATTCTACTAGCCCTTTTTCATTGATACATTCTGATGTGTGGGGTCCTGCTCCCGTTTTTGCTAGCATTTTGTGGATGATTGTACTCGCATGAGTTGGGTGTATTTTTTAAAACACAAATCTGAGGTGTTTTCTGTTTTTTTGCTTTTTATCATATGCTCCAAACTCAATAAAACCACAAATTTTACGATCTGATAATGGGAGGGAGTTTGTTAACTCAGCTATGTAAAAATTTATGTCTGAACATGGAATGCTTCACCAAACCTCATGTCCTGACACACCCCAAAAAATGGCATTGCAGAACGCAAAAATCGAAGCCTACTCGAAATCACTCGAGCTCTTCTACTTGAGTCTTACTCCCCCGCTCACCTATGGCCTGAGGCCCTCACCACAGCTACTTATCTCACCAATCGCCTTCCCTCTAAACCTTTAAATTACAAAACTCCTCTTGCTACCCTGGGTTCCTTTGTTACTCTTCCATCCTCTCATTCCTTGTCTCCTTGTGTTTTCGGGTGTGTCGTGTTTGTTCACCTTTCAAAACAGGCTAGAACCAAACTTGACGCTCAGGCAATTGAGTGTGTGTATGTTGGCTATGGGGTTAACCAGAAGGGCTATAGATGTTTTGATCCTGTTCATCGACGCATGTGTACTATGGATTGCGACTTCTTTGAACAATCTTATCACTATACCCAGCCTGGTCCTCAGGGGGAGTTCATTGATGATGACCTAAGTTGGCTTATATATCCAGGTGTTAATGATATGTTAGTCAATAATATGCCAGTTATGGTTGATGAGCCGGACCCGAAAGAGCAAGTAGGTGAAACTACTGATGATATAACTAAAGACATAGTATCTCCTCTTCAGATTCCAGTTACACTCGTTGAGCATCCTAATCCGAATGAAGAGGTTGTTGTTCCTGAGGAGGTAATTTCTGAACCAGTAGTTATTATGGATAATTCTAATTTTGCTGTGGATGTCACTACATCAGACAGGTACAAATTACCTCCTAGAAGCACTAGAGGAGTTCCACCTAGGAGATATGATCCATATTCGGAGGCACAACGTTCACGATATCTAGTGAATAAGGAGAGTGATATAGTTCTCTCTCAGACAGCCAAGGCCTTTAATGCATCTTTATACTCTAACAGTATGCTTAAAAATGTTGAAGAAGCTCTCAAAGACTCGAGGTGGAAAAAGGCAATGGAGGAAGAAATAGTTGCTCTTGAAAAAAATGAAACTTGGGAAAAATGTGAAATCCCTAAAGAGAAGAAAATGGTGGGATGCAAATGGGTATACTCTATCAAATACCATGCTGATGGAACAATTGAATGATACAAAGCTAGACTTGTAGCACAGGGCTATACTCAGACATATGGGGTAGATTACTCTGAGACATTCTCTCAAGTGGCCAAAATCGATACTATCCGGGTCTTGTTCTCTATTGCTGCAAATAAAGAATGGCCACTACATCAGTTCGACATCAAGAATGCCTTCTTGCATGGAAAGATAGAGGAAGAAGTCTATATGAAAACCCCTCCGGGTTTTTCTGGTAATTTTAATCCAAGGAAGGGTGCAGATTAAAAAAGGCTTTGTATGGCTTAAAGCAATCCCCACGGGCTTGGTTTGGAAGATTTACTGCAGCAATGACGAAGTTTTGCTACAGACAAAGTAACTCCGACCATACTTTGTTTCTTAAGAGGCAGGATGATCATATCACATGCTTGATTATTTATGTAGATGATATGATTATCACGGAAAATGATAAGGAGGAAACTCAGACTCTCAAAGAACAACTATCTAGAGAATTAGAGATGAAAGACTTGGGGCAACTAAAGTACTTCCTTGGTATTGAAATTTTGAGATCTAAAGGAGGTATATTCATTTAACAAAGGAAATACATCCTAGACTTGTTAGCAGCTACAGGAATGATTGATTGTAAGCCAGCAGAAACACCTATTATTGCAAATCACGGTCTTCAGATGATTAAAGGAGAAAAACTGGCTGACAGAGGGCAACATTAGAGAATGGTTTAAAAGCTCATCTATCTCTCACACACACGGCCAGACAATTCTCATGCATCAACCACAGGTGCATCATATGACCGCAGTTATGAGGATCTTGAGATATCTAAAGGGTACAAGCTCCGGAGGTATCTTGTTCAAGAAAAACGATCATTTAGATATTGTGGCTTATACAGATGCAGATTGGGTAGGAGATCGAGATGATAGGAGATCTACTTCCAGGTATTTCACATTGGTTGGAGGAAATTTAGTTACTTGGAAAAGTAAGAAATAAAAGTAGTTGCTTTATCAAGTGCAGAAGCAGAGTTTCGTGGCATAGCCAAAGGAGTAGCTGAGATCATCTGGTTGAAGAAACTTATGAGTGAACTTTGCTTACTATAGAAGAAAACAAGTAAGCTTTTTTGTGATAATAAGGCAGCAATACGCATCTCAGGAAATCCAATGCAACATGACCGTACCAAGCATGTGGAAATTGACAGACATTTTATGAAGGTAAAATTGAAAAATAAGATTATTAGTCTCCCTTTTGTGAGATCAAATGATCAACTTGCTGATATACTTACAAAAGTAGTTACAGAAGGAAGCATTTGAGCAAAATTTGCGCAAGTTAGGTATTGAAAATCCAGACCTAACTTGAGGGGGAGTGTAGGAAAGTGCTTGATTTAGGGAATAAAATATTCTCTAAATTATTTGTTAATATTGTGTAATTATCTTTATTTCCTTATTTACTAGCAATTGTCTATGTATATATTGAGATGTAATTAGCCTAGAATAATATACAAAATAGTATTCTAAGCCCTAATTTTCTGTCTTACTCTTTTAATTCTGCATTATTTATCGTTTCAGTTTGGGATTTGATGTGAGGGATGAGTGTAAGTATACTTGATTGGACAATTAAAGTTTATCTAATTTATAGGTGAATTTTTGTGTTCAAAAAGAATGTATTTGGATGTAATTTTGAAATTTTGAGAAAAGGTGTATTACTTTTTCAAGTTTCTCGAATTTCCTTTAAAGAAAATAGAGTTAAAGAAAGTAGTTGGGCCAAATGGCTTACCTATTAAGGTGTGAAGATGTCTAAGAACGATTTGAGTGACTTGGTTAACTAATCTATTCTATAATATTTGAAGGACAACAAAAAACATCTAATGACCGGAGAAGAAATATTATGATGCCTATTTACAAGAACAAAGGGGATGTTCAAGATCGCTCCAACTATCCAAAAATAAAACTTATGAGCCATTCTAAGAAGTGGTGGAAAAGAGTGATATAGATACATATGAGGAAATACACTCCATATCAGAGAATCAATTTAAATTTATGCTAAAGAGATCTACTATAGAAGCAACTGATCTTATGGGACAAATGATGGAGTACTATAGGACTAGTAAAAAAGAATTGCACGCAATTTTAATTGACTTGGACACTACATACGAAAAGGTACAAGAAAAGTGCTTTGGTTGGAAATGACAAAGAAGAGCATCCCAAGAAATACATTGATATAGTGAAAGATATGTATTGAGAAGTAAACATGAATGTTAGGACATGTGAAGAGACAACAAAAGATTTTTAAATCACAATTACACCTCTTTAAAGCTCGATTCTAAGTTTCTTTCTTTTCGCAAAGGTCCTAAATGAGATTATTTGATCAATACACGTAGATGTGACTTAGTGCATGTTGTTTGATTTCGACATTGTTTTGGTGAATGAGACTACGGAGGGGTAAATGTTAAATTAGAATAGAGACAAGAGTTGAAAGCACTAGTTGGGTTTCAAATTAAATCGAAGCGCGACAAAGTACATGGAGTGTGTTTAAAGCACAAACGGGATCATGAGACACTTTAAAGCTAGAAGAGATAGAAATTGCTTCAAGAGGATGCTTTTTGGGGTTCATACTTCAGAGAAGTGGGGATATCCACGAGATTTGACCCACATAATTTTGTGTGGGTGGCAAAAATGGATAGCGACTACTAAAATATCATGTAATTGAGGTGTGCCCTTAAAGTTAAAGGGTAAGTTTTATCACACGACCATTAGACTGGTGATACTATAAAGATGAGAATGTTGGGTTTTTTTAGCAAGGATCATAATAGAAAGAGGGAAGTAGCAGTAATGTGGAATCTTTGATGTTAGAACGAGCATACCTTGAGGGATAGAGTTCGAAATGAATATATAAGAAAGGGTTTAGCGGTAGCTAATATTAAGAAAAAAATAAAAGAAAATTATTTATAATGGTTTGGGCATGCGCAAAGATAAGGTATTAGCGACTAGTAAGAAAGATAGAAAGTTGAAGCTCGAGAGACTTAAAAAGAGGGCAAGAAAGATCGAAGATGACTTGACGGATAAGAGTTGAAAAGATATGATATCTAGACTTAAAAGTGTATAATTAGTGGTCTCAATCAAGAAGCTAATGGAAACTTTATTGGATGTGAAATGCCGTTATATTTGAATCAACTAAAGAAAAACATTAATTAGTACTTTTTGGAAAAGAAAAAATTTTATTAAGTATTTTTTGACAAAACTTTTTTATTAGGTACTTTTTGAAAATAAAAATTTATCAGGTACTTTTTGACAATTTTCCTTATTTAAAAATCCAAACTTAAAAGGCTATCTAATTTTTAAAGCACTTAACCCCTAGGTAACCTAAAGGCCATGTTTATGCTATGTTCATGGTGGTTTATATATCCAGTGTTCTCATAGGGCAGAGGCCATGCTCAAATTTGATGTTCAGGAGAAGTAAATAAAAATAGTTATAAAAGTGATTTATCCATACATAGGAATAATACATGTAATTAGGAAATGGACTAAACCATTGTTAGACCATGTAATTATAAATGGCAAGAAATCATGGAATTCGATGTTAGGATGACAGGAAGCAGACACGAAAATTTGAAAAAAATAAAATTTTTTAATAACTTTAATCAAAAAATATGCTTCGGCCAAACTTTATTCCCAATATAAGCGTTTTTAGCCCCAAAGCTAGGCTCGGTATGTAATCGCTGTTACTAACAGCGAGTATAAAGAAATGGTCAAAATTTTAGTCAAACTATATGTCGCTGTTACTAACAACGAAATAAGGCTTTGACTGGTCAATGGTCAAGTCGCTGTTAATAACAGCGACTCTAGGTAGTACTAGTCAATTGCTTTTCTTGTTTCCTTGACCTTTTTATTCCATGGTCTTTCCATGGATGACGTATTCATGCATCCATATCCAAAATACTTGGTATTCAGATATTAAAGGGCAGATCTTTAGCTTCAGTTTTCACCAACTCATTATCCCTCTCTTTATGCATTTATATGCTCTACATTTCTGAAAATGAGTAAGCTTGAGAGTTAAATTTTCTTTTTGAGTAAGCTTGAGAATTAAATTTTCTTTTTCCGAAAGTGACTTTTACTGCCATTCAATTCACAGAATAAAAAGGTCAAAGAAACAAGAATAGAGAACAAGAAAGGCAATTGAATTCTCATGTATTCATTCTGTGGGTAAAGACCATCAATTTTCTTTGAAGTCTTTTTGGACCAGTACTACCTAAAGTCACTGTTATTAACAGCGACTTGACCATTAACCAGTCAAAGCCTTATTTCGCTGTTAGTAACAGCGACATATAACTTGACTAAAATTTTGACCATTTCTTTATACTCGCTGTTAGTAACAGCGATTACATACCGAGCCTAGCTTTGGGATCAAAGACGCTTATTTTGGGAATAAAGTTTGGCCGAAGCTTATTTTTTGATTAAAGTTATTAAAAAATCTTTTTTTTTCAAATTTTCAAGCAAACACCAACTGCTAATTGTTTGCGCGCATTCCTCGAGAATAATATGTCCGCTACCTCTTCCACACCCAAACCCTGACTTTATACGGGATACTAGGCCAATGACGATGACCATGACCATAACTCCAGATTTGGCATCTTCATAAGGAATAGTACTTCTCAACTTATACCAGACTACTTTTATCAATAATTGGCATTTTCATAAGGAATATTACTTCTCAACTTATACCAGACTACTTTTATCAATAATGAATCATCAAAGATACACATAAAACCTACATATTATTTTTACAGAAAAGATCACTCAAATCTACAATCATTTCACCAAAATACTACATATATCTCAAAAAGATATTTACAAGGGAGTAAAAGAGGCCAGAGAAGGAGCATATAGGAACTAAACCTAACATAGCTATGACTAACCTTTGATCAACATCGAACCTGACTCAGATTTTCTCATCTGGAACTGCAACGATCATCAACTTGCTCAGGCAAGCTCAGCGCCTAAACTGTACAAATATTATTGAATATAGCATGTTTCAAAACTGACTTCGGAATTTGATCAGGCTGTAATCCATGTGCAGTCATCAGATTGACAAGCATCAAAGCTCTATCCTTATCATGTACTCTACAACAACCAGAAAGGAGTGTTGTGTATGTCACCACGGTTCCTAAACCTAACATAGCTATGACTAACCTTTGATCAACGTCGAACCTGACTCAGATTTTCTCATCTGGAACTGCAACGATCATCAACTTGCTCAGGCAAGCTCAGCGCCTAAACTGTACGAATATTATTGAATATAGCACGTTTCAAAGCTGACTTCGCAATTTGATCAGGCTGTAATCCATGTGCAGTCATCAGATTGACAAGCATCAAAGCTCTATCCTTATCACGTACTCTACAACAACCAGAAAGGAGTGTTGTGTATGTCACCACGTCAGGCCGCAGACCTTTATCTATCAGATCATGGAACAGCACCATGGCTTCTTCAATATCATTCACCTTGCAACATTTGTCAATCAACACAGTATACCACGCAAGATCAGGCTTCAGCTGCATTTCCGACATTTTACTCCTGATAATTGATTCAAACTTTTTAGCTTTCTCTCCCAGAGAAATGTTAAAATCAGAATCAGACTTATTCAAACTTGATTTCAAAAACCCATCAAGCAGAGCTGTTAAAGTGATGACGTCAGGCTCTATACCTCTGTCTTTCATTTCAATTGCAAGCTTCCAAGCTTCCAAAATACTATTTGCCTTGCAGTATCCATTCATCATTATTGTGTACATTACAACATCAGGAATAAAACCTCTATCAACCCAAATGTCAAACACTCGTCTAGCCTTCTCTATATCTCCAGAATTGCACAATGCGGTCATAAGCTTTGAGGGAATTTTAATGCAAAGATTATCTTCTAAGACCAGAAATGTCTCAAACAACACAAACGCACTATCAACTTCACCATTCATACATAGGCAACTTAGCAAATTCAAGGAAGTCTTCCTTTTTAAAGGAGTTCCATGTTTTTTTAGATTAACAAATAGACTAAAAGCCTCTCGTGCAAGTTTTGCTTCACAATAGCCATCAATCATAGCAGAATAATTGTCCGGACACTTGTTATCCAAACTATATAAAAACTTCTCAGCTTCTTTTACCTTCCCTCCTATACAAAGGCCTTCGATGATTTTATTATGCATAACAGTGTCAGGTGTCAACCCTTGGCCCTTCACGTAGTCAAGACAGTGTAAAATCTCTTCTTCATAGCCATTTCTAGCCAATCCACCTGCAAGTATATGGTAAGTAATTATATCAGGCTCAATACCATTAGTCTTCATATCTTTAAAAACATCACAAGCCTCAAGTAGTTTTCCCTTAAGACAATAGCCATTTATTAGAGTTGAATAATGTTTCACATCTGGGGCCAAGTTTTTGTGCTTCATCTCTACAATAAGCTCCAAGCCTTCTTCAACTCTGCCCAATTTACACATTGCATCAACCACAATGTTATAACAAATTTCATCAAGAAAAATCCCTGTGTCTCTGTATGTTTTGAAACGATTGAGAACCTCGGTAAAAGATCTCATCAAGCATAGGCATTGAAGAATATAACTCACAATAACACAATTTAATTTCACACCTTTAGACAGCATGTGACTTTCAAGGGAAAATGCGTTTAGAATTTTTCCTCTCTTACAATATGCGTGAATTAAGGGACCAAAGCAATTCACATTTGGGGTCAAACCTTGATTCTCCATGTCGAGCAAAACAGTCTCAGCTTCACTCAATTTATTCTCATTGCAGAAGCCCTGAACCACAACCTCATAAGAAAAACCGTAAGAAATAACACCAGAATCCCTACAAGCTTTAAGCAGTTCATAAGCTGCATCTGATTTGTTAAATGAGCAAAGTGCTTCAATGTAGGTCGTATATGAATATTCATTAGGAATTACGCCAGCTTTCTCCATCTCCAGAAAAAAATTAACTGCTTCCTTTAAATGACCCATCCTACAAAAGGCCTTGATCATGAGATTGTAAGTGTAGATGTTGGGGTTCAAACCCATCCTCTTCAATTGTTGGTATGTAGCCACTGCCATGTCAAGCTTATCCTGTTGAATCAACTGGTTCAAAAGATAGTTACATGTTAATATACTAGGCAATATACCATGCCTTTGTGTTTGAAACAAAACATCAATACATTGATCAAACATACCCATACTGACATAGACCTTGACTAAGACATCAGCTACTTTAACCATTGAATTAGTCCTTTCAAGCTCAAGGTTCTCCAAAAAAATATCCAAGAATTCTGGAATATCAAAGCCCAGTTCTTCCTTATTTGACTTAATAACATCCAAAAATAAAGCTTCCAATTTTCTAGTAGAACCCCGACTGCACAATCTTTTAGTGATTGAGACATAAATATTCACATTATGTTGAAACCTATGTTCTTGAGTTGGCTCCCTTTTAAAGTTCTTCGGGATATCAATGACCCCATAGGAGGATAATTTATGCCAAGGATCCTCAAAATCAATATAGCTATAACCATCACCACTTCTACGAGCAGAGGAAAATGTAAGTGCATCAGAACTGGAATCCGTTGACCGAGGACACAACTGGACATCTGCAAAAGCAGAACTGTGGCGAGTAAAGAGACAATTGCTCAAATATCTACCAGAGACTGCTCTTCTACACAGCAGGCAGTGGAGCTTATAGGAGCAGTTGAAAGCTTCAACTGCTCCAGAAGAGAACATAATACGTGAAACCAGATTTAGTTGATGTCTTCCACACCCATAATCATATAACCATTTTACTATCTTCAACACCTGAAACCAGCCACCAGTAACAGATATAATAAAGAGATAGAAAAAATAGAGTACAATCATTTTGTAGCAGAGTATTGAAGATATATGTCAGGTTGTTAAGCACTTCCAATCACTGAGGGTGTTCACCAGTGCAGATTCCATAAAACAATTCAAAGTTACCAGAATGGAATAGTACACTTGATCAAGAACTGGACTGAGTTGAGAAACATGCTACGAATCGATGATAGTGTTAATATGAACTAAAAAGTTTTCAAATGTAAAAGTGATTAGCCTTGAGACCAACTAGTTTGAGAATCTTATTGTGCATTTATTTCCCCGTTTAATTCTTCTCATTCTTTCGTTCCTCCCATTTGAAAAATGTTAACTTAGTTGCAGCAACTCCATTTTTAGTATTCTTACCCAGCTTACTTTCTACTATATTCCCCAATTCATGGGATGACCTATAATTTGAAAGATGGGGTTGCAGAGCTTAATTGAAGATATATTACTTGCATAAGATTGTTATCACATTCTTTCAATACACCATTCTAGTCACACAAGTGATATTATAAACAATGTTATTCATATATCAAATATAGAATCACTACAAATTGATAAAATTAATCAATGTTGTACCACAATCTGCAGTAGTTTCATCATATAACAACAAATTAAGAGATTAACATTCATTCCACTCATAAAACCAACCAAAATGAATTTATAAAACAAATTCAATTTATAATTGAAGACTTAAACAGAAATTATACTGAATAAAGTTCATTTAAAATTTTAAACTCGATTTAAAATTGATTTTGAAACAAATTCAATTAAATTGAAATCATATAAAAAATTCAAATTTTAATTCCACCTTATAAAATTACCTACATTCATCAATGTGGAGGGCGGAGACATGAACAGATGGTGGTCGGCGGCGTGGATGAATGGTGGTTGTACATTGGCAATGCGGGCAGCATCCGAGCAGTAAAGATAGACTGATGGTGGGCGTGATGGACGTGATGACGAACAAAGCATTAGAGTTTCTGAAAGTTTTTTTTGGAGAGCTTTAAGGTCGAAAGGACTAATTTAAAGGTTAAAGATATTGATGCCCTAGTCAAGGCCTATGCAAGTATGGGTATGTTTGATGAATCTATTGACGTTTTGTTTCAAATATAAAGGCAAAGTTTTTTGCCTTGTATAAGAAGGGGAAGCTTGACATGGAAGTGGCTACATACCAACAATACATGAGGATGAGTTTGAACCCCCAACATCTACACTCAGTGGCGGATCCTGGATTCGGAGTCCACTGGGGCACCAATGAATAGACGAAATTTTGACAGAATTTCATTTGTATAATTAACAACTAAAATATGATTCATTCCGAAAAATGATCTTTCGAGACTCGCTGTCATCATTGGAAGAAGCAATACCAATTTCAACAGCTTGTAGACATCTGAATCAATTTCATGCTTCTTTGTCTCAACATGTTTTATAGAAAGTTCAATAAGAGTCTTCCCATCCAAGAATTGCTCATCCAAGAAGCAATATATATTTCTAATTAACCAAAAAAATCTTTCCAGAAAAAAATTGTAGACTCGTACTATTTTTCATCTTCTACATTCAAAAGTTCCATAAACCACACCACAGAACTTTTAAATCTAAAATAAGACACCAATAAACAGCTCATATTCTTGTTAATAGCAAACAAATCAAGCCAATTCAATATTCATCAACCAAAACAATGACTTACTGTGCACGAACGGCCAATCGGTTGATCTACATAGGAAAATCAACAAAAACCTAACAATCTACCTATGCGTAATTGATTGGCTTAAGTACTGTCAATTGAGAAATATATGTTAAAACCCAAAACAAATTGACTATTAATTGAAAAAAGCTAAAACCTTTCACAATTCACACACTATTGATCTTCTAACTAACATTTTCTCCTTTGAACATAAATCAAAGACATAAACTTTTCACCAACAATTAAAAAACCAGCTTTTTAGGCGTAATTGTTATCCTTCTGAATAATTCAATAGTTTTGAGAATCATCATAGAGCTCAACCAATAAATTTATGTTAAAAATGAACTAAAACTACAATTTAAATCAGATCAAACTAACCAAATGTAATTTCAATTTTCAGGGTTTTTTGTAAAGAGGAGTAGAAGAGGACTGTCGACACTCGACTTTCGACTGAGGCAAGGGCTAAATGATGAGTTTTTTTAGGTTTTGTTAGAGTAAAGATTAGAGAGAAGGGATAGGCCCGTGCTATTCAGGAAATCGTGTTTCAAACCCCGTGAAATTCGAAAAAAAAATTTTAATTTAAAAAATTTGCCTGGGGCACGTGCCCGGGGAGGCCCATACATAGATCCAACCCGTCTACACTTTCAATCTCATGATCAAGGCGTTTCGTTCGAAGGGTCATTTAGAGGAAGTTATTGATTGTTTTCCAAAATATGAAGAAAGCTAGCGTAATTCCTAATAAATATACTTATGGAACATACATTGAAAGCTTTGCAACCCCTTCTTTTAAATTCTAGGTCCTCTACTGCACAAGGGGAATATAGTAGAAAGTAAGTCTAGAAAGAATACACAAAATGGAGATATTGCAACTAATATCAAATTTTCCAAATGTGAGGCATTGCGACTAATGATATGTAATAAAAGAATGAGAAAAATGAAACGGGGAATATGTGCACAAAAGGATTCTCTGCCACTAGTCTATATAAGGTCTAAAAATGATATTAAACATATTTCAAATATAACTAACACAAATGAAATACAAAGGTCTCACACAATCATAAAACAATATAAAAAAAAAAGAAATTATAACACATAACATAATATGTCATTAACACAGCTATATATACTAACTTTTAGTAAGATGTAACTTACTTTCAAATTTCAAGTGCACAATGAGTTCTTTGCTTTAACCGATTGAGGAATATTGAAGGAAATGTGTCATAAAACGTTTCCAACAATTAATAAATATAATTAGGACTATATTATAAAATAAATAAATGCAGCACTTTAGTAATTACTATTTACTTGCTAAAGGATAAATATTATAATTGGACAAATAATATTGGATTATTGGACAAGTAAAAAAAACTTGGTTCATATTGTTGTTATGCTTGAGATCCTCTTATTGAGTGTTAGATAATTGTAACTTAAATTTAATTAATTGCATCAAATATAATCCAACAAATATATCTCCTACACCATTACAATTTGATAAGCCACAATCATGTCACACATTATACATGCTCCTAGAATAAAATCACTCAATAAGAGTCTTGATAATACTCCCTATGTCCCTATGCCATTTCAGATATTTCTATTAAAGTTTATCATACTTGGCACCAAATCCTTTTTTTGGTGATGTCTCATTCCCCTTTTTTAATCTCATGTCATCCACAAACTTATTTTCTCTATTCATCTTATTCACTTAGTTCTTTCATCTATTTGATTTTTTCCTTATTTCCCCAATTACAAATGAATATTACACTAAAAAAAGATGCGATTTCATAAGAACATAGAAGTATAAGATAACGCACTAGTTTGCAACATTGCCTTTGTGATGACAAAGAAAGACACTTAAAAACCAACCAAATTAACAAGCCAATAACTCACATTAAAGTAGGCAAACAAAGTGTAGAACAGCAAGGAGCATCACCATCATCAAAAAAAGGAGGTAGAAATTACCTTTGTAGTAGATGACCACCAACTACTTCCTCAAAGATAAGCCAGAGATGAAAGTTCGTGACCTCAATTACTACAGAGTTAGCAAATCAAACTTCAAACATCAAATTTTGCTAAAAAGATAAGCCTCACAAAGACTAGGAGAGAGCAAGAAGACAACTTTCCATACTTCAAAAGGACTTTTGTGCTTCAAAACAATCGAATAATACAGCTTGAAAAGATTTTGTTAACATCAAAAGTTTAAAACTCAAATTAACATCAACCATTTAATTAGATTAACATACCAAGCTCTCAATTCAAAATATGTCATAGAAGATGTGCAATAATTGAAAAAAGGAGGCATCTTGACAATTAGTTTAAGGGTGAACTAATATGCAAAATATTTAAAGCCCAAAAATGAAAGGTTGTTTCATTGCAATTTACAGATGAAAAAACTATAGAGCACAAAGCAAATCAAGTTAAAAAAAAATACTCAAATCTCATGTTAAACGAATACATGATCTAATTATGAGTTCAAAACAAGATTTAAAAGAACTAAACATGCAATTTTCAAAATAATTTTAAACCACTAGTATAGAAATCAGAAGGCCATAATTTGGATAATACTATCATACTATAGTGTAATTAGAATGTTCACTTAATAACTAATGCAATAGTCCCTTTCATAGCGTAACTTCATTTCCTATATTTAACAATAATCAAACATGAACCCAATTCTTCAATAGAGGTCACATAACTCACATCTCATGACTCACATCAGCCAAGAATGAGAAACCAAGCAATACTTACAGAAAGTAATAAACAATTAACCATGACAAACAGAAACACCAGCTTATACATGCTGATGCTACGAAAGCATAGCAGAACAGGTAGTTAGAAAAAGGACCTTCCATAGAAATACTCTAGTGTGTTCTAAAAATCACCGCCTTATCTTTTTAAATCCACATGATAACCTTCAACACAATAGTTTTAATTGAACTTTAATTCTAATAGTCAATAGCATACCAGGACCTATTTTACTCGGACACTCTGTTTTTGCCCGCTCACTAGTGTCCGGTACGGCCAGTACGGATACCGATACGCCGGAATGCACATGGGTACGGCACAGTGAATGAAATCAACAATTTAAATAGATAGAAGACAAAGAAAAGAGAAATTAAGGAGAAAATAAGAGAACATAAAAGAAAAAAGACAAAGAAAATAAAAATTTATCTAATGTCGAATTAATCACCATTGATGGAGGTGGAGTTTAACAGGAGAAGAAAGGAAAGTGGGCATGGGAAACCGTGCAGGGTTTGAAAAATAGTATCTTTGCAATTTGCCACGTGAAGAAAGAGAAGGAAAAAATACAAATAACATTAAAAATAGGGTTTGTAAATACATATTAGTTTTAGCCTTTGGGCTATTTATGTTTTAAGCCCAAAAACAATTTAAAGTTTTTTTTCTGTTTTTTTTCTTTCGTCGTCGTCGTTGTCATCATCATCATCATCATCATTATTATTATTATTATTATATCCCCGTACCCGTATCCAGTGATAGGACGGTGTCCACATATCCTAAAATTCTAAAATTGACGTACCGGACACTAGGATCCACACCCGTATTTGATACCCGTACCCAAGTCCAAGTAACATAGACCAAGACATAATAACTAGGGATGGTCATGGGTCTAGGACCTTGTTGGACCCGCCCCGGACTCGCCTTTTTTTAAGGGTTTGGGTCTTATTTTTTGAAACCCATCGGATCCGAGTCGGATCTGGATCTAAAAAATAATTGACGGGTTCGGGTCAGGGTCCGAAATCCGGACCCTAGACCCGCCCTGTAGACCCAGACCCTTATAAATATTAGATTGTCTATTTCTATTTGTCTTCTACGTATGACTTTTGCCACCAACACTTATTTTCTTTTCATATAATATCATAATATATATAAATAATATACATATATATATATAGGAGACGGATCCATTAAGAAGGGATTGAAAATGAAAAGGGTAAGAAGGAGTCTACACCCTTAATTTCACTAAAATAAAAAAAATCTATGGTCACAATTGAGCCAAAAACTCATAATTGTAAAAGTAACTATGTTACACAAAAAGGTAACTATGAAATAATTTTTAAAATGTTCTTAATTTATAACATAGTATCCTTTTTTGTATATATAGTAACCAAGCAAAATCAAACAAAAATCCTTCTCACCCTTCTCATTTTAAAATCTTTCTTATTTGATCCTACATCTATATATATATATATATATATATATATATATATATATATATATATATATATGCTACTTGCTAAGTGCTAACCCAATTACCCTTATTTCATGGACTCGAGCTAGTGTTTCTAATAGAATTTAAGCGTATATAGATGACACTATGCGACTTTAGATGTTAAATTAGTATTAAGTATTTGTAAAATACAATAATAACTCTCTTAAAATATACAAAAAGTATAATGACTTACAAACGGTTCAAATTTGACAAATCAAAGAGACTTTTTTAGAGGGATTACGGGTTTCGAGTCTTGCAAACGTTGCGGGGAAAAAGAGAGCCTTTTTCATTTGATTCGTGATTGCTCTTTGACCATGGACTTTTGGAAACTTTCTGGCATTAAGGCCCCTTGCTCGTTAGCTACTTCTTTTCGAGATTATATGGATTGGTATCTGATTAATAAGGGGGCGAATGAAGCTGAAAAATTTGCTTCTATTTGCTGGCAAATTTGGAAGTCAAGGAACGAGGAGATTTTCGATTGTGTTGCGGTGCCTCCTCTTCTTGGTGTTCGTCGGGCTTTGGATTGGTTACTGGAATACCAATGTGCCCTGCAGTTTGATCGTGGAACTTTTGTGCATAAAAGATCTTTAACGGCTGGCTTGGTCATGTCCTCCCACTAATGTCATTAAGTTTAACTTTGATGGAGCTGCTCACAAGGAGGATGATAGATTCGATCTGGGCTTCATTGCTAGGGACTCGACGGGTTCTTTTCTTTTGTTCGGTTCGAAATCCGTTTCGCTTTGCGGGTCCGTTGAAGAGGCAGAAGCCCATGCTATGTTGTGGGCTGTTTCGGTTGCAATAGAGAAGGGTTGGCGCCATGTTATCTTTGAAAGAGATTGTAAGACTGTCATTGATTCCATGAATGGCAAGAGTTCTTGATGCTGTGTTGTTCAATCAATTCTGGACAATGCCGCCACTCTTAGTTTGCATTTTCAGTCTTTTTTCTTTGTTTTTTGTTATCGAGAGTGTAATGGTGTCTCTCATAGATTAGCCCGGTGGGCTGCCTTCGGCGTTTGTGATAAGGTCTGGGTGAATGTTTGCCTGACCTGGCTTCAAGCGCTTTGTACTCTGATTTAATTCATTCTTAGTCTAGCTTTCCCTTTCTTTCAAAAAAAAAAATGAGACTTTTTTTAGATCCATTAAGAACCTTAGACCCATCAGATCCAGAGGGTCTGGGTCTTAAAATTTTGGACCCTTCGCGTCCAAATACGGGTTTGAATCTCTAAAAATTAAAACGGTCCGGGTCCAGGTCTGGTTGGATACGCTCCAAACCCGCCCCATGATCATCCCTAATAATAACTGTTCAATCTTCAGTTCATTTTCCTATTATTTTCTGATAGGAATACACGATTCAATTATTATAGAGACGAACAAAACCTCAAGTAGGAGAAGTAATCAGTATTATGGAATTAAGTTTATTTTTGTCTGATTTTAAATCCGTGAATAGAAAGTAGAATTCAGTTAATCTAGTTCAATCGTCAGTTTATTAGTCATTGTATATTCCATATTTCAAATGGCGGATCCAGGATTCAGAGTCTCCTGGAGCACCACTAACAAATGGACGAAATTTCTACGGAATTTTATTTGTAAAATTGACAAAATGTCCTTGTCTCAATAAGTTTTATGGAAAGTTCATTAAGGGTCTTTATATCCAAGAATCGCTCATCGTTTCTCACGTCACTAATAAAACATTTAAGTGATTCCACAAAAATCATAAATCAAGATCATAGAACATCATAACTCAAGATCACATTATTATTGTCATTTTGTAAACCAAGATCCAAGAACCAAGAATCAACCAGCTTGAAAATCGAATTGCCTTTATTACTTATGTAAATCACATCTCTGAATCAAAACCAGGACTTAGGCCAATCATCCACAATCACTCCAAACGAAAACAGAACTGAGCATTTGGAAATCATAAATCAAGATAATGGTTTAGAAATTTTTTCTTGATTATAAATGTAAGGAGTGCTTGATCGTGGATGATTATTAATTATTAATTGATCGTGAATGATTTCTGTCTTAATAATGAAGCACTCCAACTTCTCAGATTATCAAGCACTCCTTACACTTATTAACTTAAGCATATGATCTTCCACTCAAAAACAAAAGCATATGATCTTCTTCCATTAAGAAACAACAGTACAACAATGGTTTAGAAATTCTTAATTAGTAATGCTTAATTTCATTATTCTTAATAAACTCCAAATTATCTTCTGGATATGGCTCGAAGCACATATATCTAAAATCAAGAAATATTCAATAATTCAACTATTCAAGATAAACAAACACATTAACAATAACAAAGATTCAATCCCTCAAAAAACATAAACAAAAAAAAATCAAGAAACAACATTATTATAATATTCAAGGATCAAAATTAAGAATAAAGATTAGAACAACAAGATTAATAATTTAGTATTAAGATTAAGATTACGATAAAGAGTGAAAATACCTAAAAAAATCAAAATTTTGATTTTTAGAGTTTTTGTAAAGAGGAGTAGAAGAGGAGTAGAGGACAGTTGACCATCGACTTTCGACTAAGGAAGTGAGGCGTGAGCAGCAGCGAGCAGGAGAAGCGTCTGAGCCACCGGCGGCAGGCAGTGAAGGTGACGGTGATGGTGGCAGGTGGCAGGCGGCAGGGGCTGAATGACGGCTGTAGAGTAGAGGTTTTTTAGGTTTTTTTTAGAGCAGAGAGAAGGGGAGTAATGTAGTGTTTTGAAGTTCATTGCTATTCTGAAAATAGTGTTTTGAGTTTTGACCCCCTAGAATTCGAAGAAAAAAATTTTCTTTTAATTTGTTTTTTAAATTTCGCCCGGGGCACTTGCCCGGGAGGCCTACATCCGCCCCTTAACTTGCCTCTTCAAAAAAATTTACTTGAGCTATACACTGTCTTAAGTAGAGTAATAGACCCTTATAAAAAAACTTAATCCCAAAAATTCAATCAATTTCATAACCATATCTCACCACCAATATAACATTTCATAATTAATTGATAAAAAGAAAAAATAAGAAAAAAGAATGTTCCTTCAAGAGTTAATTGTCAAATATTACAAAATCCGAATTGGATAAGATACTGCAATTTCAAAACACGGACACCATGAATTTGTGACAGACCACCAAAATGGATTATGAGCATACAAAAACGGTAACAGTTTGGGAAAACATTTGTGGGACCAAACCATCCAATATCAGAACAAAAAATTGGTAAATAAAGATATCGCAAAGAAGCAAAAACTGAAGAAGTTTGTTATTCAATAAATAAAATGAGTAAAGGTTCAAACTTTATTCTTAAAACACCCGGAAACAAGTTATGGAGACTCTTGTTCATAAACAACCTTAATCGATAAAGTAGGAATGAAAAGCAATAAGAAATAAGTGCAATAATAAACAAGGCACAGATTCACAAGGTTCACCTAGAGGGGCTACGTCCTTGATGGTAGTTAGCTTTGATTATAAGTAGAGAAACAATTAAGTTCTCAAGAACTCATAAAGTAGAGTATTACTCTAGAAGAACTCATCATACACACCTATGCACACATACATCAACTTGCACTCACCACGGTGCACTCAAGTCACCAAACTCCAACGATAAATAACAATGGCAGCAATTGGATTCATTCAACTAACAAAAAAGTTGGACAAACGGAATGAACACTTACATAGTAGCAAACGCAAGAGTATTTAGGTTTTAACCTGAAGGTTGAGACTCGAGTTCATTTTGAATATTATTATAAGGTTTAACTGAGTTTTCATATTTTAAAAGTTGCGCATAATATTACCAATTGATGAAATTTGAAACAAATCACGTAAAAACAATAAAGATTCAATCTATTTCAAACTCTAAAACAATAAAAATATAATCATTATAATAATTGAATTTGGAAAAGTTGTTGGATCAACTGACACAAAAAGTTCAACTTCATATTAAATTGAGCATCTCTTAATATGAACATTCAATAGTTATTGCCTTTCATTTTGTCGGTAACCCTACTCAAACTCTTTCTTCTGGAGACACGATTTTACAAAATTTACGTTGCCCAACTTTAAGTGACTATAGATGGTATAAAGATACCTTCTTTAGTTATGTTTTACAAAGACAAGATTGCAATCAAAGTTTTTGGAAAGAAAAATTTATATCAGGACTACCAAAATTATTTGCTCAAAGAATTTTTAGAAAAATAGCTGAACATGATACAGATAAAGAACAAGCTCTTAATAATACTACTTATGGAGGACTATTCGCTTTCATTAAAAAGGAAGGTCTTTCTTTATGTGAAGAACTCAAACTCCAAGCCAAATATACCTCTGAAAAGAAACAATCTAGGAAAGAAATTGGATGTTTCTGTGAAGCATTTGGTATGGAAGCTATTAGAGCTCCCTCTACAAAAAAGAAAATTAAAAAACAATTTTCTAAATTTTCAAAAGATAAAAATAAAAATTCTTATCCTTCTTATTATCGAAAGAAACGAGGAAAGAAAAATTTCGGAAATTTCCGAAAATCAAACAAAGCTTTCAAAATCTTTTGTTATTCGTGTGGAAAACCTGGACATAAAGCAAATGCTTGTACCACAAAGAAAAAGATTCAAGAATTATTTATTAACGACTCTGAGCTAGGAGATAAAATATCCAAAATATTATTACAAACTCCTGAGTCTACTTCTTCTTCTTCTTCAGAAAAGGAAGATGACGAAATTTTACAAATTAATGATCAAACTTCTGATTCTGAATCTTCGATTTCTTCCTCTCCAATGAAATGCATTAATGTTTTAACAGATAAAGAGAAAAATGTGGAATTTCTTTTTGATCTCGTTGACAAAATCCAAGATAAAGAGATCAAAAGAGAAACCCTTTTGAAACTCAAAACTATGGTTTTGGGTGAAACCTCTACCTCTAAAAACAAAGAAAGTATTCCAATTCCTCAAATTGAACCTTTCAATATTTCAAAATTATTAGAAAAATACTCTTCCAAAGAAATGACTTCTAAATTAATTCCTATTAAGAATCAAACTCTTTCGGTCAAAGATCTTCAACTTGAAATAAATAAAATCAAAGAAGACATCATTTCTATCAAAAATAGTTTAAAGCATTTAGAAATCAAAGATTTCGAACTTGAAACAAAATTATCTATTTTAGAAAACCCCATCTATAAAGAAAATCTTTCTTTGGGAAAAGAGAAAGTTAATGGGGATGATGATGATTTTATCACTGTTATTAATAAAATTAATTTTCAAAAATGGTATGCACCAGTTACTTTTCAAATTGGAGATTTTCAAAAAACCTATATTGCTTTAATTGATAGTGGAGCGGATCAAAATTGCTTAAGGGAAGGATTAGTCCCAACCAAATTTTATGAAAAAACAAAAACTCGGTTATATAGTGCAAATAGTTCACCCATGGATATTAAATATAAAAGTTCAAAAGGAAAGATCATAAATGAAAATTATAGTTTTACTAATACTTTCATTATTATTAATGATATTAAGGAAGAAATAATATTAGGCACTCCCTTTTTAACACAAATTTATCCTTTTTGGGTTGATGACAAAGGTGTTCATACAAAAATTTTAGGGAAACAATTATCATTTCCTTTTTTAAGTCCCATGTTACAAAAAGATATTAATTTATTACAAAATTCTTCAGTAATACAAAGTATAAATTTAATAAAACAAAAAGAATTTCAAATTTCCTCTTTAAAAGAAGAAATTTCTTTTCAAAGGATTGAAGAACAATTACAACAATCAAAATTGCAACAAAAAATTTTTAATTTAGAAAATATTTTTAAATCAAAAGTTTGTGCTGATATTCCAAATGCCTTTTGGGATAGAAAAAGGCATATTGTCACATTGCCATATGAAAAAGATTTCTCTGAAAAAAATATTCCTACAAAAGCTAGACCCATCCAAATGAATTCTGAGCATCTTGAATTCTGCAAGAAAGAAATTCAAACTCTTTTAGATAAAAAATTAATAACTCCATCCAAATCTCCTTGGAGCTGTGCAGCATTTTATGTTATGAATGCAGCAGAAAAAGAAAGAGGAGTTCCTAGATTAGTTATTAATTACAAACCTTTAAACAAAGTTCTTCAATGGATAAGATATCCAATCCCAAATAAAAGAGATTTAATTAATCGCTTATATAAAGCCAAAATATTTTCAAAATTTGATATGAAATCTGGTTTCTGGCAAATACAAATTGCTAAAGAAGATAGGTATAAAACTGCATTCACGGTACCATTTGGACATTATGAGTGGAATGTAATGCCTTTTGGACTTAAAAATGCTCCTTCTGAATTTCAACATATAATGAATGATATTTTCAATCAATTTTCTTCATTCATAATTGTTTATATAGATGATGTTTTAATTTTTTTCTCATGATATTGATCAACATTTCAAACATTTACATATATTTCTAAACACTGTTGAAAAAAATGGTTTAGTAGTTTCTGCCACTAAAATGAAATTATTTCAAACAAAAATTAGATTTTTGGGACATGACATTTATAAAGGAACAATCAAGCCAATTACAAGGTCTTTAGAATTTGCAGAAAAATTCCCTAACGAAATTAAAGACAAAACCCAGTTACAAAGATTTTTGGGATGTCTAAATTATATATCAGATTTTTTCCCAAAGCTCAGACAAATTTGCATGCCCCTCTTTCAAAGACTTCAAAAAAATCCGCCTCCCTGGTCAGAAATTCATACTAAGACTATTATTGAATTAAAACAAAAAATCAAATCACTTCCATGTCTAGGCATTCCAAATCCATCTGCATTCATGATAGTAGAAACAGATGCATCAGAAATAGGATATGGTGGCATATTAAAACAAAGAATAGATACAAAAGAACAATTAGTTAGATTTCATTCAGGTCTCTGGCTCGGACCTCAAAAAAATTATTCTACCATTAAAAAGGAAATTTTATCTATAGTACTATGCGTTTCAAAATTTCAAGATGATCTTTACAACAAAAAATTTTTGATAAGGATCGACTGCAAATCTGCAAAAGAGGTTCTAGAAAAGGATGTCAAAAACATTGTTTCTAAACAAATTTTTGCAAGATGGCAAGCAATTTTATCAGTATTTGATTTTCAAATAGAGCATATAAGAGGCGAAAGTAACTCTCTCCCTGATTTCTTAACCAGAGAATTTCTACAGGGACATCATAATGCCAAGGAAGAAGAATCAGCAAGAAAAACTCAAAGGGTTCCAGAGTTCAGATGATTACGAAATGGAACCAGATCCAAAATCAAACAAAACAGAACAAAATAAATTTTCATCCTCCAAAAATCTTCAAACTACCCTATCCATTTCAAACAAATTTACTCAACTAAATGATTTTCCCCCACTTCCATATTCACAAATTGTTCAAGAGCCTACTTCACAAAATATTATTCCAAATTCAAAACAAAAAGAACCAACTACAAAAATACCAACACAAAGCTTTACCAAATCTGCATACATTACAAAAACCGAAATAGAAAATGTATATCTCACTAATTTTACAATTCCTCAAAGCCCACAAATTATTAATTCCATCAATCAAAAAACTTTTTCCAAAAGGTTGCGAATGGATACCAGAAAATCGTTTTAAAACTCAAAGGTTTTATAGAACCTCTGCTAAGAAGGAGTCTTCTCGCCAACGTCTGAGAGCTCTAGAGAATGCTATCATTGCCCTCGCAAATCGATCCACTGGTCCGGCTAACAACCAGTCTATCTTTGATCGGTTTGATCGTCACCGTCCCCCAGCCTAAGAGGGTACTGCCGATCCGGTAGTTCTCGAAGGTTGGTTGCGTGAGATAGAAAAACTCTTTGACACGACCGGCTGCCCGGATGCTGAAAAGGTAGCTATTGGCTCGTATTACCTAAAGAAAGAGGCTGAAAACTGGTGGGGTATGGTCAAAGCTGAATGTCTTGCTACCACTGGCTTTGGGTGGGAACAGTTCTCCACGAAGTTGAAGGAGAGGTTCTATCCGGATGAGTTGAGGTGGCTGAAAAGAGAAGAGTTTCTCTCTCTGGAACAGGGTTTTATGTCAGTGCAAGCATATACTGACAAGTTCACAGAGTTGTCTCGTTTTGCTGCTGTTTTGATCCTTTCTGAAGTTGAGAAAGTGAGGTTGTATGTCAGGAAGTTAGACGCCCGGATTAGGGTACCAGTGATGTGTTCAGGTGCTGCTACTTTCCAGAGGGCTTATGAAGTTGCCCTTAGTGCTTATGCTGCAGTTCAGAAGGAAGACGCTGCTAGGCGTGCTCTCACAGCCAAGAGGCCCCCTCCCTCATTTCATACTGCAAACCCCTCCAAGAAGTCTAAGCTTATTCCTGCAAAGAAGGGGAGTACTTCTGATTCTAGACCGGAGAAGTGTTTCAAGTACCAGAAAGATTGGCACCCTGGCAAAAATTCTGATGGTTCTGCTGTCAAGTGTTTCTATTGCAGTGGTGAGGGTCACCGTTCGTACTCTTGCCCTAAGAATTCTGATACAGGCAAGACAATTACTAGTGGTAATGCCCCTCTCCGCAACAGGGTTTATAATATGACCGAAACCGAGGAACAATCGGATGTTGATGTCATTGCCGGTACTATTCTCGTGAACTCTGTTCCTGCTTATGTTTTATTTGATACTGGTGCTACTACTTCTTTCATCTCTTCTTCCTTTATTGAAAAAGCCAAGTTGAACTCTTCTATGTCTGTTAAATCTGTGATCTCCCTTCCTAATGGGGAGAAAATTTCTTGTCATCGCGCTTTTCGAAGCATTTCTGTTATCATTAACGAGGTAGAATTGACTGCAAATCTTAAAGAGTTCTCCATGGAAGAATTCGATGTGATATTCGGCATGGATTGGTTGAAAGAGTACCGAGCTGTATTCCATTGTAGGGATGAGAAGGTGGTGTTGAGAAACCATAAAGGGGAGAGAGTTTCTTATTCTAACACCAAAGCAAAGCCTGGTGTGAAGATTGTCTCTGCTATGAAGATGATGAAAATACAAAGGAAAGGGAATGAAGTTTTCTTGTGCAAAGTGACTAAAGTCTCCGAAGGTGTTAAGCTTGAAGACATTCCCATAGTCAGAGACTATCCAGATGTATTTCCCGAAGAATTACCTGGAATCCCTCCCGGAAGAGATGTAGAATTTAGGATTGATTTGATTCCAGGTACCGCTCCCATTTCTAAACCCCCCTATAGAATGGCACCCTCAGAAATGCAAGAGTTAAAGACTCAGTTGCAAGAGCTTATCGATAAGGGTTTTATAAGGCCCAGTGCTTCTCCTTGGGGTGCTCCAGTTCTATTTGTGAAGAAGAAAGATGGTAGTATGCGACTGTGTGTTGACTACCGTGAACTGAACAAGGTAACTATCAAAAATAGATATCCCTTGCCAAGAATTGACGATCTTTTTGGTCAATTAAAGGGCACGGGTGTCTTTTCTAAGATTGACCTTAGGTCTTGTTACCATCAGATCCCTGTGAGGGAAGATGATATTCAAAAGACGGCTTTCCGGACTAGATATGGGCATTATGAATTTGTCGTCATGCCCTTTGGTCTTACGAATGCCCCTGCTGTGTTTATGGACCAGATGAATAGGTCCTTTCACGAGTTGCTGGATGAATGTGTAGTTGTCTTCATTGACGACGTCTTGGTATTCTCGAAGGATGAAGAAGAGCATGTTAAACATCTAGAAATGGTGTTAAACATTCTCAGGAAGCAGAAATGGTTTGCCAAATTCTCAAAATGTGAATTCTGGCTTAAAAAAGTGGCATTTCTAGGCCATGTTATTAGCAAGGAAGGTGCGAAGGTTGATCCAACGAAGATTAAAGCTATTCTGGAATGGGCAAGTCCCTCTAGTGTAACTGAAGTTCGGAGTTTTCTAGGACTTGCAGGCTATTATCGAAGGTTTGTGCATAACTTCTCTATTATTGCTCAACCTTTGACAAAATTGATGAAGAAAGACTGCAAGTTTAGATGGTCCGAAGAGTGCGAAAAGACTTTTCAGTTATTGAAAGAAAAGCTCACATCTGCTCCTGTCTTAGTCTTGCCGACAGAAGGAGAGGAGTATGAGGTGTTCAGTGATGCCTCGAAGAGTGGACTAGGGTGTGTGTTGATGCAACGGGGTAAGGTTATTGTCTATGCTTCAAGGCAATTAAAAGTTCATGAGAAGAATTACCCTACGCATGATCTTGAATTGGCTGCAGTGGTGTTTGCATTGAAGATTTGGCGACACTATTTATATGGTGTTCCGTGCAAGATTTACACTAATCATAAAAGCCTCAAGTATATTTTCACTCAGAAAGAATTGAATATGCGTCAGAGGCGCTGGCTCGAGCTTATCAAGGATTATGATTTGACCTTGGAGTATAAGGAAGGAAGGGCTAATAGGGTTGCTGATGCCCTGAGTCGAAAGTCTGGACCCTTGCTAAATTTTATGAAGGTTCTCTCCAAGGACTTATGTGAGGGATTCCGCAAGATGGAAATTGAAGTGGTATCATTGGGTGGGGTTAAAGCTCGCTTAAGCGCTATGAGTTCTGAGCCTGCTCTTTATGTTGAGTTAAGAGAGAAGCAACAGAATGATCCTAAGCTTCGGAAGATTCGAGCTGCAAAGGCTCAAGGGCGAGCTGAGAGTTTTGATATTGTAGAGGATGGGAGTATAAAGTTCAAAGGGCGATGGTGTGTGCCTATCCGATTTTGAAAAACGAAATCATTAGTGAAGCTCATAACACTCCTTATTCAGTGCATCCTGGAGGTTCGAAGATGTATAAGGACCTCAAGCTAAGCTTTTGGTGGCCTTGTATGAAAAAGGAGGTTGCTGAATTTGTTGCCAAGTGTTTGGTGTGTCAGAAGGTGAAGATTGAGCATCAAAGGCCAGGTGGTTTGTTACAACCCCTTCCTATTCCAGCATGGAAGTTTGACTCCGTTTCCATGGATTTTGTGATGGGGTTTCCTAATGCCACTGGTGGCTTGAATGCAGTGTGGGTAATAGTTGATCGCTTGACCAAGGTTGCCATATTTATTCCTATGAAGAAGACTTGGTCAATGGAGCAAATGGCGGAGGCTTATTCAAATGAAATCATAAGGTTGCATTGTGTACCTAAGGAAATTGTGTCCGATCGTGATCCTAGGTTCTTATCTCATTTCTGGTCCTCGTTACAAAAGGCTTTTGGTACGAAGTTGAAGTTGAGTACCGCTTTCCATGTTGCAACTGATGGGCAAACGGAGAGAACAATCCAGACTTTGGAAGACATGCTCCGTGCTTGTGCCCTGGAATTCCAAGGCTCCTGGGTGAAGTCTTTAAGCTTGGTAGAGTTCTCTTACAACAATAGCTACCATGTGAGCATCCAAATGGCTCCCTACGAGGCTCTTTATGGCAGGAAATGCCGTAGTCCTACTTTCTGGAGCGACATAAGTGATTCGTTGGTGTTGGAACCCGATCTTATCCAATCTACTGTAGATAAGGTCAAAGTTATTCAAGCAAGGATGAAGGCTGCCCAGGATCAACAAAAGTCTTATGTTGATTTGAGTAGGAGACCTATTACTTATGATGTTGGGGATAAGGTGCTTTTGAAGGTGTCTCCAATGAAAGGAGTAATGAGATTTGGTGTGAAGGGCAAGCTCAGCCCTAAGTATGTGGGTCCTTATGAGGTACTTGAGAGGATTGGTGAAGTGGCTTATAAGTTGGCTTTGCCAGTCGAGCTATCTAAGGTTCACAATGTGTTCCATGTCTCTCAGTTACGGCATTATCGAAGTGACCCTTCGCATGTTATAGCCGTAGAGTCGGTAGAGGTCAACCCTAATTTGACTTTTGAGGAGTAGCCAGTCAAAATCCTTGACCGTCAGGTACGTTCTCTGAGGAGAAAGGAAGTGCCACTAGTGAAAGTGTTGTGGCGTAGTCAAAAGTATGAACAAGCCTCTTGGGAAACTGAGGAGTCAATGCAACTTAAGTATCCCGAGTTGTTTGTAGCCGAACAAAGGTAATTATTTCGTCCTTATTGCCTTATCATCTCTTTGTAAGTTTCGAGGACGAAACTTTTTATAAGTAGGTAGGATTGTAATGCCCCGAATTTTCTCTATGGCATAGTTTCCATTTTATTCCTCTTTCTAGTTACTTTTCTTTAAGTCTAGTCTTTAATTTAAAATAATTTATTATGATATTATTTGTGATTTATTATAACTATCTCTTTTATGCTTTATAATGTGATTTAAAATGTGCATAAGTTATTATTATTATTATTATTATTATTATTATTATTACTACTACTACTACTACTACTACTACTACTACTATTATTGTTGTTGTTGTTGTTGAGTTAATATATTATTTTAATTAAATTTATATACTACTATTATATGTCCTAGGTTATTTATTTTGTGGACCAACTTGTGGTAACAAGTATTAAATTAGGAGGACTATATGTATATATTTTTTTTAGTACATTATTATCATGATAGGCTTGTAAAATTAGTGTTTAATTAGGTTAATTGATTCTAATTCATGCTTAATTATTTGGTACATTCTAGAATGGAATGAATGCATGATCATCCTTCAAATCATTTCATTTTCTTTTCCTCAAGTTGATTGAACTTCCTAATGCTCATAATTTTTAGCCATTATGAGAAGTCTTTTGGGATGGTTTTTCCCCTCCTATAAATACTAGCCTATTGTTATGTAATTTTTCATTCATTTATAAACTAGCTCATAAACTTTCTTTCTCTCATTCTTTTCTCTCAAAAAAAACATAACAAAATACTTGCTTTATTTTTCTTCAAGTGCCAAAATATTATCATATTTTTGGGCTACTTTTGAAGACTTATTTTGAATTATTCAAGCTTACTTCAAGGAATTTATTTTGCAAATTATTTGGGAGATTTTTCTTGGAGTTTTCTTTAATCTTCTAAAGATTATTACTTTCCTCCATTATCCAGGTAACTAGATTTTTCCTCACTTAGTTTCTTAATTAAACATAGAAGTCTTGTTTAGGATTAATTAAAATTTAAATTGATTAATTCGGTTTTATATTATAAATTTTGCTTTAATTATTTTCGTGCATATATTATTGTTATTTTAATTTTCTATGATGTGTTAAAACATAGATTTAATTTAGGATTGGTTAAAATTAATTTTCGCCCTATAAGTAAGGCACCATTCTCAGCACAAACACGAAGTAAAACTTCAATACATACAGACACCAAGGGTAAAAGATGAAATCTAGAAAAGAAACACAGCATAACCATATGCTTTTAACGGAATAATTCCAATTGCGTTACGCCATGATGTGTTGCACAAGAAGATGACAATTGACAATCTAATTAATTTTCTCATGTATTTAGAAGGTTGTTGTTAGAAATGTTCAAATAGTCAAGTCAATATTCTATAAGTCGTTTAACGTAATTAAGTAAGAATATAACGAGACGTTAATTTAGCTTACATTGAGTAATGTTTATGTTTTACAAGAAACCAATAAACGTCATAGGACTATTATTTGATAATTGTACGAGCTTAATGTCACTAAACCTATTGGATCATACTGTATTAATTTGTGAGATCATCTTGTGTGTTTGGACCTATATAAGTTTTGGTTCATGTGACTAATTTAGTTGGACTAGATATTAGTCATAATCCTCTATTTAGTATGATGATTAAATTAAATGTTAATTTAATTGTGTAACTCCCTAAACATTATTGTTTATAAAGTTTTTGCATTATATGAGTATATTGCTACAATTACAACTGATCAAGAAGAAGAAAGGGTGAAATATGATTCATTGCTCTCTTTTAAGAAATTTTCTTAAATGATTTTAGTGAGATGGTCTTTACTGATATGCAAAAGTAAATATATAATTCCTTCGTATATGGGGTTGTATATTTATGTGATATATATAATTCCTTTGTATCTTACGGTGATAAGTTGAATACAAAATCAATTTTTACATCTCTACAAGAAAAAAAGTGAGGTTATAATAGCATATATACAAAATTAGTTTAAGAAATGTTCTTAAACGATGTACCAGTATACGAGGTCTTATGAAACATTGTTGGTGGACTACATTAGAGGAATTTCATTTGCGGTTTTTGTCTCGTGATTATATTTTGCTAGTAGATTCACGCTACAAAGATATAATGTTTCGTCCCAATATTTACTTGTTTCATTTCATGTCAATAATTGGGTCTTAGGAAGGTTTTAATTTTCCGCTTGTTAAAGGTTAACAGTACAAGAACCCTACAGTGGTATCAGTTTTCTCTTTTATTGATATGCTTTGGGCATATAAATATTGGTTATATATATAAATAATATATATGAAATATTTTTTTACCCATAATGATTTTTATTTGCAAGATAAAGTTGAGAACTTTAGGGGAGGGTTTACTAAAATTGTTTTAGTTGTAAAGTTTTGAACTTTGTTTATTAAAATTAAATTTGTTAATTTTGATTCCTCTATTTGCCAATTTAATTATTCTAATTTATCAATTTTAATAAAAGTGTTTGATTAAATTTTGATATTTAAAATAATAATCACAAATTGTAAAGTTGATTTATTTGGCATGTTTGAATAATATATTTGATCTTTTTTTGAATCTTTTAGTTAATAGTTAACAAAATTCAAGGATTGGAATGATTAACAAATTATAAAATTTGGTATTATTTTATATTTTATGGACTAGTGCTAATACCATTAGTTTGGCTTTTGCACTACATTCCACGTTGTGATATTTATTAGTGCTAATTTGATTAACCTTATTTTATATTCACCATGTGAAATTAGTATAATAAAAGAAAAAAAATTCTTAGTGGCCATTATCTTTAAATACATTTTATTAGTCCATTTGATATATTTTTCATTAAACCTTAATTTGATTAAAGTTTAATGGGGGAATTTATTATTAAATGTTAACAATAAGCTTACCTTTTTAATGGAGATTATTTTAAGGGGGAGGTTTATTTTGCTTAAGAGAAGTAAAAATAATGTATTTGATTGATTATGAATCAATTAAAATTCATGCAAATTAAAATTATATAATGTAATTATTTATCATGTTTATTTTAAATAATAAGATTATATATTTATTTATATACTTCATGCTTATTTCTTTAAATTTGTTTAAATATTACTTTTGCAAGGGCCACTTACAAATAGTAAGTGAGTGAATGATAATTGTTATACAAGTTATGATAACTAGTATGGCCCATTTAGGATAGATAATATGGTTTGCATGCCGTTATTTTTAAATGTAATTAAATACGATTTGCAGATCGTTTATTTTGAGTGTAATGGTTAAATAGTTTATTTTATACATTTCAAAGTTTAATTATTATTATGTATGTATTCATGGAGTTGAAAACCAAGAAGAATAGAGATTCAAGTGGAGTTCAAAAGATGGGCCTTGAAGATTAGATTTTCAAGTGTTTTTGGGGCCATACTAGAAACCTTATTTATGCATTATTTTATTGCTTTATTCTATTTGCTATATTACTTGATGATGCATGCTTTGGTTGTCTAGTTTATTGATTAAAATTATTAGAATTCACTTTTATTTGTGTTAATAAAAACAACCATAGTCCCTAATAAAAACAAATTCAAATCAATTGAAAAAGTGAAGAAGACAACTTTAAGAGCACTGTCAAGGGCCATGGGAGTTAGCCAAACCATAATCTGCAGATGGAAAACAAAAAAGTACTTTCGAAAGCACACCAATGCAATCAAACTGTTACTTACAGACAAAAATAAACTCGACAGGTTAATTTTTTGTCTTAGTAGTTGCATTTTAGATAAGCAAACAAGCAACTTCACATTTAATGATATGTCAAATGTAGTGCACATGGATGAAAAGTTGTTTTATATTACAAGGACACAACAAACATTTTATCTAACTCAAGATGAAATAGAGCCACATAGAGAAATTCAATCTAAAAGATTTGTCCCCAAGATCATGTTTATGTGTGCCGTTGTAAGACTAATCTTTTCTAGTGAAGGTGAGATGATTTTTATAACAACCCGACTTACCGTTGACTGGTAAACAGGGTCATCACTGGGTTCGTTTCCCAAGAAACTGAAATCACACTTCCAAAACTCAAGCAAAGGGGTCACAAGCTCTTCAACGTAACTAACTCGGCTAAATCCCAAAGCCAACATCTAACTATTACACAAGATAATCATACAATTCTCTACAAGTCCAATATAACTAGCACAGCCAAAACAAATTTACATTTATCCAAAATTCCTAATACAAATTTATAATTCCTAAGTACTCAGCTCAATTAACATCCTTGGAAACTCTATTCACCTCCGCTAATCCATTATTCCCGACTGGTTCCGATCTGTAGATAAGCTAAAAGATGGAAACAAAAGGGAATCAGATTAAACTGAATGATAAGTAACAATCCAAAACAACAAAACACAGTTATTCAAATCATAGGTTTAAAAGCAACATCAGTTCCCTAGATCTATGTGCGCACAGGGAGTCTAGTTTGAGAGGTGCCCCATAGCTCTAAGGCTATGTCGCTCTCGGGTGAAGCTAGTCAATATCTCAATGACAATTCGTTTCAAAAACAGGGAGCAGGGAACAATGTTCCTCAACTCCGCCAATGACCAGCTCGCAAGCCCGATCCATTGACCATATCATAATATCAGCATAAACATTCACAACAACATTTGTCCAACAATTTCCAATCTCAAAAGAGCTTTAGTAAAAAGTTTATTTTCAAGAATGTAGTCTGATCAGACCCTTTAAGGGACTGCTACTATTCACCAACAAGACGCTTCAGAGAGCCGTGATCGATTCGCGACTAACAGCTAGAATGGTTCCTCGATGACGTATTTGATTAAACACAAAGGTCATTGTTCTTCCTACAATAAACAAGTCTCAACAGAATCTAATACTTCATCCATAAATATTTAATTATCCAATTAATTTCCATATTTCTTGATCCCAAATTAGGAATCCCGTAATGGTTTTAGGACACCTCTTACTAAAACAGGCATAACTCACTCATACGAAAACCAAATGAGACGATTTAAGTGGCTACGCGACCATTACTCAGAGCTCTACTATTCTTATTAAGACACTAAAACTCAGAAACAATTAGAACAATCTCAAAATAGCCAAAACAGAAGGTTCATTATGGATTTTCAAGACAGCCTGCTAGTATTTCACTATTTTGAACATAACTCTCTCATATAAACTCATTTTGGAGCGATTCAAGTGCCCACGTGATCGCAACTCGAAGCTCTACAAATCTCATGAAGACACAAAAACCCCAAAATGACACTAACTATTTCAAAAATAGCAACACAAATTTGGACTGAACAAAACAAAACCTCATTGTCGATCTTTATGACAGTCTACTAGTATTTTGGACATAACTTCCTCATACGAACTCATCTCGGGGTGATTCAAGTGTCCACACGACCGCGACTCAAAGCTCTACAAATCTCACGCAGACATAAGAACCCAAAAACAATCATAACCATCCCCAAAATAGCCAAAACAGAAATTTCAGTTTCTAAACTGAAATTTCAAAATCCACAATACCAAGTTTTATACTAGAAATCAAATAACCCAAATAACGAATACTAATCAACACTAGCAAGAACCCAATTACTAATTAAACTCATGTACTCTAATTAAATTCAAGTTGATGCTTAAATTTGATTTTAAAACCCCAAATTGAATCCACAAATACCAAACTACTTTAAAACATTCAATTAATACTTAAATAGAATAGTTTGTGGATTACCTCAATCACCATTGAAGGAAGAGGAAAAAGTGTATGGTGGTGTAGTGACACAGGTCAGCCCAAGGGACCCGGTGGTGGTCCTGGGCCTGGACACCTGCTGCTGCCGTGGAAACAGCCACAAAACGTGGCTGTTGCTGTTTGGGGGTCGCGGCTGCTGTAGGGGAGGAGGAGTGTGTGTCTGCGGGTGGCTACGATGGAGGCGTGGCCTGGTGGTGCTGGGGCTGCTACTGAACCGTGAGGGAGATGGAGAATGAGTGAGTTCATTGTGAGGGAGGAAGGGAAATGGATGAGTATAAGGGTTTATAATTAAGGAGTTAACGTAATGAGTCATAAATTACGTGGCGAAATTACACTGACTCAACTTCATTCTCATGCTCACGAAAATATGAGATGGATAATACACCCATATTTTTCGTCGTATAATTTATTTTTCAATACTTTATTTAAATTTTTTTTATAAAGATCAGATAGTAATCAATTAATAAAATATAATCAAAATACACTTTTATCAAAGTATTCTTTATACGAATTTTATACATTAAATAAAATATACCTCTTTCTTGAAAATGTTAACAAATCAAATACTTGAGTCAATATTATCAAAATAATAATATTATTACTCGAATTAACTTACTTAATAACCCCAATCAGCTTAATAAACTTATAATTAAGCTTTATTAAATGTAGTCTATTTCAATTTTTGACGGAAAGATAGGCATATTTCCTTTTACACATGAAGTGGCAGCACAAAGGAGTTCAAAAAACAGGAAGAGAGGAGAGCCAGAGACCAAACCAATACAATCAATCACTAAAGATCACACAAGAGACATGATTGTGCACAAGATACTACCAGCAATTAGAAGTAAATGGCCACCACATTTAAGCAAAACAATTTTCATTCAACAGGACAATGCTAAACCACACATTTTAGATGATGATGAAGTGTTTAGAGAGGTGGCAACACTTGATGGATTTAGCTTCCACTTAGTGCAACAACCTCCTAACTCACCAGATATGAATGTGCTTGACTTAGGGTTCTTTAGGTCAGTACAATCGTTACAACATCAAAAATCAGCATACAACTATGCACAATTAGTAAACGCAATGACTACAGCATTTGACAATCTGAAACCAAATGCACTGAAGAATGTATGGATCACACTACAAGCATGTAAAATTGAGGTTATTAAGAAACTAGATGGTATAGAAATGACATTCCACACATGAGCAAATCAAAACTTGAAAGGGAAGGGAGACTCCCACATTGTTTGGGGGTACAGCAGGAAACCATTTACGAGGCAGTAAGATATCTGGACACAAAGGTGGATGAAACTACATTTGAGGTCATTTTATTTTACTTGGGGATCAAAGAAGAAGCAGTTTTCCATCAACATCATTTAACAACAGCAACCACAGAAGCAACAACAGAAGCAGCAGCAGATATTCCAGCAACAAATGAAGCAACAACACCAACAAAAGAAACAACAGTACCAACACCAATTCCATGTACATTAACAGAAGCAGCAGCAGATATTCCAGCAACAAATGAAGCAACAGAACCAACAAAAGAAACAAGTACATTAACAAAAGCAGCACCAGCATGAACACCAGTAACATGTAAATAGGACACACATGAGTATACTTTTGGGTTACCTTTTGTACTCACTTTTGGGTTACATTGTTAGGTAAATGTTTAGGTCTAAACACGATGTAGACATTAAATCATGAAGTTGTTTAGCCGTAAACATTTAGAAGGAAATGTCATATAACAATTTATTGATGGCTTCAAAAACAAAATGAAAACAAATTCATCTCAGAGAACAAATTGAACTCATCACAGATAACCCAAATCCCATACTAATTGCCTCCTACATCTGGTAAGAACATAGCCTCCTAAACATAATGTTTGGTGGCTTATGAACTGAAAACCTTAGATTGGTGGCAAAATGAATGGATTTAGGGATTTTGTAGCTATAATCAATTGTTTACCCTCAAAAAAAAATCATAGGGCAACAAAAACAGAACACGAACATAGACATGCATACCATACAAACCACATAAAAAAAATCATCATTAGTCATAGAGGGAAAGATGTATCCATACGCGAAAATGGGCCTCGAACATCTATATCAGACAGCAATTCATCATCATCCAATGATTCTTCATCTGAGGAAGGGAACAAGTTCTCAATGTATATATCTTGAAGATCCAGTTGTAAATCAAACATACCCTGTATTTCTTCATCTTCAGAAGTTATACTTCTTCCCCAGTTAGGATCCGTTTCAACAGAAGTCGTAGAAGATGGAGATAGGCGATTGTAGAAATCGAACCTTGGGTTAGGAGATCCAATCGTAGGATCACTTTCTTGGGACGAAGACAACCAAGAAAGACAAGACCTTGGTGACGCCATGTTTGAAAAACCCAGAAAAGTAAAGAACAAACCCAGATTTAAAAAACCCCTAAAATTATTAGGGTTTCAAAGAAGACGAAGATGGTAGAAAAAAAATGAAGATGAATTTAATAAACCGTAAACAGTAAGAATGGGGATGAAGATGAAGATCATTGAAGAAGATGAAGAAAAATACAGACGCTGAGGATGAAGATGAGAGAGAGGGAGAGATAGGGTTTCAGTAGAGTAAATAGGAGAATTAAAAAAGGGAGGGAATGATTAAGATTATTGATGTTGGGTTATATTGTTAATTATTTTGGGTTAGTAGGGTTTACGGGGGTAGATTCGTAATTACGTGTGTGAACTAAGGGTATTTAAGTAAAAAAAGATTGACAAAAATAGAAATGGGACAACTAAAAAGACTTTGCCAAATAAGGAAATGGGACATCTAAAATGGTTCGGAGAGACTATAATACATAAGATTATTCATCGTTAATTGTTACTTGGGATTATTGTAGAAAACTCGAAAAAAGGTTAGATTACTCTGAGTAAACATGCAATCATCAGAAATTTTGTAAACCACTAGTATAGAAATCAGAATGCCATGATAGAATAATACCATCATACCTGAAATTAATTTGAAGGTGCGGTGGTCTGGTGCTATTTACGGTGGAAGGCAGTGGTGGTGATTAGTGTTGGTGAGAGACGCCGGTGAAAGAAGGTTAGTTAAAGCGAAGTGTTGAAGAAGCTATGATATATATATATATATATTGAAGGTGAGCAGAAGCTTTTCATAGAAGCTTCACTTATTTTCTTTGTTTTTTACTTTTTATTTACTTTTTACTTTTTAATATTACCAGTTTCTTGAGATATCGTCTCTTTGAGAGACATATCTCAAGTCCAATTCATTAAAGATTACTATCTACTTACTGAATTCTTAATGTCTACTTATATTATCTTTAATCCTTAATGCCTACTTATATTATCCTTAATGCTTACTTACTGTATCCTTAATGTCTACTTTGAATATCTTAAATGTCTACTTATAATATTTTAAAAAATATATAATAGGCTGCCCAATTAAAGATGGTCTCTTAAAGAGACCGTTTCTCACAAGAATTTGTGTAATCTTAGTATTAATTTGTGTGTTTTAAATCTTGTACTCTCATTGAACACATACTCGTCGTACTACTGCTTACTAGGATTGGGTGTAAATATTTGAGGGGTGAAAAAATTCAAAAAAAGAAAAAAAAGTTGATAAATGAGACATTAGCGAAATTTAATTGTTGTAGAGGTGGGAGAATAACTGCAAAGTAATGAAAAATGAAAAGAGCTCTTAATTTTGTGGGGTAAATATTTATCCTAGGGGACGGTGAAGGATTGTATTACCTCCATAATAGGAAAAATTATCTTCTTTTTTTCTTTATTACTTTGGAAAAAATTATCGTGAATAATACAAACTTTTATTGATTTCCTTACAATAATAGGAACTTTCGATTAACCCTGAATAATACCAATTTTTATGTGCATTTCCCTCTAACATACTTAACTTGTTGAATACCTACAATTGTAGATCAACTTGCCCAAAAAAAGGAAAATAAAAAATGCAATAAAAACAGCTAAATCAATGGAGTTGTATGTTTTAATTCAAATCAAAACATTAGCACAACACTATAATCAAACTCCTACACAAATTGCTACTCCCCAAACTAATTGAAGTACTCAACAAAGCGAGAGTTGGATCTCAAAATAGTTTCGATCTCAATCACACACAAATAGAAAACCTAATTCTTAAAATATCTAGAAATTCAATAAATAAAACAATCAAGAATCAAAAAAAATCCAACAAAAAATCAAAATTGGAGATGAAAATTTGAGCTTAAATTGTGATCACCATGTCTACTACAGAAGCGGAGTATATAGCTATTGCCGAATCTTTTAAAGAGGCAAAGTGGCACAAGGGCTTGGTTGGTGAGATGTGCCCTGAGATGAGCTTGGTGCGTGTTCATTGTGATATTGAAAGTGCCATTCACTTGGCAAGAAATCAAAACACTTTTCATCAAAGAACCAAGCACATCGACATCAAATATAACTTCATTCGAGATGAAGTTGAGCACAAAAGAGTGGGCTTAGTGAAAATAAGCACTGATGATAATCCGACCGACATGATGACGAAGCCTTTGCCCACCAACAAGTTCACTTTATGTGTGGACTTGATTGGTTTGGAACCTTGCTTGATGTGAAGTCCCTATGGGGCATTTATGTGGTGCATTACTGTGATTGTTAGTAGTGTGTGGATAGAGTGTCTAGAAGGAAGTGTGACTTGGTGAACTCAAGTCAAGGTGGAGAATGTTTGAGTTTTTTGTATGACTTGAGTGAACCATGATGGGTGTATGTTGGTACATGGATGCATTGTGGATGTGTGTGTGTGTATGGTGTCAAAAAGAGAAGTTCTAAGCTGATATATGATGCTTATTGATGATGTTGGATCAAGGTGAGATGGACAGTAGTGTGCCATGAACAAGGCAGCAGCTGTACATGAAGATCAGTGCCTCTGACTTACTCGCTCGACCTAGTCCCTGTCTCGCTCAACTTGCCTTCAAGCTGCTGGACCAGGTCAAGCAATGTTCAGCACAACCACTGTTTTGTATGCGACATTCTATATGCGGGTGATTTATTAGGGTTGGGCCCTTCCTCACTTATTCCCATATGTCCACCTATATAAATAGTGAATGTAATTCATTACTACAAATCATTCTAACCCTTTTCTTTCTTTTCTCTTCTTCTCTAAGTGTAATACTCTCCATTGTATGAGTTCTTGAGAACTCCATTGATATTCTCATAATACAAACAAGCTAACCACCACTAGTGGAAAAAAACGTATTTGTTGCGTATCATTTGCTGCAGTTTTTCTATATACACAGCAATAATTAAGAAAAAGAATTAGAAAAAAAAAAAGTTTACAAATGCTGCGGTTTCCCTGATGCCCGCAGCAAATAATGCTTATTTGCTACGGTTTTAGTATGCCCGCAGCAAATAAGTGCATATTAAACTAAAAAAATAAAAAAATAAAATATAAGCATTATTTGTTGCGGTTATTGAATGACTGCAGCAAATAAGTATTAAAAAATTTTTTTTTTCGTTTAATAAGCAGTTATTTGTTGCGGCCTTCTTAAAACCGCAACAAATAATGCTTATTTGCTACGATTTATGAAGAAGCCCGCAGCAAATAGTTAGTTCAAAAAGTATAAAAAACGCGTTTTGACGTTGAATTGCTTGAAACCTTAAAATAACTTTCTTCAAAAACCCACAACGACGACTGTCTTCTTCTTCAAGCTCTTCAATTTCAGAAAATTTCTTCAAAAACTCACGAAAATCTCTTTAAGTTCTTCAAGTTTTTCAAATCATACGACTCTACTCTGTTTTCTCTTCATTTCGTTCATCATCTTCAAAACCCAACGACTTTGTTTAAGTTCTTCAAGTTCCTGTGTTGTTGAAATTTGTTGCTTCAATAACCACTCATTGCACAAATTTTCTTCTCTATCTTTGTTCGAGTTCTTCAACCCACCATTGTTGCTTTTCCTTCAAAAGTCACGAAATTAGGGCTAGTCTTGTTCTTTTTCAAGTCATTGTGTTTTAATAAGGATTTAGTCTTTTTTTATACTAAATTTGATTTTGTTTTTCATTGTAGGTTACATAATCTTATTGTAGAAACAAAATTATCATATCTCATTACCAAGGTATGTATTTTATATTTGAATGTGAATAATTTACTTATGTATGTACTTGAATATTTGAATGTGAATAATTTTAATTAATTAGGATTTTTAGGGTAGATTGAATGTGAATAATTTACTTATGTATATATGTAGTTGTATATTTGAATGTGAATAATTACTTATGTATGTGGTATCAATGGTTCAATGGGTAGTTGTTCTTGTAAACGCCATCATGTAAGATTATAATTATGTAATTTAATTATCAATCTTTATTTGGTGATGATAATTTTTGCTGGTATTAAACCTGCTTTCCTTAATTATCTGTGTCAAGTAGAAATTTGGAAGTAGGATAGTGGCTTTTGCTAATTGAAAATCGGTTAAGAAACTGAAGAGATTTAAAGAACCTCAGAATGAAATGAGATTTATATACATTACTTATAAAATACTAGAAGATATCTTTTAGCTAATGAACAATTCTTTTAGCTTCAATCAGGTTCAAAAGGTTTGTTGCTTTTGTGTCATTATTTTTATGTTTATAAAGATTTAAAATTGAACACGATGTTTGTGGATGATCAAGTTCCTTGGTGCTTGATTGTTGATAATGTATTATTCATTTTCTATTTTTAGGATTAAGTTGGTATTCTAATGTACTTCTAGGATGTTAATTAATTATGTTTTTGGATAAGTTTAATGCTTATTTGTGTTTCGTTGGATTTGCAGATTGATAGTTTGCCATGTCGATGTTTATTCGAAGAACAAAAATTCTCAACTCGAATCCACTATTCACTTTCGCAAGCTGCTTTCTATATGAAACATGTAGGATTGAATCTCAAAAACCGAGAGCTTTTGATGTGTGACACTCTTTTTGGAGTCAAGTATTCATTATTTTTATGACTAGAGTAAGTTTAAAAGTAATTGTGTCAAGTTTAAAAGCACCTTTTGATTTATTAGGACTTTAATTTGTATATGTACATATTATTATATTATATATACGATCGACAGTTTACAAAGGGATTATTGGTGATTATTGGAGTTAATTGGTGATTATCATTGGATTAATCATTGTTTATTATATTGTACATTATTTGATTGTTTAATACTATTAAACGAAAAAAGCAAAAAAAAAAGGAAGAATAAATTTGAAGGCAGACAGACCCACCTCCGCGCCTCACCCAAATCTCCGCGGCACGCGGAGAGCCTCCTGACCCAGCAAAAAATAATAATAATGAAATTAACTATTTGCTGCGGTTTTGAGGCTGACCGCAGCTAATACTCCTCTTTATTTGTTGCGGTTATGGGTTGACCGCAGCAAATAATGCCCTTTTTTGTTGCGGTTACAAACCGCAACATTTAAAATAGGCCATTTGCTGCTATCACTATTGCTTGGGCCAAAACCACAGCAAATAATGGCCAAAAAACTGCAGCAAATAAGGTTTTTTCCACTAGTACACCACTGTGGACGTAACCTACATTGGGTGAACCTCGTAAATCTTTGTATCTTTGTTTATTGCATTATTTCTTATTGTTTTTTATTCCTAGTTCATAGAAATGTTTATTTCTTTACATAGAACACCCCTACCATTGTTCTTGGATGTTGTAGGGATAAAGGTTGAATCTTTAGATCCTAGAGTGCTTAATATTTCACTCATTATTACTCTAACTAGTGTGGAAACCCATGCAATGCACGGTTTTTTTAGCATCGACAAATATATTCATATGATATTTTAAAAAGCCATAAACATTATGCAGTAGAAACACTCAATTTGGACAGTTATATGTATAAATTAACTGTGTAATTTTAGAAATTTTCAATAATATATTATGCAGTATATTTTATTTTCTAATATACTCAATTTAACTATGAATAAATGCTAGTCAAAGATACTTTAATGGTAGAGATATTGTCAAGATCAAATGCCACGTTATTTTTTAGATAAAAGATTAATTTTGTATGGTAAATACAAATAGCATACGCTGCTGTTTATTTTTTTACAGCTAATTTATAGCTTTTTCTTTGTTAAATTTTTCTTAATAGATATTGGAGAGCTGATATTTATTTATTTTCTTTATTTTGCTTTATATAATTTTACTATTTTATTTCAATCAATCTAGCTATCATTATAGAAATTGAATAAAATTCAGTTTACTTTATTTACTCTAAATAAATATAACAATAAATATATCAATTTGACATGTGGCAAATCCTTGTGAGGATGACACATGCCAAATCTTTGTGAGGATGACACGTGGAGTTTTTCAATGCTTTTAGTTAATTGTATGATGATTGAGGAGCTGATATTTATTCTCTTTTCCTTATTTTGTTAAATAAAATTTTACCTATTTTATTTCAATCAATCTATTAATATAGAAATTGAATAAAATTCACTTTACCTCGTTTACTCTAAATAAATATAGCAATAAATATATCAACTTGATTATTCCATGTGACAAACCTTTGTGAGGATGAAACGTAGAATTTTCCAATCTTTTTAATTAATTGTATGATTATATCAATCAATCTATCAATATAAAAATTGAATAAAATTCACTTTACTTTACTTTATTTACTCTAAATAAATATAGCAATTTGATTATTACATGTGGCAACCGTTTGTGAGGATGACATGTGAAATAATTTTCCAATTTTTTTAGTTAATTGTATGATTATTTCAATCAATTTATCAATATAGAAATTAAATAAAATTTAGTTTACCTTATTTTCTCTAAATTAATATAGTAATAAATATATCAATTTGATTATTCTATGTGCCAAATCTTTAGGACGATGACATGTGGAATTTCAATCCTTTAGTTAATTATATGATAGCCTTTTTCCTGTTAAACTTTTTTGTTAAAAAATGTTTCCTAGTAGATAGTGGGGAGCTGATATTTATCATTGTTCCTTATTTTGTTGAATATTAATTTTACTATTTTATTTCAATCAATTTATCAATATAGAAATTGAATAAAATTTTTCTTTACCTTATTTATTCTCAATATATCAATTAAATTATTTCATGTGACAAATATTTGTAATGATGACATATGAAATTTTCCAATTCTTTTAGTTAATTGTATGATTTAGTTAATTGTATGATAGCTTTTTCCTGTTAAATAATTGTATGATAGCTTTTCCCAGTTAAATTTTTTCTATAGTGGGGAGCTGATGTTTACCTCCTTATTTTGTTGAATAAAATTTTATTATTTTATGTCAGTCAATCTATCAATATCAAAATTGAATAAAATTAATTTTACCTTATTTACTCTAAAATATATAGCAAGAAATATAACAATTTGATTAATCCATGTGAGAAATTTTTGTGAAGATGACATGTGAAATTTTTAAATCCTTTTAATTAATTGTATGATTTGATTATTTTATGTGATAAACCTTTGTGAGGATGACATGTGAAAAATTTCAATCCTTTTAATTAATTGTATGATTAGTTCTTTCTCACATTCTAATGGAAAGAACGTTACAGAACAACGATAATAATTTTTTAGCTATTTTAAATGCTTTTTATCTTGAACATTATTTTAACTATATGATCCATCAAAAGACAAAATCCAATAGTGTTTCGAAAAATCAACATTTAATTGTTTGTTAAATAAACCCTTAGTTTTTAATGTTAGAGAAAGAGTGAATTTATACGTCCTATAATTATTATTTGTTTTACATATGAAGTAATTTATAGAAAGTTTTAATCCCTAGAAACTTATTCAATTTTCGTTTTGAAATTTATAGAAATTTAATTAAGTTATTTATTTGACACAAAGTTTTAGTAGAAATTTCAAATAAATAAGGGATAAGTTATAAGTATGACAATTAAATATATCAGCTTTTGATCCGATTGGTCATACGAGACTTAACCAATTGAGAATTAATCAACCTAATCCTTTTATATAAAGTTTAGTGAATTTTTGAGTTTGACATCCATCTTTTTGAGTTCTAGCCTACTACTATTATTTTGTTAATTTTATTGAGTTTGATATTGCTCAATTAGGCTTAGAAAAGTTGTTTTTGGCCTATAATAAGAAAAATGATTTTTTAAATTATAACAAATAAAATTACTTGAAGTTTTTAGCTATTTTATAGTGTATTGAATAATAATAAATTTATGAACCACTAAGTCAAACCCCAAATCCAATAATCTAATAGGTTTAATGATAACTCAATTCCCATAAAATGTAATTTTAAATTTCTATGGTTTTGTACTAAAAAAATATTGCATTGGGTTATTCCACATAATAGCAACGAACATTACTTAAATGCATAAAATTCAAATTAGAATCCATTAAACTTAAATTTAAACCTGAATAGATCCTTAATTCTTTTGACATCGGCTTAATGAGCCTTGCCTCTTCTCTTTGTAAGAGTCGTGATTCGATTCTTGTGAACAAAGCAATCGCGCTTCAAATGTCCACTCTTGTCACAAAACCAACATGCCTTGAAGGTGTTGGCTTTCATGGTTGCCTTTGGCTTTGATCTTGTGGAAGTTAACCCTTTTGCCACCATATGTATCTTGGCCTTTTCCATCATCAATCAAATTAATGGAAATGACATTGGGATTATCATCCCTTGCTCCTTCTTGAGCTCAAAAACTAACTTCAATTTGAAGATGGTTTCCTAGTTCCATGATCGACATGTCCTCTTTCTTGTGTTTCAAATCACGATTAACATATTTCGAACTAGCATGTAATTTATCAATTATGATATAAACAACAAATGTCTCGTCCGTGGTAATATTATGTTGGCCAAAGCAAGCTATAATTCTTTGGAGTTCATGAACTTGTTTCATTATGGGTCTAGACTCGATAAACTTGTAAGAATTAAAAGAAAGACCAAAAATTGCTTACTATATGCATCTTGTGCCATTAACTTGGCCTCAAGTTTATCCCACAAGTCCTTTGCCGTCTCCACAAATAGATAGACATCAAATAATGCATTAACCATACCATAGAGGATGAGATTGCGACAAATGAAGTCATCATGCTCCCGCTTGAAATGCTTCCTTTGATTTTCCATGGTTTCATTGTCATTCTCCTTCGGCTTTGGTGTAGGGATCACATAAGCCACCTTGAGAGTAGTGAGTAAGAAGAAAAGTCCACACCTTCAAACTTGTCAAGCTTCAAAAACCCTTAGCCATCTCCTTCAAACTAGCCATACTTGTAATTAGTTACAATAAGAAACTTGAAATTACAGAATATGAACTATGAAGAAATCGGAAATGAAACTAGCAACCAAGTCCAGATGTCCCTTTCCATTAGCAATATTTCCCCTACTAAGTGCCTTAGGATGAAACCTTGGAAATCTGCTTTGAGATAAATTGATTGCAATGCGTTTTGTGTTGTAATGCCTTGTAGTTTTAACTTCCATACTTCTCCATTGTATAGAGGACTGCAATAAAAGTATAAAACCGACTTCCCACCACCCTATGCACATATGCCACAATCAAAAACCAAAGACATTAAGGAAAAACCGCTCAAACTGCATAATTGCAAAGTCGATCGTGCTGTCAGGAAGTTCAACAACTTTGTGCATACTCATGATCTTATTCAAGTACACTCCTATCCCCATGTACTTAATAAGATCATTCATAGGATTCATTTGTCCCAAATGCACTGAATATCCAACACCCTTAAACTAATAGAATGTTCAATTAATACATTGTACAAAAATGAAGCATCAATTACAAAGAATTCAGTATTTCCTTCTCCAGTGTGATTGTTCAGAGAGCTATAATGGAGCCAATAATGAAGCTAGGGCATGAAATCAAGAAAATCTAAAAAAATTAACTGTCTATAAGCATCTTTGTACACGATGTTTACAAAACTTGTTCAAATGTAATTTAAACCTCATGCATGATCGTCTAAACCTCCTGAAAATTCTACAACAAATACAACTACGCAAAACCATTATAAGATTGAGTTTTAATTTTAATTTCTATTAAATTTTATGGTTCTAAAATTTGAAGTATTTTTTGGGAAGCAAGCAATAGTTTTTCTTATATTCATTTCAGCTAGATCCAGCAGCGGCCTGCAAGTGTTACACAACCTTCCTGCTGAAGTATTGATAAGCATGTTAAATCAAAGCAAATCATAGACAAATGCCATTCTGCATTTCTGCTGCCTTTCTGATTCTGATTCCAGTCAAGGCCAATACAGGTAAATCAAGCCAATATGCCAAAATTAGTAGCAGTGACTAGAATTTTCAAATAGAAGTATTCCATATATTTATTACCAAATGTTGAGCAATTGTGTAAATACATCTTAAGAATGATGAGAAGAAAATATAAAAGCAGCAAGTACGTGTATTCTGTCAAGCAAGCAAACCTGCTCAAGAAGTTCATCACAATCTTTACTTTTCGACAATAAATTCTTGAATCTCTATCCCAGTGTGCCGAGCACCACCCTGTTTTCTGAGCAAAATTTCATCACCAACCTTTAGAGAAGTCACGGGAATTACTGTCCTTTGATTACCATGTCCTGCAGTAAAAATATGCATGAAAAATCTTACCGGATGAATAGGAAGTAGTGAATTAAGGACAAGAGTCTGATTGTTACCTCCAAGAGGAGAAACAAAACCAACTGTCTCTGCATTCTGTAGGAGAATACTGTAAAAACTTTCACCAGATGAATTTTCCTGAAAAGTAAGGCACCATTTTCAGCATAAACATAAAGTAAAACTTCAATACATACAGACACCAAGAGTAAAGGTCAATGCGGACGGCTGCGGTTGTTTCAGCCTATATTTCAGTTTTGGTAAGCATAAATAAACCTTTACAATACTGTCCTGCTACAATGATGCAACCTTGTTTCCGCACTATGTTGAGAACGATTTCTGTTGGCATGTCATCATATGCACATGAACACCTTACTACAACAGAATAGTGACAAAGTCTTAATTCCAACAGTATGGAATCAGCTACGTAAACACCTTACTAATCAAAAGAAAAAATTAATAACCCAGTTACGTGTAAAACCCTCCCAGCAATACCAGAACTACAAGAGTGCTCTGCTTTTTAACTATTCAAAACCATACAGTATACACACTTTGTTATTTCCCTAAGACTTTCCTCTTCAGTACAACTCATGAAAAACTCTAGTTACTCTCCCCTATATATTTTAGGGTGAACAACACTATCAATAGCAGGCTCCCAGCAATGTATTGGTATAAGAGGCTTTAGTAACACCCCTAAAGATGCTATCGAGTACTTAAAGTAAAACGAAAAAAATCCAACAAAGAATGGGTTAGTATCTATCCAAAATTTGACCCCTTCTACAATGTATTTGTCTTAGAGAGTTTGAAAAGAAAAGGAGAGGATACATATATTTAAATATGAACTGGAGAAAAGAGAAGGGGAATGGAAGAGATCTTAAAGGGAAGACACAGAGACACTAGTCTCCTCCAAATGATTACCCTTCCCATCCATTTTTCACCACTATAGCTAAATGAAAAGGCCACCATTGATCACTTTGCTTCACTCTCTTCAACATAGATATCTAAGATTTTCAGATGCAACCATACAATTGACATATAGAACATACAAGAGAAGGTTTATTGAGATGACTGAGAATTTCTGTGCCTCCAAGTGTAGAGCATAATAATACTACACCGCTTACAACGAAAGCAGGTTCGAGTCAAAGCAGATAGCAGTTAAACACCTACCTTTGCCTCTACAAGGATCAACAGTCTGGTCTCTATTTTAACCCGGCCAACAATTGCAGTTCTCTGTTGTCCATTCTGGTCCACCACAAGCACCTCTTTCCCAGCTTTTAGCTCAGACAGGTAGCAAGTCTTTCCACCAGGAACAGCAACATATGAATGAACAGGCCCCTGAAAACTTACAGGTCAAATAAGCTGGAAAATCGATTATCTAGATCAGATAGAAGTTTGGTTATTTCATTTGATGCATGTAGTCCACAAGAGAAACTTTTAAGGTTTAATATCATATGCATTGTTTTAGATTGTGAAGTTATGTCTGTATAGGTTTTGTAGGGATACATGGACTTGGAGTAAACATGAAAAGGCCTGTCATCCTCAGAAATAATACAAGGATAAATTAAACCTTTAAAATCCCTCCAGTTATGTGTTATACCAGCCATGAAGGTGCCTAAGATGTTAGTGTATAGAAGGAGGAAGAGGAATGAGGAGTAAGGTGAAGGGAAATGTATTTGTCCAGCTGTCCTTTTATATTTTGTATACACATTCTGTTTTGTTAGTTACAAATATATGCCAGCTGTCCAAGCTTGTTAAGGGGCTGGTACTTTTGGGCTATATAAGCCAACTCAATTTTAATAAGAGTTTTTTTTTTTGGCAAAAGATTGAATAAAGTTTCTGACCTTGGAGTTTGGCAAGACTCGAATATTGCCTTGTGTTCACATATTTTGTTCTTGGTGAGTGTGTGTTTGTTGTTCTTGTGTCTGATTTCTGCAGGCCATAACATCTTGGTATCAAAGCGAGATTGATCTAATGGGTAATCCAACTAATCAACAGCGTATGGAGCAAATTGAGGGTGATCTTGACCCATTTCTCCGATCAGGTGGCTGCATTAGAAGAAAGAATGTCCAAAACCAAGACAACACGGATAAATCGTTGGCACGGTTGTTGGAGGGGCAAAAGAAGCTGTTGGAAAGGGATGGTAATTCGGTTCACGACCAAATGAGACAAAAGGAGTAGTCTGGGAGAGGGAACGATCTTGAAGAAAGGAATGAAGTGTGTGAATCACACCATGTCCAGGATCAAGAACGGGGAAGTGGGGGAAGTAATTGGAAGAATAGGAGGCTAGATTTTCCTACTTACTATGGGGAAGACCCAGATGGAGGGTTAATGAAAGCTGAGAAATATTTCAGTTTCTATCATTTGTCGGATCGGGAGAAGCTTGAGGCGGCGGTGATCTGTTTTGAGGGCTAGGCATTAATGTGGTATAGATGGCAGAATCCAAGAAACCCAGTAAGGAATTGGGAGGATTTGAGAAGTATGATATTTAACCATTTTAGGCCAACTGACGAAGGGGATTTGTGTGAGCAATGGCTGTCAGTGGAGCAGTACGGGTCTGTGGAGGAGTACCGGAGGGATTTCGTTGATGGAATCAATCACTTGGATGTAGATGTCGTAGTGCCGGAGCCGGTGTTGATTGGAGCATTCTTGAGAGGGTTGCAAGAAAAGATTAAGAGGGAGATGAAGGTCTTGGGTCCTACCACCTTGGAGCAGACCATGGAGTGGGCGGAGAGAATGGATCGGAAGCTTGCACCTCCAACGTGGATTGGCCAAAAAAACAACTTTAGTACTGCCGGCAAGGATATAACCCCAAAACCCAGGTACAATAAAGCCCAAAACCCAAGCCCCAATTTGGCAGCAAACCCTAACCTAAAATTCGCACAGAATCCGCCTAACCCTAACCCTAACCCTAAATTTGCCCCCAATTTCAACAGAAACCCAAACTGGAACACTAACCCAGCCTCTAACCATAACCCAACCCCATATGACCGCCGGCGAGCCATCCAGGAGGCTAACCATGGGCCGCCAGTGAGGTGTCTGACGCCAAGAGAGGTGCAGGAGCGAAGGGAATTGGGATTAAGTTTCCAATGTGACGGCAAGTGGTCAAGAAACCATATCTGCAGCCGACGGGAATTGAGTGTGTTGATGGGTACGGTAGAGGAAGACAAGAAGGCGCTGGAGATGGGTACGGTTGGGGAGTTAGTGAACATTTCTTTAAATTCAGTGGTGGGAATCACTAACCCTAAAACTATGAAAATGGTGGGAAGTATTGAAAATAAGGAGGTGATTGTGATGATAGATCGGGGGCCACAAATAATTTCATATCGATACCGGTGGTTGAGGAAATGCAGCTGGGCTGTGAAGAGTGTGAGCGTTATCGGGTGGTCTTGGGTAATGGAGAGGAAATAGTTGGGAATGGAGTATGTCGTGGATTGCGGTTGTTGGTACGGGGATTAATGATAGAAGATGACTTCTTGTCGCGTCCTTTGGGTAATACTGACATTATCTTGGGCATCCAGTGGTTGGAGAAATTGGGGCCAGTTACTACCAATTGGAAAACTCAACATATGCAGTTTGTGTGGGACGAAGAGGTTGTGGTTCTAATGGGAGATGCTTCGTTATGGAGGGCCAAGGTGTCGTTGAAATCCATGATGAAGGAGATTCGTAGAGAGGGAGGAGGTGTTCTGGTAGAATGTAGAGGAATCAAAGGAATAACTAGAAAGAGTGATGTACCCACATTTTTGAGAGAAGTTGTTAACCATTAATCCCAAGTTTTTCAGCCTATCCAAGATTTACCCCCACAAAGAACCCATGATTATCAAATAATCCTCAAAGAAGGAGCCAACCTCGTTAATGTAAGACCTTTTCAATATCCTCACATACAAAAGAATGAAATAGAAAGAATGGTAGATGACATGCTCAAAGCCGGCGTTATACAACCATCCACTAGCCCTTTTTCTAGCCCGGTAATCTTGTTGAAAAAGAAGGATGGGTCTTGGAGGTTTTGTGTTGATTACCGAGCCTTGAACAAAGTAACCATTCCCAACAAATATCCTATACCGACCATTGATGAGTTGTTGAATGAATTGCATGGATCCAGTACCTTTACTAAACTTGACCTCAAATCCGGTTATCACCAAATCCGAATGAAGACCCAAGATATTCACAAAACCACTTTCCGTACCCACGAAGGGCATCATGAGTTTGTGGTGAAGCCTTTTGGATTAACCAACGCACCCTCCACTTTTCAAGCCTTAATGAAAGATTTATTTCGGCCTTTCTTGCGAAGATTTGTGTTGGTCTTCTTTGACGACATTTTGATTTATAGTAGGGAAGAAAGGGAGCATGTGGAACATGTGGCTAGAGTTTTGGAGGCATTGGAGATGAATCAATTGGTGGTGAACGGTGACAAATGTGAATGGGGTACTCGAAGAGTGGAGTATTTAGGGCATGTGATTTCGTTGAATGGGTTAGAGGTGGATAAAGACAAAGTGGCAGCCGTAGTGAATTGGCCAACACCAAGGAATCTCAAGGAATTGCGTGGGTTTCTTGGTTTGACAGGGTATTACAGGAAGTTTGTGAAGGGTTATGCTCAAATTGCTCAAGAGCTTACCAACCAGTTGAAGAAGGACGCGTTCAGGTGGAGTGAAGCAGCTGAGACAGCATTTGTGACTCTCAAGACAGCATTGACACGGGTGCCAGTCTTGGCGATGCCAAACTTCCGAAAGACATTTGTGGGGGAAACAGATGCATGTGGCACAGGAGTGGGGGCAGTCTTGATGCAGGAAAATCATCCTATCGATATTTTAGCAAGGCTTTGAGGTCAAGGTCCAGCAATAAACCGATTTATGAAAAAGAATTAATGGCAGTAGTCATGGCGGTGTTAAAATGGCGGCACTACTTGATAGGTAGACGGTTTGAGATTCGAACCGACCAAAGAAGTTTGAAGTTTTTTTCGAACAGAGGGAAGTAGGGGCTGAATATCAGAAATGGATGATGAAATTGATTGGTTACGACTTCTCCATTGCATATAAACCGGGTAAAAACAATGGGGCAGCCGATGCGTTGTCTCGACATCCGCAAGAAGGATTGGAATTAGGAGTGTTGTTGAGTTCGAATGGAATTGACTGGAATTGTTTGGATGACGAGGTTAGGAAGGATCAGTTCTTAGCAACGGTTCGCCAAGCAGTGGAGGATGGCACGACCACTTTTGTTGGGTTCAGTTTGGAGGATGGGAAGTTGTTCTACAAGGGACGGTATGTCTTGTATAAGTCCTCACCCTTTATTCTTGTCCTACTGCGGGAGTATCATGATTCTCCTTTAGGGGGACACACCAAGGAGCTTAAGACTTAGTTGAGGATCGCAGCGGAATGGTATTGGGAAGGAATGCGTGGCCAAATCAGCCGTTATGTGAAGGAGAGTACCATCTGTCAGAAGGCCAAAGCTTCTTGTAGTCAACCTGTGGGCCTGTTACAACCTTTGCCAATACCCACTCAAGTGTGGGAGCATGTCACCATGGATTTTATGGAAGGCTTGCCGAAATTGGAGGGGTATGATACTATTCTTGTGGTTGTGGATCGTTTGACGAAGTATGCTCATTTCCTATTGCTCAAGTATCCGTTCACTGCTTTAGTGGTAGCTAGCAATTTCGTGACGGGAGTTGTGAGACTTCATGGGTTTCCGAGTTCCATTGTTTCGGATAGAGATAAGGTGTTCATGAGTATGTTTTGGCGTGAGCTGTTACGTCTCCAACAAACAACCCTTAAACGTAGCACCGCATAAAGCTGTAGAGAATTATCTTCGAAGTTTCACAAGTGGCCAACCTAAGAGGTGGGCTGCGTGGTTACATTGGGCTGAATTTTCCTATAATACATCTCCTCACATTTCTACACAAGTGACACCATTTCAAGCGTAATATGGAAGGGTTTCCCCACATGTGGTCCATTTTGGTCATCGACAGACGAAGGGTGATAGCTTGGACCAAATGCTTCAAGAGCGGGATGCGATGTTAGAAGAGCTACAAATTAACTTGGCCAAGGCTCAACAAAGGATGAAACAATATGCTGATAAATCTAGGTGGGAGCTTACTTTTGAAGAGGGTGAAATTTGTCAAACTCCAACCTTACAAACAGAAAACCTTGGCTGCCCGGAGCATGAGAAGTTAGCTTGGAAGTATTATGGGCCATACAAGATAACACAGAAGATTGGGAAGGTCGCTTATAAGTTGGACTTGCCTCCATCTTCTTTGCTGCACCCGGTATTGCATGTATCTCAACTTAAAAGAGCTCCAGGGGCTGTCTCAACATCTACAATGGTGCCACTTATAGCAGCAGACGTGCAAGTGTTGTCACAGCCAGAAAACGTGTTGCAAGTTCGAGCTCTTGACAAGGATCAGTTGGAAATCTTAGTCCAATGGGAGGGAATACCACGTGCTGAGGCCACTTGGGAAAATTATGCTCAAATGCTAGCGACATATCCTGATGCCCACCTTGAGGACAAGGTGGAATCTTTGGTGGCGGGTATTGTTATACAAGCCATGAAGGTGCCTAAGATGTTAGTGTGTAGGAGGAGGAAGAGGAACGAGAAGGAGTAAGGTGAAGGGAAATGCATTGGTCCAACTGTCCTTTTATATTTTGTATACACATTCTGTTTTGTTAGTTACAAATATATGCCAGCTGTCCGAGTTTGTTAAGGGGCTGGTACTTTTGGGCTATATAAGCTAACACAACTGTAATAAGAGTTTTTTTTTAGCAAAAGATTGAATAAAGTTTCTGACCTTGGAGTTTGGCAAGACTTGCCTTGTGTTCAAATATTTTGTTCTTGGTGAGAGTGTGTGTTTGTTGTTCTTGTGTCTGATTTCTGTAGGCCATAACATTATGATGCCAGAACATAAATGCAAAGCAAATTATTAAAGCCAGCACACGTCAAAAACGCTTTGATTTGAGCACCATTGCAGGACAAACATATGTTTATAAACATAACAAAGCAAAAATTGCAAATCCTTATGTAGGCTTAGTTTACCTTATCTAAACTTTTTAACCCTTATCTTACTAACCTTTATCTGAATCTATATGAATTATTCTACCAAATCCAGCTTGAAACCACAAAGCAAAAATTGCAAATCCTTTTTCCATCTTTTGTGTTTTTCTACTTTGTGTTTGAAGCGCATTACCTTTTATTTAGACTTTATTTTAGGGTTCATGTTGGAAATACACTTGAATTAAAAATCAAATTAACGTGATTGGATATCTGGTTCAATTCACATTATCTAGTTCATTCTCGGTCTAGTCTGGACTAGCATATGAAAAGAAATGCGTCTTCCATCCATTAGAACTTGCAACACTTGACCCAAAAAGCTATCACATACATAAGGAAAAAGTTGCAAACTGGAGTATAGAGTACTAGTCATCCTAAAATACAGACTTACAAGTAGTTTGCTTGGGATGAGCCAAGTTTAAGTGCTTAAGTTATCTTGTTTCAGGCAATTTAGAAATTTTAGTAGACAAGTAATCTGTTCGTGCAGTCTGACATAAATGCGCTCTTGAAAAAAGTTGTCTTGCTTAATTACCCATATAAAGTTTCCTTGGTTAATTGTTTCTTTTTTTAATGAGAATTGTTTCACAATGAAGTATGCTTCCCATTACCCAAAACTTTAAGCACCCTACCATTTGCTTATAGCATGAAGTTGGATGGTTGAAGAACAACAACTGACAATGGCACAATGCCGACATACACTACCAAATGTCAGACTCACCGCATTGACACGAAAGGGTCGACTAGCAATATAATCCGTCTCCAGGCACTCAGAGTGAACAAGAAATAGTCCCCGAGCAAAGGAACCCACCTGATTATCATATGAACATCAAATGAAAAGGAACATTAAATACAAAACATATGGCAGAGAAAATTTAAAAAAGGGGATCAAAAAAATAGACAGACGTTACAGACCAGAAGTCCTTCTCCAGGATTCATAATGCTACAAAGATCCACACAAACACGATCACCCATTCCAGCCATACGTATTAGATTTACAGTCGCTTTTGTCAATGTCAAACAATTTCTCGCCTCACTCTTCCTATCAAGATATTCCTGACAACTTCAACTATGATTTGGCATTCACATTGCACTATCGTCAGCATTACAGCGACATCTAGCAAATTTACCTTTAACTGGAGAATTGGATCTATGTCCTGAACTTTTAAGACAACACCACCAAGACCATGTTCCACAGCCTAAAAAAGAATAGCATGCAACAGCATAACAACTTTCTTTGAAAAACAGATTTGATAAGCAACAGAAAGCATCGCTTAAGCACACTTGGAAGGTAACAAGACAAAAATTTGGATTCCAAGATTTTGACTGAATACCTCTAAAAAGTTTTGCGCCTCTGCGACAGTTTCAGCAACAGCAAGAACTCTCTTGCCATTTCCTTGGATAGCAGCGACAATATTTTCTGCAGGTATCACCTAAAGATGCAAATCAGCCAAGAATATTTTCTCATTAAGGTCATATGCACATTACGTGGGCCACTCAACCACGGCATCCTAGAATCATTGTCGTACAGATTAAACAGAAATAAGTTCCAAGAACATCTAAGATATAAGAAGCCCTACATTGTTAACGCCACAATAAAGAGAATTTCTTTCCCATTGATCAATTCTCAAAAAGGGAAAAAATAATATTTGGGAAGGCCCTCATATTTCATATGATTTGCAATTCACCCGAGATTGCAATGGAAAAGAGAAAAATCACAGCGATCATCCTAGATTATCATATAAGTCGTGTATGTTAGAGGATTGAAACTGGTGGCAATTGGAAATACAACTCCAATATCAGGATACAGCGAAAAATGTTAGTATCATTGCAAACAAATTCCCTAGTGGCTAGTACTAACACTTGCTACAAGGTAATTGTAGCAAATACAAGGAATGTATAACTGATGCTACATGCACCCAATATCACTACCTGTGTAGTACACAGTAAGTAAGTATACCTGCCAATCTAGTAAATGAATGACTGTGTTCTGCGACTCATCTACCAAAAGTACTTGATCCAAATGTTGAGGAGACGAAATCTCAAAGAATGAGGCAACACTTCTATTCTCCATGTCTAACAGTGCTCCATCTTTAAAAAACAGAGGATTTATCAATGCAATAGCTGCACGATACAAAAGCAAAAATTAAAAACATGAAAGCATTTTTCAAATGAACTATAGAATCATAGAAGCATAGAGAAGCTTTCCATGAACAGATCAACAAAGCTACAAAATATGGATAAAAACACATTATAAAAAGTGATATCGGAAAAATTATTTACAATTAACCCTTAATACGAAACATCATCAGCGACTCCAGGTGTTCAAAGGCTAATACTGAGCCATTTTAATAGCAGATAGAGACATATAGCTAAAATATGAAGCATTAAGAAAACTTACAAGACCAATCTTTGGCAAGGTCTCTAGAGTTGACATCAAAAATGAAAGTCTGCCATCCTCTTTCTACAGCAGTTGTCATGACTTGCTTATTCTCAGTCCATATCCAAACTAACTTCGATTCTCCATTTTTCTTGGAATTCATTTTCAAACAACAATTCGTTTGCAAATTCTTTTTCTTACTACTGTTTATCCAGTCGCATTTCCCAGTTTTCAATCTGCAATTTTCCCAATTCCCTAACTTAAATTGAGCAAATGCAGAAATTGAAATCAATGAATTAGCTTATACAATAGGTTAGCATAATAAAAGATGATATAAAAAATTACCTGAAATTAGAGGATAAAATGGGAGACGCTTCAGAATTTGGACTGACAAAGCGGAAAACGCCTGATGAGAAAGCCATATCTGAGCATACGCGCTACTCTTGTGCCATATCTTCTAAAATCTAAATTGGGTATCTAGTAAAGTGAAAATTCAATAAATTAAAAATTAAAAAAATAATCAAATAATCTAATTAAAAGTAAGCGTAAAAATCTTTAATTTTTGTGGTGTGGAATTGTTCGCACTTAGTAACTGCGAACAGCTAAATAGGACAAAATAATTGTAACTGCGAACAACTATTTTTTCCTGTTTGGCTGTTCGCAGTTAGTAACTACGAATTTTTTTTCCTAATTTTTTGAGTTATTATTTGTTGTATTTGCATTAGAGACATTAGAATAAGTAATTACAAGTCAATGTATGTTTCAGGCGCTATGATTCATCGCCAAAATCCGATCATTCGTAAGTGAAAACTTGGAGGCTACGATAAAGTAATTAAACATATATATACAACAAAATATATAAAAAATTTTTTGAAATATACAACTAAATAAATATATATATATATATATATATATATATATATATATATATATATATATATATATATATATATATATATATATATATATATGTTCGATCCAAATACACAAAAGTTAAACGTTAACGCTCACGACCCTTATCTACCCTATCCAACTGAGTTGGTTTCCTACGCCTCCTATGATAGTAAGAGGCGTTCGGGTGTCACTCTGGCAGTGGAGGGGACTGGTATTGTGATGGCCCAGCCTGCGAGGTCCCCGCAACGACAACGGGGTATGAATGGTCCATCTCCTCCAAATGATAGTCCTAAGCAGGAGATGAGACGTGCGTATGGGCGGTAGTCGGTGAGGACTCTGCAGCGACTTCCGGTATGAAGTGCTGAAACTGCGAGTTGACGAGCACGCCATATGTAATTTCCCTCACCGGCTCCTCATGGCTGTACCGCATCATTGCTGCCGCATCTTGTGCCTGCAATTAATATTTAGTTAATGTAACATTATATTATGTAATCGGCAACTTAATCATATAAATGCATATGAAGACTTACAAATTAGGTCATCGTAGGCGCAACAGGTGCGTAATGTGCTGCTGCGAAGATGGCACGTGGTGTCATCCATCGGCGCGTGATGGAGAGGAACCACAACATGTAGTCTGGTGTAGTGGGTGCGCCATGAACATCAAACGGTGCACCTTGTGCCAGCAACTCCACTCTACCATCCCAACGAGCGATGTGACGCCAGTTGATGTCCATCCAGTTTGTCGTATCCTGATTTTTGAGCGAAATCTGATGCAGCTGAGGTTCAGTGTCACAAGGCGGTGGAATGCCCTGTACCAACCCATATTGGCGCAGTACGTGCTCTGGTAGATGTACTTCGACAATGTCGAAGTATATGAGTGGCACAGAAGCCCTATGCCAAATTGAAAGAGGAATGCAAGAATGATGGATTGAATCTATGGTTTTAGAGGGACAATGTCGAGTGAAGATTTAGGGTTTTGAGAAATGGGAAAAAATGGGAAAAAAGGAAGCTGATCTTCGTATTTGTGCAGCATAGCTGTTCGCAGTTAGTAACTGCGAACAGCTCCAAACCTCAGGTTTGGAATTTTCACACTTACTTTTGGAATATTTTTGAAACTTGGATTATTTGATTCATTTTTTTGATTTTTTCACTTATACATTCAAAATTTACTAGTAAAGTAGATCAAAAAAAGACGATCAATTATGTTTCGGGCCGAATTAGGTTAAGGTATAGTCAGTTTTAGGTTGAATTACTCATGTTGTTAAGTAAGTTTGGATCGACTAAACAGGTTATTATTTAATTTTTTCATGGTAAACTTTAAAAAAATTGTGGAATTTCTTATTTTATCATTGAATTTAAAAATAAATAATTCTTTTTTTGACACATTAAAAAGTCTAAAATGCATCATTCTACAAAAAAGATATTCAAATGACTCAAACATAATACTTTCTTCGTTCCGAATTAGTTTCAACATTTGGAAAAATGACACTATTTATTCATCACTCTTGACTTGTGCTTAGATTTTAATCTATAGGTTAAAACATAATCAAGTGAAATCTTGTTTGATTCGTCTCATTGCAAAGATCATTAATATCAAATATTTATAATTTTTTAGTATACATAATTAGAGATATTAAGGATTGAATTAGTGCATTAAACTGCATAAAAAAAACATTACAAGTAAATTAGAACGGAGGAAGTAAAACAATTTAAATATTTAGTATACAAAAGTAAAGAACATTTTTAATTAAAAAAAAAAACATTTAGTTTTTTTGTTTGTGTGTCCAAATGGAGAAATTTTAAACCCTTTTTTAAAAGCTACACAACTCAATGGTTCCAACCCGACGGACCCGTTTTTTAACAAGTTTTTCGGGGTTGTTCATTTTTGGGGTTCTGGTTAAAATTTTCGGATATCAACCCAGTTTTTCGATCGAGTTTCGGATCAATTTTAACCATGTTTACTCGCACTAGTGGAAAAAAACGTATTTGTTGCTAATCATTTGCTGCGGTTTTTTTATATACGCAACAATAAGTAGGAAAAAGAATTAGAAAGAAAAAAAAACCATTAATTGCTACGGTTTTGGGCCTTGACCGCAGCAAATACATATGAGCAGCTTCAATTGCTGCGGTTTGTTTCATGCCCGCAGCAAAAAACTACCTTGCAATTGCTCCGGTTCTTCACTACCCACAGCAAATAACTCACTTCTTCACTTAATTGCTGCGGTTTGTGCCTTGCCCGCTGCAATTGTATTGTCAAAAACCCACCATGTTAACGTTAAAACATAAACCCACGAAACTGCTTTCATTGTTTACATATACGACTGTTGAACTTCTTCATTCACTCACTACTGAAACTGCCGGTTTTCTTGTTCATCATAATTTGTTCGATTACTGTCTTCAATCTTTCTTCTTCATCATATTTTTGTTCTTGTTCTTCTTTGATCATCATTCTTGCTCTTCTTATTGCTTTTCTTCAACATAAACTTCTTGAAACTGCATTGTATACATTGTTGTTGCTCTTCTTAAACCCACGAAATTTAGACTTAGTTCTTGCTCTTCTTCAAGGTATAATTTTTTAAAGCTTATTAGTTCTCAAACCTATTATTGTTCAAGCTTCATTAATTGTGTACGTTTAGGGCGCTTAGTTTTTTTATACTAATTTTTTTTTCATTGTATAGGTTATACACTAACCCACCAAAACCCACGACAATTCAAGGTATTTTTTTCATTTTGATTTGTAAATTAGGTTTAAATTTGTCATACTTTATGAATGTGTATGTTGTAATTGTTTTTAAGTTTTAAATTTATCATATATATCATGTTTTGTTATATTTTTAAGTAATTTCTTCATTTTATTTATGATTGTGTATGTAGTTGTGGTTTTTAAGTTTTAAATTTATCATAATTTTTTTTATAGTTTGTAAGTTAGGTTTAATTAGGTTTATTTATGGTTAAATGAATGAGTTGTTGATATGAATATTAATTAGTTGTCCAAGTTTATGAATGTGATTTTATTTTTATTGTTTTTATATGAATATTAATTATGGTTACTACAATAAACATCATTTGGACAGTTTAAAAAACATTGTGTTATTATTTGGGTTAATTAGTATTAAATAAATGATTATTACTTAATTTTTTGGTTAGATAGAGTTCATTAAGTATATATGTTTAAAAGTTGTGTATTAATTTTGTTTTGAATCAATTAATCACACTAATTAGGATGACAAAAGATCGTTCTTGGATGTATGGAAGCATTGAATCGTCGGAATTTATTGATGGCGTATTAGAATTTTGTAGTATTGCGGTTGAACATCAAGTTAGGATGGGGGGAGTTGGTTTTTATTGCCCATGTGTCAGTTGTGGCAATGTATCAAAGGTAGATAGTGTTGATATCCTTAGGGAGCACATACTTCGACGTGGGTTTAGGCCTCAGTATCATGTTTGGGTTTGGCATGGTGAGGAGAGAGTTTACAAAGAGAAAAGTGTTGTTGAGGATATCAATGATGTGGCCGATGTCAATGAGGATGTAGTAGATCATGTTGATGGGTATGAGACAGATGAAGAGAGTGTCGATGAGGATGTGGATCGTGTTGATGAGATGATGGAGGGAGTCGAGGATGAGTTAGGAAAACGTCCTCGTGTTTTTGACTTGTTGACAGAGGCTTCTCAAAAGCCTTTGTACCCTGGATGTACAAAGTTCACCAAACTAACAGCAGTGTTGACAATTTTCAACATTAAGTCAAAGTTCAATTGGAGTGACGCTAGTTTCACAATGTTATTAGAAGCGTTAGGTGAGATGCTTCCTGAGGGAAATGAACTTCCAAAGTCGACATATTATGCCAAAAAGCTCATGTGTCCTTTCGGCTTAGAGTACCAGAAGATTCATGTGTGTCCGAATGATTTTGTGTTGTATCGGAATGAAAACGAGAACTTAGAAGAGTGTCCTAGGTGTGGGTTATCGCGCTACAAGCGTAAAGGGGCTCGGGATGCTAAAGGGCCCCCGGCTAAGGTATTGTGGTATCTTCCAATAATACCTAGATTCAAGCGCTTGTTTTCTATAAAGAAAGATGCGTTAAATTTGAGGTGGCATGCAGATAGGGTGAAGAAAGGTCACTTGCTCACACATCCATCTTAGTTCTCAACATAGTACTTGGCCGGTACTTTTAGTAATCTATAATTTGCCACCTTGGTTGTGTATGAAGCGTAAGTACATATGCTTTCGCTTCTTATCTCGGGTCCTAAACAACCTGGCAATGACATAGATGTGTATCTTGCACCTCTCGTTGAGGATTTGAGAAAGATGTGGGATGAAGGCGTTTCAGTGTTTGATGCATATGCTAATGAGGACTTCACCTTGCGTGCAATGCTTTTAAGCACCGTTAATGATTTTCCGGTATATGGCAACTTATCGGGGTATAAGAACAAAGGGAAGAAAGCATGCCCAATATGTATCGATGATATGGAATCCACGTGGATTCCTAAGTGCAAACACGTATTCATGCACCATCGAAAGTTCCTCCCACGAGACCACCAATATCGTAAGAAGAAGAAGTTGTTCAACGGGGAGTTGAGGACCGTGTAGCTCGTCGACCGTTGACCGGTTATGAGGTTTATGAACAGGTTAAGGGAGTTGAGACTGTATTTGGTAAAACGGGGCAAGTGCAAGGGGGTGAAGACCGATTATGGAAAAAAGAATCAATCTTTTGGAAGCTTCCATATTGGAGAGATCTACAGGTTAGGCATTGTCTTGACGTTATGCATATAGAGAAAAATGTATGCGATGCCATACACGGGACTCTCATGAACATTTCGGGTAAGACAAAGGATGTTAGGGTCGTGCGAGATTGGTTTGAATGTAAGGGTCTTCGTCCGGAGTTGTGGGCACATGTTAAGGTGAGTAAGAAAAGAAATAGAGCTGATGAAGTTGGTGGCAGTAAGAAGAAGATGAGTAATGACAAAGTTTATTTGCCTCCAGCTTGCTACACATTGTCCAAAGCAGAGAAGTGGACATTTTGTGAGTGTTTGTATGGCATTAAGGTTCCATCTGGGTACTCATCCAACATGAAGAGATTTGTGAGCCTAAATGGTGAGCTGAAGTTGGGAAGCATGAAATCTCACGATTGCCATGTAATGATGCAAGTGTTCTTACCAATTGCAATCCGTGGAATACTGCCAAAACATGTGAGATATGCTAACCTGAGCTATGTTCGTTCTTCAACACAATTTGTAGTAAAGTTCTTGATCCCTTTAAACTTGATGCACTTCAACTCGACGTGATTGTAACTTTATGCAAGTTTGAGATGTATTTTCCACCTTCTTTCTTTGACATAATGGTTCATCTTATTGTCCATCTCGTTCGTGAGATCAAGCTTTTGGGTCCAGTTTTTTTAAGGTGGTGTTATCCTTTTGAAAGACACATGGGTGTTTTACAAAACAAGGTGAGGAATCCAGCACAACCCGAGGGGAGTATGATTCAAGGCACTGTGAGCGATGAGATTAGTAACTTTATAGTCGAGTTTTTGGCCATGGCAAAGCCTATTGGACTTCCCACCTCTAGACATGAAGAAGGCTTGAGGGAAAAGGAACAATTGGCTCCAAATCGGTCACACCTCCTCGAGCAAGCCTTCTACAAGCACACTTGTATGTGTTGCATCATATTCCGGAAGTTCATCCTTTTTTGAGTGAGCATTTTGATATATTGCGCGCAAAACATCCTTCTAAAGGGGATAGGACATTGATGCAGTTGCATAACAAGACGTTTATTAATTGGTTTCACAATCGAGTAATATGCGAACAACTCAAGGGTGTATCCGAAATTATTAAGTGGTTAGCTTTTGGTCCTTGTGATGATGTCAACAAATATGAGGGTTACGATGTCAATGGCTTCACATTTTGGACTGAGGGTCAAGACAAGAAGTCATCGTATCTACAGGATAGTGGGGTATCTATTTTGGCGTCATCTACATTTTACGCGAGTGCGAAGGATCAAGCGTCGGTTGATGCTAAATTGGTATACTACGGGCGGGTACATGAAATATGGGAGCTTGACTACTCTACTTTCAATATTTGTCTTTTCAAATGTAAGTGGGTAGATAATAATCGACGATGCATAAAAAATGATGACCCTTGTGGATTCACTCTTGTAGACTTAGCTCGTTTGCGTGATAGTGAGAAGTCATTCATACTAGCTACTCAAGCCAAGCAAGTATTCTACATTGTAGACCTGTTTGATAAAAAATGGTCTATTGTTGTACTGGAAAAAAGAAGCATCCTTGGTATAGGTGATGTTGAGGATGAGGAAGAATATGAAGCTTTTGAAGACTCCCCTCCCTTTATCAATCCAAAATCAGTGGATCAAGATGATGTAGATGATGTAGATGTTGGTTATATGCGTGTAGATCACACGGAAGGAATACATTTGAATTAAGTGATTCATAAGGTATGAATTTAAAGCTTTTTAAAGTTTTTTTGGCACTTGGTTTGTTTTACATGAAACTTGGCACATAACACTATTTGTTATATATTATTGTGTTGAACGTATTAGAATTGTAAATCATAGTCATATTCTTAATATTACTTAGCTTATGTTCTAATATATTTCTATTCATACTATTCAGAGACGAAATTGTCCCCGAGATTGAGACCTCGGATAATGAGCATCGTAGTTATGACAGCGAAGAGGACCAAATTGTGAGATACGAGCGTATGGTTGAAGACGCTCCACCGATTGACAATGATTTTGAGACTGAAGACGCCCCACCAATGGATGCTCCCACAACCAGTAAGAAAAGAAAAGGGCGAGGTCCTACGAAAAACCTCAAAGTCACAGAACCTATGCATTTGGAATACAACGCATTGGGTCAACCCTGCGGAAAATGGCGTAGGCAATATGGAAAACAAGTGGGTCTATGTATCCGCAAGCTTTCCATATTGCATTCATGGAACGAGATTCCAGAGGGTTTGAAGAACTCTCTATGGAATGATACTGTGGTAAGCAACTTTACTATTTTTACTCATTTAGTTTCATTTTAAAATTAATTTGATTGACAGTAATAAATATAAATGTTTTTTGTAGAATCTTTTCCACATCGAGAGCGATGAGGACAAGAAGAATGTGTTTCTTTCAGCTGTTGCTGAAAGATTCAGAGATTTCAAATCCAAGCTAGTAACTGGCTGGATTACAAAGAGGCGTGCCCGTACGACCAAAAAGGTCAAAACGGGAAACGAAGGTCGAGAGCAATCACCTTCGAAGATGCCCTACGAAATATGGGGTCACATATCGAAGAGGGATTGGGAGACCTTTGTTGCCAAAAGAACAACTCCCATAGAAGTTGTAAGTATTTCATATTATATTATAGTTTACCAATTTGAATTTACTTCTTTTGATTCAGTCATTAAACTAATACATGACATTCGATTTCTATTGATTAATTAGGAAAAGCGTGGTAAAGCTTCTGATTCTGCAAGCAAAAGGAAGTTTTACCATCGCTTGGGCCAGGAAACGTACGATGAGGTCCGAAAAGAGTGGGTGGATGCGGGTTTATACCCCAATCAAAGTTCATCCACGCCCTCATCTACGACTACCTCCGCATCCGTGAATACTCCTGCTGGAGATAGGGTGCGTGATTGGTATTGCGGGCTTCATTCCCGAGATGTAAGTGGTAAATTTACCATTAATGACCCGGGAACGAAGAAGGTTGCTAATGCTGTGATGAGTTTTGAAATTATTAAGTATATTCTTGATTTGTTTTGTATTCTTTGGCTTTGATGTACTTATACTAATTGCTATATATGTCACTTTTTATTTGAACAGATGGGCTGGAAGGAAAAAGAAGCTAGGGGGGAGTTCACCCCAAGAGGCAATGTTGACGCATTGCATATGGTCTTAGGGTAAGACCACAGTGGGCGGGTAGTCGAAAAAGGAGGCGTCCGCATGGGGTTACAGAAGGCATTCGGCAAAGAGTATGTTGCTACTCAATCCCGAACGGCGCTGCGGGATGAAGTAGCAACCCTCCGAGCGGAGATTACAAAGGACGTTCTCGCCAAGCTGGCCGCCGTGTTGCAGAAGATGGGAGCACCCATTGTTGACTTGGCAAACCTGATTGTTGAGGATCAGGAAAGTCAACATGGGGATCCTAACGCTTCGGTCAAGCCAACACCCGAGCCCATTACCCCCATAGCACCCCAGCTCATTACTAATACCCTTGAAGGGGAAAACCCCACATCGAAGAACATAAACTCCGTTGCTCAAAATCCGGAGCCAACTCCAGAGCCAGTGCTACAGGTACATAGTTTTTAAATACATAAGCACTTATTAATTTAAACTGCAACGCGTTTTATTATTTTATTATGATGCTTATTATACTAAACGACACAATTTTCAGGAGGCGACTCCTTGTTCTCTTTTGCTGCCTCAGTTAGGTGTTGCTAGTGATGGCGACTTAACAGTGGTTGCATATGGTGTGGCCCAGCCAAACAAAGAGGGCCAAACAGTGCATTCAATGCCTGTTACAAGTGGCCACATCAGTGTGGCCGTGGAAACTATTGTAAAGGGGTTTGAAGATTTCTCACTCCCGGTTCCAATGCCAGCATGGAGCCTTGAGAAACTCTCACACACTCTAGGTAGTTTCATCACTTGGCCATATGCTTGGGTCCGATTCACTAACATGGTAAGAATCATTTGTACCTTATTTTTTTTATTTTTTTAATTGCATGCTCACACTAATTTAATTGTATAAATTGAAATAGCAAAAGAGTCCAAAGGGATCTTGGAGAGAGGTCGGTTCCTCAGCAAAGGTGTCAACTGGGTCAAAGTTGATGCCAAGCACTCCAATTTTGACTGATGAGGAGCTAAAAGATCTCTCTCAAGATTGCAAATGGCTGCATTATTGTGCATCTCGCATAAGTGAGGAGGACCCACTCATTCTGAACCTGCTAAAGGAGCAATACTGCTTTTTAGAGAGCTCGTTTGTAATTATTGGTCCTAGTGACATCGGGCAATTTTTGAGAGGAGAGATGCTGAACGTAGCTCTTTTCCATGTCTACATGAGGTGATGTTCATTATCTTACAAGTTAGGCATTGTGGTTTAATTGTTTTAATAACCGAATTACTCACAAAATTTTCTTATTTGTGAGTTTAGTGCGGTTTACGAGGAGCTAAATTCTTGCGAAACTCCAATAAAAATTGGATGGTTTTGTCCTGAGTCGATTTCGGGTAGTAAATGTGTAAATGATCCAGATGACGTCAGAGCATACATTCAGACTGCTTTGACTAATTCCCTTGCATATAAATACACGTTCATTCTGGCTCCATATATGGAAGAGTAAGTTTTATTTTTGAAATTGAACTTATCTTTTGATTTTTAAAGTCACCTAATCTCTAATTTGTTGATTTTAAATTTGCGTTTGTAGTTTGCATTGGATACTTTTGGTCATATGTCCTTTAACAAACACTGTGCACGTCTTCGACTCATTACAAAAACCTCAAAGCCCGCCTCGCAACACAAAATTCAAAGCGTTGTTGAATGCGTACGTAATATTAATTAAATTATTTTACCAATTTGATTTAATTAAGTGTTATATAGATATATAAAAAGTATTAATTTTCCCATGCGTTTCAAAACAATGAAAAAAGTGCGTGGACAAATGGGATCTACATCCAGAGCCACATTTCCAAAATGGACAACAATAAAGGTACACAAATTCGATTTTATGCGTTTTTAACCGTTTTTGGCATTTTCGCGCGTAAAGTAGCTCAAACTTGGTTTGTTTTACACGAAACTTGGCACACAACACTATTTGGTATATATTATTGTGTTGAAGTTGTTAGAATTGAAAATCGTAGTCATATGCTAGAAATTACGTGTTAAGTTGCGATTTTATGCATTTTTAACCGTTTTTAACACTTTTGCGCATAAGGTAGCTCAAACTTGGTTTTGATGCGAAACCGGGGCTGATTAAGGCCTTGGTTATGCAAGGATTAATGTTGTGCGGAAGCTTTGATTAATGACACAGACAAAAACTACAAATGATCATGAAAAGAACACGAAACAACCACAAACACTTAGACAATTCTGATCTAGCAAACTGTCGAGCAGCCCTCCTTCAGCTCAGCTTCTAGGAGTCCACGGGGATTGTTAGAATGGTTTAAGGACCTTGATAGCTAGATCCAAGTACCGAGATTCCATTTCCACTTTAGCCTAGGTTCTGGATGCATAGGTTTAGTCTCCACGTGTCGTGCAAGGTGGTCTGGTCACTAGTTTGCTGCTGTGTCGTGAGGTCTGTATGCAGCCTTGTGTGCAGCCCTCCTTCAGCTCAGCTTCTAGGAGTCCACGGGGATTGTTAGAATGGTTTAAGGACCTTGATAGCTAGATCCAAGTACCGAGAATCAATTTCCACTTTAGCCTAGGTCCTGGATGCATAGGTTTAGTCTCCACGTGTCGTGCAAGGTGGTCTGGTCACTAGTTTGCTGCTGTGTCGTGAGGTCTGTATGCAGCCTTGTGTGGGCTGCTTTGGTATCTTCATTTCATACAACCACATTTGTATCAGATTCGCACGAAACTTGGCACACAACACTCTTTGGTATATATTATTGTGTTGAAGTGGATAGAATTGAAAATCATAGTCATATGCTAGAAATTACGTGTTAAGTTGCGATTTTATGCGTTTTTAAGCGTTTTTGTCAATTTCGCGCGTAACGTAGCTCAAACTTGGGTTGTTATGCACGAAACACACAACACTATTTGGTATATATTATTGTGTTAAAGTGGTTAGAATTGAAAATCATAGTCATATGCTAGAAATTATGTGTTAAGTTGCGATTTTATGCGTTTTTAAGCGTTTTTGTCAATTTCGCGCGTAAAGTAGCTCAAACTTGGTTTGTTATGCACGAAACTTGGCACACAACACTATTTGGTATATATTATTGTGTTGAAGTGGTTAGAATTGAAAATCATATTCATATGCTAGAAATTACGTATTAAGTTGCGATTTTAGCGTTTTTAACCGTTTTTGGCACTTTCGCCCGTAAAGTAGCTCAAACTTGGTTTTTTTTGCACGAAACTTGGTACACAACACTATTTGGTATATATTATTGTGTTGAAGTGGTTAGAATTGAAAATCGTAGTCATATGCTAGAAATTACGTGTTAAGTTGCCATTTAATGCGTTTTTAACCGTTTTTGACACTAACATCTATTTTCTCTTAGTGCTTTCAACAACCTTCTTATTCCGTTGAATGCGGCTACTACGCGCTGAAGTACATGGACGATATTATAAAATCCGTGAAGGAGTTTGGAGTCAAAAATATAGATGCCGTAAGTATTTGTTACGTTCTTAAATAATTATTGGTAAAATCTAATGTTTATATATTAATCTTTTATTTTGATATTATATTATAGGTTTTAAACGACATTCCGAGGGAAACACGTCCTTTGAGAAGTGGAGAGATGCGCGAATTAAAAGACAAGATTGCCGCGTATCTTGCTAATATTTGCCCTTGATAAATTGTAATTAGTATAGATTATTTTTTAAGACTTTAATATATATATATATATATATATATATATATATATATATATATATATATATATATATATATATATATATATATATATATATATATATATATATATATATATATATATATATATATATATATATATATATATATATATATATATATATATATATATATATATATATGTACGTACATAATATTATATTATATATACGAGCGAGAGTTTATTATTACAAAGAGATTATTGTTGATTATCTGTGTTTATCATTGGATTAATCACTGTTATTACATTGTATTATTATTGGATTATTATAAGGATAAAACGAAAAAAGAAAAAAAAATAGAAGTATTTGCTGCGGTCAGAGGCAAAACCGCAGCAAATAATGCCCCACTTATTTGCTGCGGTTTTTCCTCTGACCGCAGCAAATAATGCCCTTTTTTGCTGCGGTTTTTAACCGCATCATTTAAAGTAAAACATTTGCTGCTATTACTATTGCTGGGGGCCAAAACCGCAGCAAAAAATGGCCAAAAAACCGCAGCAAACGAGGTTTTTTCCACTAGTGTCGTAAGCAGTATGGTATTGAAATGAAAGTATGAGACTGTCAACAAGTGTCGTAGTTTAATTTTTTGGGGGGATCTTAATTTGTAGATGAGATTGTAATGGTTCAAGATTCTATTTGATCTGCTTCACACCCATCTTAATTTTTAGGATTTGAGTTTAATTTTTTAAGACCCGATGGGTTTGGATCCATTCTCATGTCCAAAAAAATGAATGCATTTAGGAATCTAGGTTTAAGGTTTTCAGATCTAATTTTAACCCAGATTTAACCCATAGCCTCTCTTCAAAATGGGTCAAAGGGTTAGAGCTTGTTTGCTAACTCGACGAATGAAAATATCAAACTTTGATTGATTTGATTTTGAGGCGATCATGAATGTATTGGCTCATTGTCAATTTTAGCTTTATTTAAAAAATTTTAACAAAAATTTGAAGACCAATTAGTGGAAAGACGAAATGGAGTTTAATATGAGTCATAGACTTGAGAATGTTTGTAGAATTAACATCAAATGACTAACATTAATGTTGTAACTAACAAATAATTATTATATAAAATAGGAAAATTTCATGTGCTAACTTTAAGATTTTGGGTTTTCCACGTGGTAACCAAAATTTTTAAAAATATTCACACGATAATCCTAAGGTTTATCAAATAGTTTCACTGTGACCTTTTTGCACATAAAATGTTAGCAAACATTAATTTCGAAGCTTTAAGGCTGCTGTACGCCTATTTATGCGACTCACCATTTCAAATTCTATTAGTTTTAATATTTTCCCCCAAAACATAAACCCTAACTCACCAATCACCATTTCAAGATCTATATTTGAATTTGAGGGAAAAATTGTGATTTGGATGAAAGATGGTAGAGTTAGGGTTTATGTTTTGGGAAAAATGTTGAAACTGATGGAATTTGAAAAAGTTAGTCATATAAATAGTGTACAACAGCCTTAAAGCTTCAAAATTAATGTTTGCTAACGCTTTTATGTGCAAAACGGTCAAGGTGGAACACTTTGGTAAAACTCAGGGTTATCGCGTGGATTTTTTAAAAGTTTTGGTTACCACGTGGAAAAGCCAAAACTTCATGATTAACATGTGGAATTTCCCTATAAAATATCAACATAGAGGAAGAAGGAACTTGATCCACCTTCACGACTGAAGGCACAGAGAGTTGTAGCTGTCATTCACTCTAGCAAGGAGAAGCCTATGTGGGAGATTTTCAGGGCATACTCCTAGGGTCGCAATTCCATTACTTCATTCCCGAAATAGCTGAGTCGGCACCACCAGATACTCATACCGCTAGGGAAGTGCAAAGGTCGTCTCGTTCTCCTTATGACGTTCATTTGAAGGAGATGGACTTGACGTACCTGTGGAGGAGGGTGATGAGCATAATTAACCTACTTTTGTATATATTGAACATTTGGAGAATATTGACATATATATATATACACACACACACACATGTGTATGTGTGCGTGTGTGTGTTTATTATGAATTGCATTTGATGCTTGGAGTTTTCGGCGATATAATCATGCATTGGCTTACGATGGCTTTGTTTATTTTAGAATAGTGTAATTCAAATAAATCAAACAACAAATCAAATTTAAATAGGAAAAATGGTGCCAAAAATACGACATAATTTCATTAATAATGTAACCACTTCGATAACAGATATATTATTTATTCATGAAATAATTACAACCTGACATAGTTATTTAAACATTTTTTTTATCCTTTTCGTCTCTTCCCTCCTATGTGTCTTATCATCTATTTACCTTTTCATGTTATGTATCTCGTTTTTTAGGTTCTTATTCATTTTATCGAGCTTTATAACAATGTCTTTTTGTTATTGACGACAAAGATCAAAGTCACTCCAATCAGGCAATCACGACCATATTCAATTACAATGTGCTTCCATTGAATAAAATTTTAACATATACTAATAAAACAACATAATAACATTATTTTAAATTTATTAAGTAAATTCAATAATAATATTAAATAATGAATATAAAGTAACGGCTAGCTTGATAAGTTACAACGGCTAGTTTAGTAGATAATAGATAAAAAGTCAAGAAAAGTCAAGTAGTTTATTCGTTGTTACTAACATCGAACAAAGGCGACCTGGTCAAACAAGTTCAAACCTTTGTATGTTGTTACTAACAGCGAGCAAAGGTTTGACTATTTTTTACCAGGGCACAATTTGTTCACTGTTAGAAACAACGAATAAATATGTTGACTTTTTTTACCAACACTGTAACAACAAACAGAATCAAATCATAATTTTGGACAAATTTATGCTTATTTTGGGAAATAAATTTATCCAAATTTACTTAGAAATATTTTGTCAAAATAAGCTTATTTTATTTAAATTTTCTCAAAAAACATATAGGATGACAACGTGCTTCATCCCATTGAGGTCGTGAAATGTCAATAACAAACTTGCCCATTACAATAGCACATTCTCAACATGATTGAGCGATGACCTAGTTGCATTTGGCGTATTGTAAATTGTTTTTTTATTGGCTTCTTCCTAATAGTAAACTAGAAAATATTTTAAAATTTTAATTATATAAATATTAATTTTACTATATAGTATAATATGATTTTTGAATTTATCAATAAATCATGCATCAAAATTATTATGTACTTATCTTTTATTTTGATTTGTAATTTACTCGTAAGAACTTCAAATATATTATTATTCTTGTTAACTAACGTCTTGAACATTCACTAGTATTTATTTTTTTTTTATTATTACACTCTAACATATAATAATAAATTATAGAGATTCTGACTATTTCCAAATAATAAATTCTATGAGAAAATCAGTTTAACATTTTGATGTTTGGATATATGTCCTAACCCTAAATCACAATATGAAATGATCAATGATGCTTTCTACGCAACCCCTCCTCCAATCAAATAGGAGAAAATTACTATCACACAAACATAGAAAAATCTAGTGGTATATTTAGAATGTGCACCAAAGAACCAAAAAGATATGGGATTGAGGGGATTGATGCTAAGTTTAGTAGAGGATATAAAATATAGGAAATTAAGGTACACCATTTTTTGCTCGATTACACTACTATTTAGACATAAAATCATGTTCTAATTATAGCTTATGCTGAGGTTGTATATGAGGCAACATTATCATAAGATGATCTTATTTAATAAAAAAAACAACCCACAATCACAATACGTAGTACATAGGCTGGGCAAGACCATGTTGAATGCTTAGCCAATTCGAATATTTTGGTCTACTTTGCCCTAAGCCTTGTGCTTAAAAACACAAAAAAAAAAATAAGAAAAAAAATAAGAAAAGATAAAGGAATAAAGGGTAAGGTTTATTTTGCAAACAATAGTTTCACATCAATGGAGTTTGCAAAATATTTATATGTTATTGTAACTATTTTTGTAACTGTTACTACTACGTCTCAAGCTGAAGATGTTGAAAATAACGCAGTTAAACACTTAGAGAATGATAAATGGTTTCTGAGAAAACTTGCTGAAGCGTATAATGCTTCGTTACGAGCTTATCATCATGACCCCCATGAAGTTATCAACGAACTCAACTATCATGTCCATAGGTATATTATATTTTATGTATTTTAATTATATTGTGGAAGAATTTATTCTAGTTATTTTAGAGTTTTATGTGTATTAATAACATGTCAATTCTATATAATTATTTGTATAAACATACACCATTTTGAAAGTCTAATGAAATCATTCAATCCTAGATGAATTTGGATCAAAATAACATTATGTTTTTGAATCATGTACATAGAGTATTATTAACCTAAGAAAAACTTATAATCTGCTTAATTTTTTTTAAAAAATTTAAGGTTGTGTAGGAATAAGTGTTTAATTTGAAATTGTTACTTTTAATTATGAAATCATAAATGAAGAATTTGAGGATAACAAATTTTTAAATTCTCAATTTTAACTAATTTTAAAACAATAATAAAATTTGCTCAAATTTAAATTAAAATTTTTTTTTTACTTGCGAAACACTAAAATTAAGCTATTCTAGATTTTTAAAATTGATATTTATAATTGTCATTTTCTAGATCTCAATTATGTACATAAGATTATATAGATTGATATTTATAATTGTTACAAATAACAATTACAACTAATAATATTATTATACAATTATAAACAATAATTGTTAATTGTAATTGCTATAAATAAATTAATGACCACATTGCTCCTGTCATCTTTTCTGAGGGATATAGGTATGGTTTGTAACCCTGGCATTATAAGCCACATTTATTGGGTACGATAATATGGTATTATAATTGTTATAAATAACTGAATAACAAATGTTGATAGGTCATTGGAAGGAAGCAATAGCACAAGAAGAGGGCTAAGTAAGTATTCAGGTGAATGCAAGGCTCAAAACCCAATTGATCGTTGCTGGAGATGCAAAAATAATTGGATGACTAATCGAAAAAAGTTAGCAAATTGTGTAAAGGGTTTCGGCCGAAAAACAACTGGAGGGAAAAAGGGTCCGTATTACACAGTAACGGACCCGTCAGACAATGATTTAGTGGATCCAAAACCAGGGACCCTACGGTATGCAGTGCTTCGACCCGGGCCATTGTGGATAATATTTGGAAAAAGCATGAAGATAAAATTAAAGGGAGAATTAATGGTAACAAGTGACAAAACAATCGATGGGCGTGGCGCTCAAGTTGAGATAGCTGGGGGAGCAGGGATCACGATCCAATTTGCTAATAATGTGATCATCCATAATTTAAAGATCCATGATATCCACCCGGCATCGGGCGGAATGATTAGGGACACTGACAATCATGTGGGGATTAGAGGTAGTGATGATGGAGACGGTATTAATGTGTTCGCTTCGACGAATATTTGGTTAGATCATCTTTCGATGTGGAATTGCAATGATGGACTTATTGACATCGTTAAAGCATCTACTGCCATTACTCTTTCGAACAATCATTTTACTCGACATGACCATGTTTTGTTATTTGGAGCCAATGATAAAGACCCGGCAGATGAAATTATGCAAATCACATTGGCTTTTAATCATTTTGGAAAAGGTCTTGTTCAAAGAATGCCAAGGTGTAGATTTGGTTTTTTCCATGTACTTAACAATGATTACACACATTGGCTTATGTATGCTATTGGTGGTACTGCACACCCTACCATTATCAGTCAAGGAAATCGGTTCATTGCCCCTCCTAATCCCATTGCTAAAATGGTAATTTTTATCTTTAACCCGTGAACTCATGTTCTTTATTTTATTTTTTGTCAATATGTTCGGAGAAATAACTTACGTATGATCCCACAATGAAGAATTAAAAAGAAGTTGACTAACATATAAGCTTGATGGGTTACTTCTCTTATTATTGATTGTTTTAATTGAAACGTTATCCGATTTTTATGCAGTCAACTCTGCTCTTATGTGGGTCTTGTTGTGTATAAACGCAATAAAAAAATTTATCATGGTATCAAAGCTGACGGTTTCGATCAATTGGAAACAAAAAAAATATATCTTCCATAAAAAATAATGTTTAGGTTCGAAAATAATTATGTTCTTGTCCAATTAAAAAATGGACTCACAAGTGAGGGTAAGTACTAGAAAAATAACCCACATGTCATCTCACATATCAAAGAATCAAAGAGAGGTTGATTAACATATAAAGCTTGATAGACTACTTCTCTTATTAGCAATTAGTTTTAGGATGGAACCTCATCGGGTTGTATGCAGCAAACTTTGCTTTTATGCGAGTCTTGTTGTGTACAAGCCGAATAACAAATTTATCGATATATAATATGATATATTTATAATCATTTATTATTTTTATTATTCAAACTCCCATCCAAACAGATCACAAACAGGAACAATGTCGTGGGTACGGAGTGGAAAAGTTGGATTTGGAGATCAGAGAACGATATTTTCATCAATGGAGCTTATTTTGTGGAATCTGGGCATCCAATAGATCAGAGTCGCTTCAAGAAGGATTTCATTAAATCTAAACCAGGATCATATGTGAGAAGGCTCACTCGCTTTACGGGTTTTATCCGTTGTGCGCCTGGGAAAAAATGTTAATTTTATTTTAAGTTTTTATTAAGAATTATTTAAGTTTTTGCACTTTTTTTCTTTGTTACTCCTTAAAAAATTTTGTAAAATAAAAGAATGGGGGGGTAATTTGCCCCCCTTGTCCTAATTGAAAATAGACATGACCATCCATAACTGTAAAAAAATGAAATTGTTAGTTGAATCTATATACATTATTAATGGTTGTAATAAATTATTAGAGTCGTTGTTGAAGCAAGAAACTAAAACCCCTCGTCCTTTATTACTCCTACGCAAGATATATATACAAGTTAAAATAAAATCCTAATATATAAAGCCCACTATTATATACAATATGTCTAAATATATAATAATCCTAACACCCCCTCAAGTTGGAGCATGCAGATTACAAATGCCCAACTTACTATTAATTAATCAAAATGAAAATTCAAACTACGAGATGCTTGCTTCAATCCATGAATGGTCTTTTGAAGCTTGCATAACTTCTTAGTATTTTCTGAATCCTGAAAATTTTTAGGTTGTGTCATGTACACATCTTAGCTTCTTTCAAGAAGCCATTCAAAAAAAAAACAGTTTTGATATCCATCAGCCACATCTCATAATCTTAAAAAGTAACAATTGCTAATAGTATTGAAATGGATTTAAATATCGTTTCTGATGAAAGGTTTCATCATAGTCAATACCATGAACTTGTTGTAATCTCTTTCAACCATAATTATTTGAATATCGATTTTGATCTACAATTCTAAAATCCTGCGATCCAAAAAAGGAATCGATGCAGATCGTAGGTAGGATTTTAATGTTAGTGGAATCGTACAATCCTACTTAGCTCAAGAATCTAGGTGGTACGATCATAACACGTTTCAATCGTAATTCTTTCATATAATCTATATTTCACTTATTTATAAATATATACATCTTAAATAATTATATACTTACGACTACAAAATTCAAGTTTTTCTTTATTCGCAGTTTAACGAAAATTATCGAAAGTATTATTTTTTTAAAAATGTAATAGATGAAGTCAAAAAAGTTTTTACTTACACCTTAAAGCTTTAAAAATACAAATATAATTGATAATTAGTTAACTAAAGCATACCAATGATATTTTTAGGATCACACGATCCTACGATCTGATTATATTCCACCGATTTTGATCTTACCCCTTCAACGATCGTAAGTAGAATTCTCTCTATAACAACCTGGCTTTCCACTAACATTGCCATGAAAACACTAATGTTTTCATCCTTATTTATTTTCAATTTTAGACTTCATTGCTCTGAGCCACTTTTTCAAAGTCTTGAGACTCTCGGCCTACCAAGACACTTTTGTAGCTAGTAGATTCTTCATGTACTAAACTCACTATCTTGGGTAAAATGGGTGTTGCTAAACTTCGCCACCCTTTTAATTTTTTCGCCACCCCCCCTCCAAATGAAATTACGAATTTGCCCCTGATTTTTTAAAAATTACAATTTTGCCACTCATTTTAAATTTTTTATTTATAATAATAATAATAATAATAATAATAATAATAATAATAATAAAAACAACAATAATAAAATTAAATAATAATAATTATTATTCAAAAAAAAAAAAAAGTTGAGTCGCCCAAAATTGGGCGACTGAACCATGGTCGAGTCGCCCAGGTCTGGGCGACTGAACCATGGTCCAGTCGCCCAATTTTGGGCGACTCAAATTTTTTTTTTTTTTTTTCTTTTTGGAAAATAATAATAATAATAATATTATTATTATTAATACTAATAATAATAATTTATAGATTAATGTGGTCTATTAGCTTAGTTGGTTAGAGCGTTGTACTATTAACGTGAAGGTTACAGGTTCGAGATCTGCACAAGCCATTATTTAATAATTATTAATTTTTTATCATATTTATAATAAAAAATTAATAATTATTAAATAATGGCTTGTTCAGGTCTCGAACCTGTGACCTTCACATTATTAGTACAACACTCTAACCAACTGAACTAATAGACCACATTAATCTATAAATTATTATTATTAGTATTAATATTATTATTATTATTATTATTATTATTATCCAAAAAGAAAAAAAAAAAATCCAGTCGCCCAGATCTGGGCGACTCGACCATGGTTCACTCGCCCAATTTTGGGCGACTCAACTTTTTTTTTTTTTTTTTTTGAATAATAATAATTATTATTTAATTTTATTATTGTTGTTTTTATTATTATTATTATTATTATTGTTATTATTATTATTATTATTATTATTATTATTATTATTATTATTATTATTATTATTACTGTTATTATTATTATTAATTTTATTTATTATTATTATTTAATTTTATTATTGTTGTTTTTATTATTATTATTATTATTATTATTATTATTATTATTATTATTATAAATAAGAAATTTGTAAGGAGTGGCATTTTTGTAATTTTTTAAACTACAGGGGCAAATACGTAATTTTAGAGGGGGGTGGCGAAAAAATGAAAAGGGGTGGCGAACTTTAAGGATTGGATAAAATTATTTAATATGAAAATGAAAAAATTATCACCTTGAAACTGATCATTTATCTTATTTGAAATTACTTATGTAATCAAAGCAGTCACTAACGTAAACTATCCTTAATCTAGAATGAACGAAATCCATCTATCAATATTTTGAATATCAGTACTGTTAAAATGATACCAAAAGCGCTTGTGGCTCAATGGATAAAGCAACTGTATGTAGAGTAAAAAGGTTAGAGTTTGACCCCTAATGGATGTAGGTATCATTTGAGAGTTTTTTGACTGTGTGCATCCCAATTTACTCCCTCCTTGAGGGTACCAAGTATGGTATATCTTTTTCTTTCAGGAAAAAGAAAAACCCTCCACCTAAACCCTACCTTATGCGGGATACTAAGATAGTCCTTTACCTTTAGTACTTTTAAAATGATAAATTAATGTCAAAAAGTGATTAATTAGCCCTTAAAATAATACTTAGAATACAAATTGAATATTAATATTATTTAACATTTAATTACTTTTAGTCAAATGAAAATGATTATTTATCATATTTAATGATAACCTATGTTATAAAGTAGTCAATAATTATCCTTAATCTTGCAAATTAAAATCCAGATTAATGGGAAGGAGTGGGATCGAAGGAGTACTTCAAAGAGTAGTTCTAATATTATTAATGTGAATACTAAATGTTGATATTGTATACATAAAGTAGGTGAAAGAGAAGAGTACTTTAATAACAATAAGAAAATTTAATAAGTAAATGCAAGAATACATAGGGTCCTCCATTAAGTAGGTGATGGATCATTGTTGTTTGATTAAATGGAGGAGTTGAAAAGTTTCAATTTATCTAGGAAATGCAAAACTACATAGAATAAGTAAATGAAAGAATAAATAGAGTTTTGTACATTAAACGTGTAAGGGTCTTGTTATATAAAGTTACTTCAAATAACACTTGACATCACAAATGCTTTTATGAAATACTACCTCCTATTCATAGAGAATGGGACATTTGGGTTTTGCACCAAAACCAAGGAGGGGTGAGGGACCACTTAAAAGTGGGTGGAAAACTCTCTTTTTTTATAAAAGACATTGATATTTATGTGTTATTGCGTTGTTGTAGTAAAGGTAAAAGGGTAAAAAAGAATGACAAAAATAGAAATGGGATATTTTTAGTAAATTGGCCCAATAAGCAAATGTTTCATTCTCTATGAATAGGAGGGGGTAACACTTAGCACAAATGGTTATATAAAGTGACACTTGACAGCACAAATACTTATATGAACACTTGGAACAAATGCTTATATGAAGTGACAAATATCACAAATGCTTATGAATTAGTATACAGTATAATCAATCAATCAATGCAGCTAAATAATCAATTAAGGTCAATAAAAATGATCAGTCACATGCTAAAAGCAATCATTAAAAATGATCAATTAGTATACTTAAAATTTATTTAAAATTTAATTACTTTTATGCCATTATTTAATTCGATTAATTATTCATATGAAATTCATCACATATTATGTTCTTTAATAGTTTATTCATATAAATAAAAATGATTGGATAATCATTAAAAACATATATGATAAATTAAAGTAAATGCAATTTAATTAATTGTGGTAGATTCAGGATGTCTAACCTTCGTGGATGTTGATATGATCTTGTGGTTCTCCAAAAGAACTAGAAAGTGAACTGGTTATTATTCTATATGTTTAATGGTAATTACCTATTAAGCGCTTGAATTAGTCTTTAATTTTCATGTTTTCTTTATATTTTCCTTTTTCTAAGTAAAGTTTCAGTTGCCAAGTTATTTTTTTTCCAAGTCTTTATTAGGCTTTTTGTATAAATCGGTCTTGAGAAAGTCTCCCTACTAAATAAATAGATTAAGATTGAATACCATTAAATATACTATAGTGATCGAAAGCTAACTACTATAAAATTTTCCCTCAACCATACATTTCATAGTCTTTTTCTACCTAAGAAGGAACAAGAAATTTAACAACAGCCGGTTTTGGACGAGATTGTCTTAATATGAGACAAATAGCCTAATCAACCTAATTATAATTTTTCCTAATATGCGCTCAGCACTTGATCAATTTAAGGTCATAATTGATACATTTAAGTTAGTTATTTGTACGTATTCTATTTATTCTATTTATAAATTGCAGGTTTTTCTATCTTTGAAGAGCTTTCTCGAGCCGAGGGACTCTTTATCTGCACTCTCCTCTATGGGTATGAGCTGTCGTCTTTCTTCCCTCCCTAGACCCTGACCATAGTTTTCTATGAGCGAGATATGGGTATGATGATGATGATGATGATAATGAATTGATACATTTAAGGTTAAAATTAAATTTTTTTATAAGTTATAACTGATCATAATTAATCACTTTAAGGTCTAAATTGATCATTCTCAGATCAAAATTGAAAATTTCTTATAACAAAGACGCCTTGAACTCTTGGTCATTTTCAAGAGCATTCGTTGAATCAATTGGCAAACATAATTTGAAATCGAAACTTCCTCCACCTTCACATATAGGATAAGCAAACATTATATCTATAACTTTATTTTCAAGTCTATTATGAACAAAAATTGCTGATGAAAGAGCAATATCACTCTTATTGATCGATTATTAAAGAGCACAAGTACTCTTATGTTTCATTAAAACTATGATGTATGAATTGAATAAGAGTACTTGTAGTGTGCAATGTTTTAACACTATTATTGATAGTTTTATTGACCATTTATTTGTTGTTGTTTGACATTCATCCATAGAATGATAGAATAATATCATTTTATTAAACTTTGTTTTGAAATTGTGAAAATAGAACCATATTTAGGTAGAAATTGATCAGTTTAATGTCAAAATTGATCACTTATACGTCAAAATTGAAAATTTTTATTTTAATTGATCTGTTTAAGTTTTACTTTACGTTGAAATTGATACCTTTAAGGTCAAAATTGATAAATGCCCAGAAAATAAAAAAACGTGGGAAAGCGTATGATGTTGTTACATGCGCGAATTAGGCCGGCCCAAATTGATGGTCTAATAATGAGATCGTCTCGTCCAAGTTTTTGTGATTCAAGAAAATCAGTGACGGTTTTGAGCACAAGAAGTGGGCTAAACGACCGTTTAGAGGCCCTAAAAATAAAAGACTTCAAATATTAAATGGTGCTATTCAGGCCTGTTTCTGAGCAACAGTTTTTAATTAATTTGTTTTTGTGTGTGCGTGTGTCTATATATATATATATATATACATGTATATATATATATATATATATATATATATATATATATATATATATATATATATATATACATGTGTGTATATATATATATATATATATATATATATATATATATATATATATATATATATATATATATATATATATATATATATATATATATATATATATATATATATGGGTTCATAGGTTGAATTTGGGTTGAATCTAGATCTTAAACGTGTGGACCCGGACTCGAACCCTTTGGTTAAGGACCCAGATTCGACCTTGACCCATTCGGTCCATAAATAGGTGGGTCCGAACCCTTAATTAGGGTTGGGTCGGGTCCTGGAGCCTAAGTCTAGGGTTTAGGACCCATGTCCATCCCTAATTGAGGTAGAATAGTTGGTTGGAGTCTTACCTAATATATCTATAGTCATATGTTTAAATCCTATTAGTTACATTTTTTCCTTTTTCTTATCTATTTCCAAAGCAACTCTTTAATTTTCAAATATGTTCTCTTACATCATTTAATTTTTTACACATTCATCAAACATCAATTTTCACTAACTTAAAAATAATCAAAATTTGATATATTTCTAAGTTTTCATTTCTTCAAACTTTTACTCTTTTTAATATTAGCCATCAATCTATTACTATTATTCTCTTCCATTTTAATATTAGAGATAAAAATTTAATTTTTGATAACTTAATTTAAGTTATTTTTATAAAATCAATATTAAGAAAATTAGAAATTGTGTTGAGTTTAATTTTATTCTAGTACTTAAAATTAAAATTGTGTTGAGTCTTAATTTTGATTTAAAAAAATTCTATCTTTTTAATTATGAATGGCTTCAATTTTAGAACTTTATGAAAATAATATAGGGCCTCAGAATTGTTTCTTTCGAATTATCAGAGTAATCTATAAGCTTCTATTTCATTGATTTTAATATGGCATGCATGTTTTATGTTACAACTTACAAATGACCAATTAATGATGGAAAAAAAAGAATTAAGTTCTTAAATTAGGTTTGATATATCACAATAAATACTCAATCTAGTCTCTCTCTAGGATCTGATGAAGAAGAGCTTTTAGACAAAGAAAACGGTAATTGAGGTTGTAGTAGCATGTTATAACCTCCTCCTGCAGGCTGAGAATTGTTAGTGGTCCCCACCATTGATGAAATTGCAGCAGCTACTGCAGACTGGAAACTTGGGTCTGAAGTAAGTACTTTAGTTAAAGTCTCTGTTAGAAACTGTTGAGAAGAGGAAGAAGAAGAAGAAGTTGTAGTAGTATTTGCAATGTGTTTGATTTTTTCTAAATAATTAGTTTGTTCGAAAGTGGGTTTTGTTCCAAAGTTTATGGAACCAATACTAGGTAGTGGTTTATTATTATTTAATGGAAATAATGTAGAATAATTTAGATGGGTATTATTAGAATTAGAATTACTCCAAGCTAAAGGAAAAGTAGGTTCAACTTGAGAAGAAGAGAAATCAAGACTTGTTGAAGAAGAGAAATTGGTTAATAATGGAGTATTATTATGGTGGTGTTTGTTGAAATGGGAAGAAGGATGAGTAGAAGTGAGGTCTAAGGTGATGGTAGGGGGTGTAGGAGAAGAAGAAGAAGAGGGTATGTTGAATTGGGTATTTGATCTTGAATTGTTGTTATTGTGATAAAGTGTAAAGTTGAGTCCATTGAGGTTGGTGGTGGTCATTATTAAGGGTGCAGAAGAAGAGGTGAGAAGGTTAGTATGTGAGGAGGAAGAACCAGATAAAAGGATGGAGGCGGCGGCCGAGGTGGTGGAAGCCATGGCGGTTGCTGATATTGGTAGTGGGTGGTTGTGTGTGCCTTCATAGGTTGTTATCAAAATTGACATGTCTGATGAACATCTTTGCACCTGCAAAAGATGGAAATACATTTAGTTTTGCACAGTTTTTAATGCAAATTTTTAAACTTTAATATCTCCAAATACACATTATAAAAAATACTCAATAAAAAAGTATACATTAAGACGAATCTAACGAGACCTCACATGGATATATTTTATCTTCTAAATATGTGTCAAAAATATTAATTAAATTTCTCTCTCCTTAAAATGGAATATTCCAAATGAGAAGAACAGTAGAGAACGGAAGGAGTACCAATTAGAGTTTAATTAGGGTATATGGAGATATACTACTTTTATATGATACTAGTATAGAAATTCATGCAATCCACGAATTTATGAATATAAATTTATATAAAAGTATAACTTCAAACATTAATGCAAGTATATATTATTGCGATTAAAAATTTATCAAGTAATGATTTCTTTAAAGTAAAAATTAGGTTAGGTATATAAAAATGCTACAATAAGTTAGTAGTATGAATATTTTATCTAATTTAGCTTCAATTTAAAAAAAAATCAGATTCTAAATTAGGTAAATCAACTATCATTCATTATAATAATTTCATTTGTCAAGGCAATCTAAAAATGACATTTGTTATTTTTTAACATTTTTATTAGTATGTATATGATGACTTATGAGCATCCACAAAATGGATTAGTTAGATATAATCAAAAGTATTATATGGTTTTGAATCATCTAAATATATATATTTGTGTGTGGGACTTTAATTTATATGTTTAGTATACTTTATAAAAATCAAAATAAATTGACAAAAAAGAATTCTTGTGGGTTAGTTATAACATTATATGATCTATTGGTTTATTTAGTTAATTTTAATTTTTTGAGATTTAGGTTTTTGCACTATAATATTGTTTCAATCGATTCATTTTTGAGTCAGATTATTGTTAGTTTCATATATATATATTACGTTCAATTTATTTGTCATCACCCTCTAAATCAACATTCATGCTTTTACATTTCATCAATATTATCCAATTTAATAAAAAAAATTAAAAAATTACAGATATCATCTTCTTAGAGTTTCGCTAGGATACTAGCAATTTACATGGCAAATAAAAAAGAAATAACTTTTTATAATTTAATTTAAAATATGTCCTAGATATGGAGTAATAGCTAGAGACATCTCACAATTGGTGTGCTCCTAGCTAGAAAGCCATGTGATTGCATATGTATAACGTATGTATTTAATATTTTTTGCTATATTTCAAAAAAAATCAATTAATTACAAAAATTAACAGAAAAAAGAAAATTACTCACTTGTTTTCTTACTGGACATAACGGTGCAACAGTGCAACGATAATATGCACGTGGACATGGATTTCCTTTGGCTATTTTCTGCCCATATTTCCTCCATTGACAACCATCATTCATCTACATGTATTACATTAAACAAATAATCATAATTTAACTCTAACTAATCAAAAATATTTACTTATAAAGTACTATATTACATAACGAATGATATAGCTAAATATATCATGAGACTCCAAACTACTCCGATTATTCCTTAAAGTTGTTTCTATTTGTTATTTTGGGTTGTTCAATTTGTTGTTACCATAGAGAATTTTTCTATTTATATCACAAATTTTACATAAAACTAACCTTGTCTATCTTCATTTAAATATTTTAATAATGCTTAATGATGATGATTTATGCATATCTTTCATTGACTTCATTTTAACATTTTTATATTGATTATGAACTTCAAATATTTCCTACTAACTTTATAAAAATATCTTTTAATAGTAGTCGTTCCAAGATTTTTTTCTACTAACTTTTTTTAATATCCCTATTTTTCCTACATTAATTTACTATATAACAAGATGATCTATCCAGCATCTAAAATATTTCATTTATCTTAATTCTCGTAAATATTCATTATGGGAATTTCTTTAAGGACGAAACGGAGGGAGTTTAACATATCCCGGGTCCAACCACCAACTTAAACTTTTTGTTGATTTGATTCCTTGACATTCATAGTCGACCATATACTTGTATACAATAAGTATAAAAAACATATTTCCTCCATTCTGAAATATTTGCTACATTATGACCATTCTTTTCTTTTTTTATGTTTTTTCTTTTTTTTATTTTATATTGACACTAGTCATCGTTCTAACTTATTTTATATTTGATGGCTGATGTGTAAGAAAATTGAATTTTTTAATTGCATACTTTAATTATATTAAATTTTTTATGATATATAAGTTAGGATGCATATAATTCAATATATAAATAATTAAATTAGCAGGCCTAATAACTAATGCAGTAAATATAGTGAAACTTTTAAATCTTACCGTAGGCGTGTCACATCTTGCTCTTACAGAAACCCTAGCTCTTTTTGTATTACTTCCTTGTGAGGATTCATCCAACTCTTTTACATCATCCTCTTTCCCAGTCGTCAAAACCTTACTTGGTGGACAAGTTTCATCCATACCGTCTCCTTTAGCATCATTTTCCATATCCGTACTTTTTTCTGAACCCTGATCTGATAAATTTATGGGACCTTTAAAATCAAGTCCAAGGGAAAGTCCATCACTCATTAACTTTGCTTCTTCTTTCACTAATAATGTGCTAGAAGTGCTACTATGATCATTATGATCTAATTTCTTTCGCTTTTTATTATTATTAATATTTGGAATTTGTAACCCTAAGCAAAGAGAAACTTCTGGTTCTTCTTTTTGAATTTGGGATTCTTCGATTGTTTGGGATTTGTTTTCTGATAGTGTGGAAGGTGATTCATCACGTTGAAGGATAAAGAATCGCATTTGCAATGATTTATAATCATTTTCTATTTTTTGCAGCATCTTCTTTAGTCTTTCATTCTCCTTTTTCACTTCTATCATCTCTCCTCTTGTTGTTTCTAGCTCATCATCCTGAATATAATTATTAGGACAAGTAAAAAATGTTAATCATTAAATTAAGGTTTCCATATAAGAAATATTCTTAGATCTTTTTGAATCGAGGGACTCTTTAGTCGCGTTCTTCTTTATGGGTATGAGTTGCCTCCTTTTTTTCCTCTCTAAACTCTGATCCTAGTTTTCTATGGGCGGAATACACTTGGTAATAGATATGATGACGATGATATCAAAAATATTCTTATGAGACAGATTCACATAACGTATCAAGATAAGTTTGAATTTTTTAGATGGTCAAGCATTGGAGATATTATTTTATTAAATAATAAAATTAATAAAAAAAACTATCATAAACATTATAAAAGTATAAAAAATAAAGTTAATGAAATAAATATAAGAGCCATAACAAACATAAAAATATGCCATAATAAAGCTAGTCAAAACATGTGAGTATCATAAGTAATATATGATAATATACATAATTTGGTGAAAAATATGTGGAGACTATAAAAATTTAATTAAAAATATTAAAATTATTGGCTTCTAAGGCTTATTATGTCTAATAAATGTGATAGATAAAAAGATTCTGTAAAATTAATACACATGACAAAACTCTCAAAACATATCATTTGTTATTTTCCATCAAAATTATAATGTTGATACAATGGTTTATATTATAAAAGATATCCATAGCTCTATAAAATAGATTATATTTTACAATCAAAATATTGTACTTGTAAAATAGTTGATAAACCAAATCATGAATCTCTATGTAAAGATTTTAATTAGTTATACATATTTTATGTGATAAAATCTTATTAAAAACTTACCTTTAATACTTAAAATCATATTTAATGTAATAAAATATTTTTAAATATCACACAAGCAAATTTTAACATGTAAAAATAATTTATTTGGCAAAGCTCTATAAATTCACTATTTGAAAATTTCCAATTTTAATTTTTTTATAGTATTGCATCATTGTTTTATTATTATTATATCGTTTACTAAATGTTAATGGAAGCATTTATGATTGATAATGATAATATATATGTTGTTCAACAATTATTTTATCTACAAATCAATACTCCGTGCGCACGGGTGTCAATGTTATGTCAATAATCATTTATAATTTAAAATCATAAAAAATATTTTTATATCAATATGTATTTAGATGAACCAAATAAGATTTTATCTTACTATTTTTTTCTGATACTTAAAGAATATTATTTGATAAATAGTGGAAATAGCAACTAATTCTAACCAAAAGTATTTATTCATTTTACAAAAGTTGATTATTTTAATTTGGACAAGGAGATTTATAGGTATGTAAGTGAAGAGAGGGAAATTGATCTTCTTGTGATGAGAGTGGAACCACTATTACAAGTAATTTGAGGATAAAGATTTAAGGAAAGCTTCAACCACTATTGAATCTCATTATTTTGATTTGAATATAATCCTTTAATCATCTACTAATTAAGAAATATTAATTGACTAAAAATAAAATATTTAAGTTTGCAAATAAGTACTAAACAATTTATAAATTTAACACAAATCAAATGTTATTCAATAATATCAAACTTAATATGGAACTTTGATTATTTTGTATTTTATGTTATACTACTACAGTATCCAGTGCAACGCACAGAGTTTTTAATACTTACATATATAAAAATATGATTCTTTTAATTATTTCTTAGTGAATTGATATAATGCCTATAATTTCATGTAAAAAGTTAGTACCCATAAATAATTTTATCTTTTTCAGTTTCATGTAGAAATTTAATACCCATAATTATTTATAAGTGATTTGAATATATTTCTCAATAAAATAAGAATATAGAATTGAATGTACGAATGTAGAATAAAAGCATGATTTTTTATGGTAGAAAATATGTTAAATAGTGTTGAAATTCAATATGAAGAGTCATTTCTATTTAAAATTTTTCAAAATCAAATTTTTGAGTAAAGGGTTATTTTAAAAATATTGAAGTTCTCATAATTACCTTAGAAATGACAACAAAGGGATTATATTAAAAAAAAATAAAATTAAACCAAATCAATTTTATTTACGTATTTGAGGAAAAACAAAGAAGAGAATCCGATTTTATTTCACTTGGAATAAATACTACTTTTCGCTGTTTTCATTTTTGATTCTCACCAACTTTTCTAATCTCTCAATTTACCATATAATTTTAAAAGAATTAAGTGTAAAGTGAAGAAGGTTAAGTAATCATTTTATTTCCTTTCATCTCGATAATAATGAGTAGGGTCCCTTTTCAACAATTGAAACCAAAACAAATTCAATTCCTTTCATCTTTTACATTTAAAATTCATTTCAAATTTCAATAATCATTATCATCAAGTGTATCCCGCCAATAAAATTTAATGTCAAACAAAAGATTTAGTAAATTCTTAATTACGTAAAAATAATTTATAATGGAAAAAGCTAAAAACAAAGAATCAGACGCTCACAATAAAACAAAATGCTTACATCAAGGATGCATAAGTCAAAGGTGGACTTTTCTGCATATATAGTAGCTAATATAAGAGCATAAAACGCAATCTTACGGCCGACTTTTACTTTTAGATTTTGGCACTTACTAATAGGATATATTACTTTCTTCCTTTTATTTTACTCACTATTATAGACTACACAAAACTATGAAATTTATGAAATGAGTATCTTTATATTAAAAATATCATTATATTTGTAAAGAGATTTGTTTAAAAGTTAATGAGTATGAGATAGGAAAAAAACATAAACAAAATAAATAAGATAAGGGTAAAAAAATTTGAAAAATAGTAATATGTCGTAAGGAATTTGAAACGTTTAAATTAGAAAATTAAAACAAGTTTGATGAAATCGAGAAAATACTAAAATAACATCATAACTTTCTCATGTAAAAGATTAAAATCTTTTGTTTAGTATGCTAAAGATGAGGTGCTTCCTTTTTATATTATTTTCTACAAATAAAATATAAGATATAAAATACACGTTATTACCCATTTGTATATGATATATTTTGAGACTTTAATTATATATATTTTGTAACATTATAAGCATATATAGCTTATTTAAATTGAATTGCCAGATAAATTCAAAAAAAAAATTATTATCAAAACGCCCTTTATAAGGGGATTATTTAGTATATTTAGTCCAATGTGAAAAAACGTACTCCATATAATTAGATAAAAGAATTTTGAAACATCATCTTTAACTTTTTATTGAGATGGTATTTGAGTGTATAATTTATATGATCATACAATTGATAATGAAACTATCATGAACGGATAAAATATTAAGGAATCAACTCAATAAAAAGGTTTTAATATATGTTATATACTGTAACACGTGATAAATTTGAAAATTATTCCATATAGAAATAGAAAAAAAAAACAAAATTAAAAAGTAAACAAGAAAAAAATTGAAATGGCAATAAATTAATTCTTTACCTCTTGGCCAATACTGAGATTAGTTCCTTGCTTAGAGGAAGATGATGATTTGGACGTCTTTTCCTCATCTTTAATTACTTCCTGAAACAAATTAATTAAAGAAGCAAAATTGATTATTAGTTCTTAGTAAGTATCATTTTTAGACAGATTAATGATAAAAAAAAGATATAAAAGATGAGATTAATCAAGAATTAAATTACCTTAATTACTTTGTCTTCTTCTTTGGTTTCAGCACTACAACAAGAAGTCTCTGCATGAGGGTTCATATCCATTTCTAAGGCTATCCAATTAATTTCTATCTTCTAAAACAAAATACTTTGTCTTTCTTATAGAAACTGCCAAACATTGACTTCTTATTATAATAATAATTAAAATTTTCTTAGCTTGTTTCTTTCCATTACACAACCATACAGATATATAAGTACGTCAATTTGCCAACTAACCCTAGTAAAATACTTCATATTTTTTAAATATCTATGAATATAAGATTATTATAATAGAAGGTAGATCGATTTCAACTATATGTCGTTAATTTATAATCCAACCCTTTTGAAATAATTAGACTTCATCTATTCAAAGTTTTATTCAAATTTGAGCTAAAATACAATAATTTCCTAAGTAAACATAGAGTCGCTACCATTGTTTATTATCAAATCTCGATTCTAATTTATGATTCTACAATCTAAAACTAAACAAGTGATCTGATCATAGATAGAATTGTAATGTTAGTAGGATTTTACATCGTAATTGGAATACAATTTCGAGTATTAGAATCAAAACCTGATTCTACAATCCAACAAATAATTTTTGTCGTTTATAATTAATTTTTCTTATTCACTATCTTTTAGTAATTCATTTCACATGCAGATTGAAGTTTATTTGTAGAATTCTGATCCTTTAATATGAAGTAAAATTCTGATCCTAATAATCATGGGTATGATGTACTATTTTTGAAAATTGTTAGTTTAGGGGAATAGTGTCATAATCATAGTCATCAACTCATTATTCCACACAAGTCAGGATTGAAAAAAAGGAGGATAGCGGATATATTATACTTGTACCCCTTTAAGGAGAGGGCACGCAAGGAGATAGGTTCCTTCAAAGAGAAAAGTGAGTGATACAACGCATTTAAGAATACACTTACCACTTACAACACACATTAAAACTGTAATAATTTAGGATATTATTGTGGTTAAACTCATAAGGTGACCTTAAATTGAAGAGTAGAGGACTTGAAGATTGATAACATAAGTCAGAATAGATTAAATAAGTTGGTAATTATAAGATGAAGCTTCGTCCATAGAATAAGTCACATGGATAATAATAATGGTCAGAATAATGAGATATTAGTGGGAAACCTTGCATCTACTTGCTAATATTTAACAACACTAACTCAAACAAAATAGACCTTAATTTCTAGTTTCATTTTTTAATCAAGGAAGACTTTGCTGTCTTACACCATTGACCTCTTACGATCATCCTGAAGTTATAAACACGGAGTACTTGTTAGTTAATATTCTCTTAATGCTCTTAATTTGTACCACTTTTTATTTTAGTTTATCCATAGAGACTGATCAAAAATCGACAATTTCTTTGAAGACCCTATACACTTTAAAAAACTATGATACATTTCTAACCACTTTGTGTCTTTAAACATTTAACATATACTTCATCAGTTTTGAAATATTTGTTACATTACGGTTATTGACACTATTTATCGTTCAAGTTTATTTTTTATATTGCGACTAATGTATAAGAAAAAATATAGTCAAGTAGTATCTTATTGACTTGTCTAATCATATATTTTCATGATGTATTAGCTTTTTTTAATTTTATTAGTTTTATATATATATATATATATATATATATATATATATATATATATATATATATATATATATATATATATATATATATATATATATATATATATATATATATAATCAAAATAACACATTGGATTGTGTAAAATATAAATATAGAAAATATAATATGGAACGGACGAAGTACTACGTAATTTAATCTTGAGGCTCCCAATTTTTAGGGTCTTGTATAATTAAACATGTTTAACATGCTCAGAATCTTCTCTGATTTGTCCCATTAATTTTGTAATCATTTTTGGCAATTTTCCTCTTTTTCTTTACTGTCATCCATAGACTTATTCTTTTTATTCATCTTAATTACTCATTTTTATAATTTACTAATTTATGTCTTATTTTTTAACTTAATTTTTCTTTTCACTAAATTTCACTGATCTTATTGCAACAGGTGGAGTATGAGAAAGAAAGAGAAAGTATTAGTAGAACCTCTCAACTTTTAAGGGTTGTTGACTCCCGTATATACAGTTGGCTATGGTTGTACTTTATTTGACTTGGTAAAAACCTTTGGCGTGGAAACACAAGACTGTTAAAAATTGTTTGATTTTTTTATTTTTCCAGCTTGCTGTGGTTTTAGACTGTATATAAATCTTGCAACTATGTTTATTGCTAGTGTTATAGAGTATGTTAACATCTTTAAAATGACTTTGGTTTCTGATTTGGTAAGCCTTGAATTAAACATGGGCTGATACGTACAATGCATTTTTTTTATTGGTTGAAGAATGAGAAAGTGGTTAGTTTTGTTGTTATCTGATGAAAAATTTATGAATAATCACACGGTTACATACAAGAATTCAAAGCTTTGCAAACTTAATTTTTAATATTTATGCAAAGGAGGTGTTTGACATATATTCAAATACTTAATTATAGAAATGAAATGGTGTTTGACATACAAGAATTCGTTAATTTGTTAAAGTTTGTTTGGCACATCGTACACTTGAAGAAAGGAAATCACATATTAATATGTTCTCGATCCTTACTTTCCAACTCCCATCATAGTTGTGGTCGCCAATTATACCATCACTATTTTCCTTCATATTGCAGTTGAAGTTTTAATAATCATACACATTCTAAAACTAACACTATTATTGTTAGATCTAATCGTTTCATCCAATTGCATGTGAATTTGATGTTAATTTTAGTAATTTGCTGGTTTAATCTCTTATTTACCAAGAAATTAGGTGATGAAAGCTCTCTCCGGTTCTTTATTTTATCTTTGATAACATATTTCTCAAAGTTTCACTAAATATGATCATCTCACTAGGTATCAGTTACACTAGTAATCAGTTTCAACTGGATATTGATATAAACTGACAGTTGCACTGGCGCAAAAATGTGTCGTACCTGAGTTCTTATGGTTCCAGCTCTCAGCTGGGTTCTTATGTTGCCAGTTTATACTTAGGACACACCCTTCCCAACTTTTAAAAGTTCTTACCAGTATATACAGCATACCAATTTTACTGAGAACCATTATCACCGAGCTAAGGTCTCAGCCCATACATATATATATGTCCAGCCATGTAATCATTCACATTGTTGTGATAAAAGCAGGAATAAATAAAATGCAATATTATAAGCCCACTTTAATAAAACCCACAACTAAAATTAATCCACTTAGAGCCTCTATATATATACCTCTTAGGAGATAAGTAATGAAGGATGGAAAATTGGTATTTGCTAATTTCACTAAACAAAAGTCTTACTTTATCTCTCTAAAATACTGCTACATCATAGTAACTTATATGTGGGTATTAACTTGGGCGTCGGAGGCACCGCCCCTGGGGACTACCCCGGGGTTGTTGGTGTAAATTTTCAGGTATTCAATGGTATTCCATTCAACCACCGTTTTACTACCACATCCACCTGAAAGTACCCATTTATCTGATTGTTTTCGATTTTTGACCGGAACAATTTGGCGCTGAGTCATGGGGAAGCCTTGGTCTTATGACTAAGGAGCCCATTGGAGATTGATTAAGAAATCAAAATCTTGAAAAGGATACCTGGCAAAACCTGAATCCAGAATAAAAAAGTGACTAGTGGGAAAGCCCTGATTTTATGACTAAGGAGCCCAGTTGAGTCAGGGGGAAGTCCTGGTTTTATGACTATGGAACCCAAGGGAAACTAATCAAAAAATCAAGATCTCAGGAAGAATACCTGGCAATCCTAAATCCAGTACGAAAACATCGTCTTAAAAGAAGCCAGTAAGCAAATGCATAAACAAGTGAAGACTTCAAATGGCAAGAAACTAACACTTATCATCCAGCAGATTGACACCCGACAGGTTGGGTAAATTTATAATATTTCATTTTATTAATGCTTTTATTTATAATTATGAGGATGATTGGATAGCAATACATATAATAAAGTTGTAGAATCCAAACCTATCTACTATAGCTCTGGAGTCTGGGGGGCAATTGTTTGTGAATAAAATATAAGTCCACTTTGATATGGGCCAAACCCAGAACTAAAATTAACCCACTAAGAGCTTCTATATATATACCTCTTAGGAGGTAAGTAAAGAAGGATGGAAAATTGGTATTTGCTATTTTCACTAAACAAAAGTCTTACTTTATCTCTCTAAAATACTACTACATCATAGTAACTTATATGTGGGTATTAACTTGGGCGTCAGAGGCACCGTCCCCGGGGACCACCCGGGGTTGTTGGTATTAATTTTCAGGTATTCAATGGTATTCCGATCAACCACCATTCTACTACCATATCCACCCGAAGGTACCCATTTATCTGATTGTTTTCGATTTTTGACTGGAAAATTTATCTTGAGAACAATCTCTCAAGATCACTAATATTAAAACAAAGTAAGAACACTCTTAAGTTCCTAACAATGCAATAGTCTACTCTCAATATGTGTGTTTGTGGTGGTCTTTATTCTTTGAATGATGTATTCTTTTATAGAGAAAGAATACATCATTCTAGAACCACATTATTACTCACCATAAACTCACATTTACGTTACATAATTAACTATGACAATAAACATAGCAATAAACATGGCATTAACCAAAGCAATACAATGCCCATCAATGTAAACTATAGCTCAAAAGTCCCAAAACAGCATCCTTCGCAAAGTACTCGAACAAGCACCCTCATTAGAATCCATTGGAAGTTGCTGAACAATGTGCTCCAACGAGCATTTGATGTGCTCCATCGAGCACTCCTCTCTGACACCTTCTGTTTGCTATTTTTGTGTTGCCTCAAGCGAGCAACCTTCATACCATGCGTTGCCTCGTTCAAGACATGGTTTAACCCTTTAGTGAAGCCTCATTTGCCTCACATCAAGCACCTCATCAATTGCTCTAAACCTTAATTCACTCACATACGACGCATCCTCATCGTTCCTCTCCAAAGTACAAGCTAAGGTATGTTCGATTAAGTGATCAAATTCATCATCATTATCAAGTGTTTTAGCACTTGTATTAACATCCTTCACTGTAATTAGTCATAATTAACTACAATAAAAACTTTGCAATGCACGATATTATTCGTGTAAAAGTATATATAAATATAAATTTTAAATAGAGATGCAATTACATTTTATCAGTATAAAATTATACTATTTCTTATAAATTAGATAGAGAATTTTAGAATATATAGTGCTTTTTATAAAAAAAATACGGTTGTTAATATACGTTTAAATTACAGTTCTCATTCTTTTTTAAGGAAAATCTAGGTAATATTTTATTATCGTGTAGTTTTTTATTTCTTATGAAATATTTTAAAAATTAAAATTTTGATGAATAAACTTTATTATTAGCAAATTCTAGCTTCAACATAAGAATATATATATATATATATATATATATATATATATATATATATATATATATATATATATATATATATATATATATATATATATATATATATATATATATATATATATATTCAAAGAAACTTTAGTCAGAAATCTTATGTAACTTTTAAATTCAAAAATATAATATTCTAAAAATTTTTAAAAGAACGTATCTAATTGTGATATAACTAATCATATAATAAGGAATAAGTTGATGTTAACTTTGGTAAGAATTATTTCACATGACAAATCACTATAAGTATGCCATGTGAAATTTTATAGTCTTTTTATTAGATTGTATGATACTATAGAAACTTGTGTAATGCATGATATTATTTTATTAAAATTATATATAAATATAAATTTTAAATAGAAATGCAATTACATGTTATCAGTATAAATTATAATATTTCATATAAAATAAATAGAGAATTTAAAAATATATAGAGCTTTTGATAAAAATAATCTGGTTGTTAATATAAGTATTAATTACAGTTCTCATTCTTTTAAAGGAAAATCTGAGTAATTTTCAAATCATCGTGCATATTATATTTCTTATCAAATATTTTATAAATTAAAATTTTGATTAAGAAACATTATTGATTAGCAAATGCTTCAACATAAAAAGCAAATATATATTCTAAGAAACTTCAGTTAAAAATCTTATGTAACTTTTAAACTAAAAATATAATATTCTAAAATTTTTTTAAAGAATATATCTAATTGTGATATAACATTTCATATATTAAGGAATAAGTTGATGTGAACTTTAATAAGAATTATATCATATGGCAAATCACTATGAGAATGTGATGTGGAATTTTACAATCTTTTTATTAAATTGTATGTCAGATTGCTGTATGATGAAATAATTTAGAAATTAATATTTTGATGAAGAAACTTTATCAATTAGCAAACGTTTCAACATAAAAAAATATATATTTAAAGAAAGTTTACTTAGAAATATTTTGTAATTTTTAAATTCAAAAATATAATATTCTAAAAAATTTTAAAAGAACATATCTAATTGTGATATAACTACTCATATATTAAGGAATAAGTTGATGTTAACTTTGGTAAGAATTATTTCATGTGGCAAATTACTATGAGAATACCATATGAAATTTTACCGTCTTTTTATTAAATTGTATGATATGATAAAATATTTTAGAAATTAAAATTTTGATGAAAAAACTTTATTAATTAGCAAATGTTTCAACATAAAAAACAAATATATATTCAAAGAAATATTAGTTAGAAATCTTATGTAAGTTTCAAATTCAAAAATATAATATTCTATAAAATTTTAAAAGACATATACATCTACTTGTGATATAACTACTCGTATATTAATGAATAAGTTAATGTTAACTTTGATAAGCATTATTTCATATGGTAAATTACTATGAGAATAACATATAAAATTTTATAGTCTTTTTATTAGATTGTAAGATGTTTCAACATAAAAAAGCAAATATATATTCTAAAAAACTTTAGTTAAAAATCTCATGTAACTTTTATTCAAAAATATAATATTCTAAAAAATTTTAAAAGAACATATATAATTGTGATATAACTACTCATAAATTAAGAATAAGTTGATGTTAATTTTGCTAACAATTATTTCATATGATAAATCACTATGAGAATACCATACGTAACTTTATAATTATTTTATTAATTAGATTGTATGATATAATATGAGATAAGTGAAGATGATTGCGCAAAGGTGAGGGTTGGCCGGTGAATTGATTTTGTTTAATTTCTTCAATCATGTGGAATTTGTTTCCGCTTATGGATGAGTGGTAACAAAGTTATGACAACTGTCATCGTCATGAAATGTAAACGAATACAATTAACTCTTACCAAACAAAGAGTAACAGAAACAATGTAACCGTTCCGTTCCGTTACCGGGTACATAAAAATTGCGTTACCAAACATGGTTTATGTTGTTTACAGTTTTACCTAAAATGGTTGTTGACTTGCTGGTTTTAATTAATCATTTTTATTTTATGATGAAAGTCAATAATGCTCAAACATTTAATTTCAGGCAAGATAAAATATCTTTTGACCTCTGGCTAAAATTCATTATTTTAAATTTTAAAATTTGAAATTTGTACTTCAAATTATTATTTAGGAATAGATCTAGTCATTAAAATTAGTTTTAGTTTGTTAATGATCAAATATTTTTGTTATTCTTGTTGAATTAGTTGAACTATAAAATTCTAGGTCAGAATAATAGTTCAGTTTTGTAAGTTTGTAGTTGTAAAAGTTTTTTTTAAAGGAAGACGAAATTAAATAAGTTTGAACTACTCGAAAGTCTGACAATTTGTATTTGTCATTTAAATTTGATGTTATATATTGAAGCTCTATCTCATGATGAGAATGCACAAGCGTATAGCCTTAACAACAATGGCATACTCACTAGTGCAATGATTTTCGAGAGATTAAGTTATATATTTTTACATTACTGTAATTGTATTTAGATGGAGTTATAATTCTTTGAGTTTACAATTTTATCGAGTATAAAATAAAGGAACTTTATTTTTATAAAGTTACCGCGATCACAAAATCACATCTTATTTTTAGGTTTAGCTTAGTAAGTATAAGTCTAAGTTGCATATCTTTAAGTGATTAGCAAGATAAGTGCAATTTCTTTCTTAAGTTGTTTCAAAGAATAAGTGTAACTGCTTTTGAAGTATGTATGTAATAGGCTCATAAGTGAAATGAAATAATAAAAAGGTTGTGAAGATTAAAATCATATGAGTTGAATTACTGTATGCTGAGATAAGCCATTAGTGGTGAACTTCGTAAACAAATCAATAGTTTTGTTTAATTTTAATTTTGTACTTATGTTATGTTTTACTTCCAGAGCCTTAATTAAACAAGTATGTCATGATAAAAATTTGAAAAAAAGTAATACTTTATTCAATCCCTTTCAAGAATACTCGTCCTATAATTCTATTAATAATTCTTTAATGACTGATCTTATTGTAGAAAAAAATTAAAAAAATATAAACCTATGTGGTTAGTATTTTGAGACATAATATTTTGAAAATTTGAATAATACATAAATATATTATTTTTTGTAATATCTATGCCTTCACTCGAGTTGAAAATAAAATAGAAATATGTAAATGTAGTTGTAACGTGATAAGCACATGCCAACTGTCATTCAAAATCGATAATATATTATCATGTTTGACTTATATTATCTAGCAAGCTTTCTGATTTTAGGATAATGTCTCTCCAATTGCAGTCAAGTTTCCTCCATCGTAAATCTTCATGTTAACCTTGCTTTTCTATTCTTTGTTCGATTTATATTAGTTCTTGTTAATTGAACACGCACCCATCATACTTTATAGAACAAGCAACAACTCTTGTTATTTCACGTTTTCACATTCCTCTATTTATTTCTTAAAGGAAATACGGGTATGAATTGTTTGTCATCTTTTCTTATTTAAATTCTGCCTTTATACGGAATATTGGGCATAATAATGATGATGATATTCAGATATCAAAAGCCTGATTTAATAAATAGTTTGCATAGACAAATAATAACATTTGAATAAAGTTAACAAAAACTAACAATATTACAGTAAAGCGTAAAAGATTAACTTGGTTGATTTGGTTGGATGTGTCAAGGAACCAACTCAACCAAAAGCTTAAGCTTATGGTTGAGGCCCCAGGATATGTTATATACTCTAACACGCCCCCTCACACGAGACCCTATTGGGCTAGAAGTGTGGATGCGCATAGACGCTGAATATTCCACTTTAAATGAGGGGTGGTTGAGATTCGAACCCGTGACCTCTTACGTTGGCTCTGATACCATGTCAAGGAACCAACTCAACCAAAAGCTTAAGTTTATGGTTGAGGCCCCATGATATGTTATATACTCTAACAGGATGGTCATAACCATTCACATATAATACTAGGGATCAAACACCCTCATTAGCAAAAAGTTCAAAAATGGTTTTAAAGTAGGCCAAGTACAAGGGAAAACCAATAAAAATAATTGTTATTTCTATACAAGTTTTTTGTTTGTTGGTTTTTTATGAGAATAAATAGTAGGGTCAATAAGGAAAATTACAATGAAAAAAATTATCAATAGAAACTTTTTGAGGTGATTTTTTTTTATCTTTGTCTTTTTACATAATATTTTTTATTCGTTTTTACCTAGAATTATTTTTATTTATTTATATGTATTTTATTTATTTATATGTTTTTGACTACTAAGGATTTTGATGAGCATTTATCGGTGCATCTTTCTCAAGTCGAGGGACTCTTTAGCTGCACTCTTTTTTACGGGTATGTGTTGCCATCTTTTTTCCCTCCTCATACCCTGATTATAGTTCCTATAAGTGAGATACACTGGATATGATGATGATGATGAATAGAAACTTTTTCATTTTTGACTTAAAAATTAGTTTTCAAACTGACTTAAATTATTTACCATATAACTTTTTGGCCTTTTGACTTTTCTATTTGAGTTAATAGTCAGTTAACTAACCCATAAACAAATTACTAAACAAAGAGAACTAACTTAGGCTTGATTCAAAAGTTAATATACATTAAAGAATAAAAAGGATCTCAGTTTGCAATGGCCTTATTAATTAATCCTAAGATTTGAAACAAATTTAGACCAACTTGTACTTATTATATCATACTAAGGTCATAATTCTGATTTAGTTGACTTATAAAAATTGCTAATTATTTCAAGAATAAATTAGTTTTTATAAAAATGCACGACCTGAGCAGTTAACCAAATAAAATAAAAAATGAGTTTAAAGCTCTCATGTTTTATCTGCACCTCAATTCGATTTGCACAGAAAAGTTGACTTGAGTCATATAGCAAAATTGACTTGTAAGTTGTAAGTAGTTTAAAGTTTAATCTGATTCATAATTATTGATTTAACATTGACTTGAACGTTGTTTAGTTTATTGATGAATTAAACCAAGACTGGGAAAACAATTACAAAACAAACCACCAAATAGACCCAAGTCTACTAGTATATTGTATTAAATACTATACTATAATAGTATTAAATACTATAATATAATATAATGTTGTGATTGGTGTGACTTGAGTGCACATTTGATGAGGTGCATTCATGTGTGACCTTTGGGATGGAATCCCATGAATGTGTTAATGTGGGTGTATTAAGTTAAGTTTTGATGATTGATTTATGATGGTGATTAAGTATGGATTAATAAGGTAATGAAGTGTGAGAGTTATGGGACTTAATGAAGAAGTGGAAAGGTTAATTCAAGATGCTCTACTATGCAAGTCGAGCAATACTGTCAGAAGCCTCTGAAGAGCCGCTCGACCAGCTCACTCGACCGAGCGAGCTTCAGGTTGGGTCGAGCGAGCTTCAGGTTGGGTCGAGCGAGCAGACATAATGCAACCAGAAACTTCTTGAAGTCCGCTCGACCAGGCTGCTCGACCGAGCGAGCCTCTGCTTTGGTCGAGCGAAGTCTCTGATACTCCTAGAATGCTGTTTTGTGACTCTTCATGTACTTAGAGATGTTTCATTATCATTTAATCATAGCTTTAATGTACTTAATGTTACTTAGTGTGATCTCTCCTATAAATAGAGAGCTCTCAATCATCAAAAAGAGATCCACAAAATTACACCCCAAGCCAAACACTAGCCTATATCTCTTCTCTATTGTAATTCTCCATATTTGAGAGTTCTTTGAACTCCTTTTGATAATATAAGAGATACTACACACTGGAGGACGTAGTCTTAGTTGGGTGAACCTCGTTAAATCTTTGCGTCGTTTTATTGCTTTATTTTCTCCTACAAACATTGATATCATTGATAGCGTAATTTGTTTGTCACTAAAACCTCATACACTCGATCTTGGTAATATTGGAGTTTGAAACACATTGTTCGAACTCTAATACATCGTCGTTTTCATATAATAATAATATACTCTTCTCTCTCAATTATTGATTTATGAAAATATATAACATATAGCAATTGGAAGTAGGGGTGTAAATTTGGTGTGAGGTTTGGATGCAATAATATAAATTCAAATCAAATCGATCATATTAAAATTTGGTTTTGATTTTTTTCATTCCAAATTTAAATTATATATTTATTATACAAACTGAACCGAATCGATTTATAAAATGTCAATTCCAATTGAACCGTTGAATTGAATTTGACCAAATTGCATATAGAATTGACCAATTTAAGCTGAATTGACTAGTTTACACCGAAAAAAATGGTTTGCACCGAATTTTGTAAAATTTTTA
>NC_080061.1:9674588-9682088 GCF_026212465.1 Amaranthus tricolor
CTTAATACAAAGGAAATGTCGAACCATGCTTCCAGCATGTAAAAAACGTGGGACGTGTTTTCCAGCACGTAAAATACGGCGAACACAGTAAGGTTATTTAACCTGACTTGTGGCTCGAGCAACATTGTACTGAAGGAGTGACGACTCCCACTAAGTTAGGGGTTTTGGTTTACCTCACCCTAACAGGCCCTTACATATATTAAACAAAGATCATGTGTGTTGCATTCATTAAATAAGTAATCGGATTTTACGCCCTAACACTCAAGCAGAAGTGTTAGTAAATCACTCCCTGGTACTCAAGCAGAAGGACTAGAAGTTATATATATATATATATATATATATATATATATATATATATATATATATATATATATATATATATATATATATATATATATATATATATATATATATGTATATATATGTATATATATATATATATATGTATATATATGTATATATATGTATATATATATATGTGTGTGTGTGTGTATATATATATATATATATATATATATATATATATATATATATATATATATATATATATATATATATATATATATATATATATATATATATATATATATATATATATATATATATATATATATATACATATATATATATATATATATACATATATATATATGTATATATACATATATATATATATATATATATATATATATATATATATATATATATACATATATATATATATATATATATATATACATATATATATATATATATACATATATATATATATATATATATATATATATATATATATATATATATATATATATATATATATATATACATATATATATATATATATACATATATATATATATATATATATATATATATATATATATATATATATATATATATATATATATATATATATATTTTAACATAAAAAAAAATGAATCCTCTATATTGCATAAATCCTTTTACATATTACTTATTGGAATGCACATATTTGTATGCTTGTATTATGCTTGCAAGGTTTTATACTCGGTTTATTAGCTGACTGATTCCCATCGACTGTTCCCTTATAATGGGAGCAGATGCTGCAGGTGACTTTACATGAGGTTATTAAGAAGCTATTGTATTGTCTATGTGATATTAGGGTATAGTATGTATGTAATTTATATAATGGGTATGTAATAACCATAATTATGTATTAAAGCAAGATGTAATATGTAAAATTATATTTTAATGATTTAAGTTTTATTTGTTTTTTTTTTTTGAAAATACTGTTTTGTTTTATTTCTTTTTCGCAATAATCACGGCTCGATAGACTTCCGCTTTAGCATTACTTACTATTATATTATATTAAACCTATATTTAGAAAAGAACAGTCCGTTAAAATTGATTTGCAATATTTTTTTAATTGATGCATTAAAATCCTGTAATAATTTTGTAATGTAATACTAGTATATGTCCCGTGCGATGTACGGATGTATTAGTTATTAATTTATATAAAAAATTATTAATCTAAACTAACCATTATAATTAATCATAACTATATTTTACTTACTAAAATGATTATTAATAAATGATAAAAAATAATTTTTACTAATGAAAAATTTATTTGCTAAGTAAACTGATTAATCAGTGTAAACATATGAATTAAAGGTTTACTAAATAAAGGCTAAATTATTGTGCAAAAATTATATATAACTTTCTTCTATGAAATGAGTATGCGGTATACCCATATACAAACACTTTATTGATGGCTTGCTCTAATTGAAATTTTCTTTATCATAATTTTCATTGTAAAATTAATCTAGATAAGATTTTATTTATTATTTTGTAAATATTGAAGATAGCTAAATAATTAAGTTGACGGAATATTTAGACGTTATTCTGGATATACATAATTTAAGAGTTTTTGATTATAAGATTATTTTTAGTTAACAACTTTTTTTTTTATTTTAATTGTTTTTTATTCATAAATAAGGTGTAATAAATAGTTTAGTCATTTAAAATTTACTAAAATCATAGTTACCAAAAATATTTTTTTTCTTGAAAAAAGGTGTATTTTAAAAATTAAAGTTTCTAGAATTGACTTTTTTTTCTTACTATTATCATTCATTAAGAAATAAAGTTTAATTAAAAATCAAATTTTTCATACTCAATTACTAATAAATTTAGGCGGGAAAGCATGATATATAAAAGTGACATGTAGCATATTCTTTTGTTATTTTAGTACAATAAATGGTAAAAAAAAATTAAAAATTTGGATTTTTTATAGACATAGTATTCGAAATTTTCCTTGACTGGATTACAAACATGGTTATTTATTAACTTATAATAAAAAAAAACCATTAAATTTATTGTTGCTCAATTTACGTTACCAATTCCGTTAACTATAAAAAAATTACCTTAAATAAATTTTTAAATCAACGAATAAAACTGTCAATTTTTTATTGCCTTAATCTTTAGTCAAAATATTAAAGTTTCCTTAATATACTTGAATAATTTCTAACCTTATATTAGTAGAATAAAATTCATTCACCTATGTATTTCTACTACATTTTGTCTACATTTTCAAATTCTCTATTAAGTCTTCGCATTTTGGTTTTAAATTTTTTTTTTACTTTACAATAGCCAAAATTATGAATTTCTTCATAATTTTGATGTATTGTTTATACATTATCAATAAAAATAAAATGCACTAACAATCAACCTTTTTGTAGCATGTAATTAATTTCTTATGCAGATCCAGTATCCACAATGGACACAATTATTGATTTTTTTCAAGATTCACATTGCCCATTGGTATTTTCTTAAGTGCCTTGACTACACTGAGAATAATATATGTTATGAATGGTAGTGTGTGACTTGAGTGCACATTAAAGGGTTGAATTCATGAGTGTGACTCTTGGATGATGATAACTAAATGGGTGTAATTATGTGTGGAGTATTCATGAAGAATTATGGGTGTTAATGAAGATTAATGAAGAAAATGAAAGGGTTTGATTTATGTATGCTCGATCAAGTTTTTGACAGAAGAATCTGTAAGGTCGCTCGACCCACTCGCTCGACCGAGCGAGCCATTTTGGTGGGTTGAGCGGTCAGACATAATGCCCCAGTTTTGGCTGATACTCGCTCGACCGAGCCGCTCGACCGAGCGAGCTCTCTGATCCGGTCGAGCGGATTAACTGATATGCATGGGATGCTTGTTTTCGACCTTTCAAATCCTTAGAGTTATTTCATAGTATTCATTACTCAATATTAACTATGTATTCAAGTGCGCTATTCATCTTCATGTACCTAGTACTATAAATAGGGCTCTCATACTCATACATCAAACACAACCCCTAAGCCAAACACATAGCCTTTTGTTTGTTATCTCTTTCTCAATTGTAATTCTTCATTAAGAAGTGTTGTTTGTATTCTTTTGATATAATATAAAAAGAAACTACACACCACGGAGGACGTAGCCATCATTGGGTGAACCTCCTTAAATCTTTGTGTCCTTTTTTAGTTACATTGTCAAACTTTGTTTTGTTCGTTGTTGTTTGTTCTTAGCATCGTAACGGTTTTGGCAAACGTTTTCAATTGGTATCAGAGCCAAGTTGTTTTTACGGTGTTTTAAGAAATTATCATTTGAGAATCATGACTACAATGAAGCTCGACATTGAGAAGTTTGATAGAAATGTAAATTTTGGCTTATGGCAAGTCAAAATGAGAGCCATTTTGATCCAAAATGTTGTGCATAAGGCCATTGATGGTGTAGATAAGATGCCGGAAGGAATGTCCGCATCGAGATGGGAAGAGATAGACACTAAGGCATTATCGAAAATTCAATTATGCCTTTCCAATGAAGTTTTAAGAGAGGTTGTTAAAGAAACAACAACCAAGAGTATATGGGAGAAGTTGGAATCACTCTACATGGCCAAAAGTGTTTACCAATAGGCTACTTTTGAAAAGTAGACTCTACAATTTACGCTTGGAGGAAGGTAAACCTTTGAAACCTCACTTAGATGAGTTTTATTCCATTGTTATGGATTTAAAAAACATTGATGTCAATCTTGATGATGAAGACTTGGCAATTTATCTTTTATGTTCTCTACCCCCTTCTTATAAAAATTTTAGAGAAACTCTACTTTATGGTAGAGATAATTTGAGTAGTGATGATGTGAAGAGTGCCTTAACACAAAGGGACCTTATTGATTCACAATTATCACAAAAGTCACAAAGCAATGCTAGTGATGGGTTGTTTGTGAGAGGGAGGTCACAAGAGAAAGGTTCTACTAGTGAGAGTGGAAACAAGGGTAAAGGGAGGTCCAAGTTCATTAGGCCAAATAAAAATAAAACTTGTAATTATTGCAAGCTTAAGGGCCACATCAAGAAGGATTGTTGGAAGTTAAAAAAGAAAAATGAAGAGGAGGCTAGGGAAGGAACTAGTAATGCCAATGCTAGTTATGTGAATGATAGTGATGATGGTGATGTTTTAGTTGCCACTCATGAGTACAAAGATAATAATGAGTGGATTCTTGACTCGGGGTGCACATTTCACATGACTCCCAATAAAACTTTCTTCCATACTTTTAAAAGTGTTGATGGGGGAAATGTTACCATGAAAAACAACACTTTTTGTAAGGTTGTTGGGATTGGGAGCATTAGAGTAAAAATGTTTGATGGGATTGTGAGGACCTTAACCGATGTAAGGTATGTCCCGGGGTTGAAAAAGAATCTTTTGTCTTTGGGTACTCTAGATAAGATCGGGTGTAGAATCACTTGTGAAGGTGGAGTTATGAAAGTTGCTAAAGGCTCACTAGTTGTGATGAAGGGTAGGTTGAATGGGAGTTTGTATGCTCTTCAAGGTTCAACCATTCTTGGCTCGGCAAATGTATCCACAAACACAATGTCCGATCATGACACCAAACTTTGGCATTTGAGGCTTGGTCACATGGGCGAAAGAGGTATGTTTGAACTCTCTAAACAAGGTTTATTTGATGGGAAGAAATTTGGGAACCTTGGTTTTTGTGAACATTGTGTTTATGGGAAACACAAGAGAGTTAGTTTCAAACCCGCCGTTCACAACACTAAGGGAATTTTAGATTATGTCCATTCCAATTTTTGGGGGCCTTCTCGAATGCCCTCCCTTAGTGGTTGTAGTTACATGTTGACCTTTATTGATGATTTCTCTAGGAAAGTTTGGTGTTATTTTATAAAACATAAAAATGAAGTGTTTGATGTCTTCTTGGAATGGAAGAAGATGATTGAAAAGAAAACCGGTAGGAGCATCAAGACCTTAAGAACCAACAATGGTCTTGAATTTGTTGATAATAAATTTCTCAAATATTGTTCTAATGAAGGTATTGTTAGACATAGAACTTGTGCAGGTCGTCCTCAACAAAATGGTGTTGCGGAGAGGATGAATATAAACATTGTTGGAAAGGGCTAGATGCATGCTAAAACAAGCTAATTTGGGGAAGCAATTTTGGGCCGAAGCGGTGGCTACGGCATGTTATTTGGTCAACCGTTCACCTCATACCGCCTTGATATTCAAGTCGCCACAAGAAGTGTGGTACAACACTCCGGTAAACTATTCTAGTCTTAGGATTTTTTGTTGTCCAGCTTATATTCATGTAAATGATGGTAAGTTAGAACCTAGGGCTAGAAAAGGTATTTTTGTGGGATATGGAGTGGGTGTAAAGGGGTATAGGGTGTGGTGTAATGAATCAAAGAAAATAATTGTTTCTAGAGATGTTGTTTTTGATGAAAATAGCATGCTTGTATCTAGTGTTGAAAAATCTTTTGATAATGATGTAAATGATGATGCACAAGTGGATGTTCAACCTTCTAATATTGATGATAAGAAAAATTATGATGATGTTCAACAAAGGTCTCCTCCTTTGTCCACAACTAGGCAAAGAAGGAAGATCGTGGCTCCAAGGAGGTATATTGAAGAGTGTGATTATGTGGTTTATGCTCTCAACATTGCTAGCGAAGTCGAAGGGTTAAATGAACCAAGTACGTACAAGGAGGCTATGGCCTCAAATGACTCAAGTAAGTGGTTGATTGCTATGAAGCAAGAGATGGAGTTTCTTGCAAAGAATGGAACTTGGGATATCGTTGTTGCACCAAAGAAAAAGAAAATTGTGGGGTGCAAGTGGATATTCAAGAGGAAGGAGGGTCCTTCTAGTGATATTCCTCCCATCTACAAAGCAAGGGTAGTTGCAAAGGGATACTCTCAAATTGAGGGTGTTGATTTTCATGAGGTTTTCTCACCGGTGGTGAAACACTCTTTTATAAGGGCATTGCTAGCTTTGGTGGTGATGGAGGATTTGGAGTTACATCAATTGGATGTAAAAACGATTTTTCTTCACGGTGAGCTTGAAGAAGAAATCTTTATGAAGCAACCGGAAGGTTTTGAGGTAGCCGGTAAGGAGAATCATGTGTGTAGATTGAAGAGGTCATTGTATGGGTTGAAGCAATCTTAAAGGCAATGGTACAAAAGGTTTGATTCCTTTATGATTTCACATGATTTTATTAGAAGTTCTTATGATAGTTGTGTCTATTTTAAGAAGTTTGAAGATGGTTCTTTATTATATTTGCTCTTATATGTTGATGACATGCTAGTAGCATGTAGTTCTTTGTTTAAGGTGGAGAACTTGAAAGAGTTGCTTTCAAGTGAATTTGATATGAAAGATCTTGGTGAAGCCAAGAAGATTCTTGGGATGGAGATTTTGAGAGATCGGGCTAAGGGTATCCTATACCTGAAGTACATTGAGAAAGTTGTGCAACGTTTCTCTATGGATGATGCTAAAGGTGTGTCTACTCCTCTTGCTTCTCATTTCAAATTATCCAAGAATTTGTGTCAACAAACAAAGGCGGAAGAAGAGCAAATGGTAAGAATTCCATACACTAATGCCGTTGGTAGTGTTATGTATGCTATGGTATGTTCTAGACTCGACATTGCTCATGCGGTGAGTTTGGTGAGTAGATATATGTCTAATCTGGGGAAGGGACATTGGGAGGCGCTTAAGTGGTTATTGAGGTATTTGAAAGATACTTCTAATGTTTGTCTCATGTATGGGAAAAATGCAAGCAAGCTAACCGGGTTTTGTGACTCGGATTATGGTGGTGATCTAGATAATAGAAAGTCCACAAGTGGGTTCGTGTTTACTTTGGGTGGTTCGGCGATAAGTTGGTAATCATCACTGCAAGATGTGGTTGCTCTCTCTACAACCGAAGCGGAGTACATAGTCGTGGCCGAGTCATTCAAAGAGGCAAAGTGGCTTAAAGGTCTTGTTGGTGAAATGTGCAATAAGGTGTGTGAGGTAAGTGTGCATTGTGATAGTCAAAGTGCAATTCATTTGGCTAGAAATCAAAATACATTTCATAGAAGGTCGAAGCACATTGATATTAAGTATAATTTCATCCGGGATGAAGTTGAGCACAAAAGGGTGTTATTGAAGAAGATTGACACTACGGAAAATCCGGCCGACATGATGACAAAGTCATTACCTA
>NC_080061.1:9687088-9922088 GCF_026212465.1 Amaranthus tricolor
TTCTTTTCGCACTATTACGGATACAAAAATAATGCGAAAATTTGGTTTCAATTGTCAACTACTCCTATCGGAAATCGGATTGACGACGGATTTGAGCCAAAGCACATGCTTTCATATTGTTATAGGTAGGAGAAGAACTCGACTCGATATTAAAAAAATAGAGGAAGCAGAACCAAGTCAAGATGATACTGATCAACCCCTTTTTCTTGCGCCAAAGATCTTACCCTTTCTAATTTCAAACGACTTTTACTAAAAAAGTTTATGGAGTTTTGATTAGATAAACATTAAGATTACCACGTAAATTTTAAAAACTTTTGATTATCACGTAGGAAACCCAATAACTCTAAATTACCACATGGAATTAAAAAAAAAAACAAACTAATTTTAAACAATTCTATATAATCTTGAAAAAACACATAAACAATAACCATAATTTACAAATCACCATAAAATAACAAAAAATATAATAATAAAATATATAAAATAAAAAAGACATAAAACAAAACATCAAAACTTACCCTATAAAATTAAGCCACATAGTCATAATTTACCATCCTCCCCCTAGAATCTTAACATCCCAAATTGTAAACCAAGCTTTCAACCTGACCGGGTGCAAAACCGCAAACGGTACTGGCGAAGAGAGAAGAATCTGGTTTTGTCTCATTATCATCCAATTGATCATCCCCCAATTCTTCTCTTGATCCTATGCGTTTTGTCCCTCCTCGTTAAATCTCCCATAATAACCTGAGTGATCTCATTCTTTCTCTCTCTAGCTCAATCAGTTGGTCTACTTCTCAATTTCATCTCGATCTGCTTCGCCTAATTCAGAGAATTTCTCCAAGATGTACGGATTCGAAGCTATGACTTTCAACATCCATGGCGGTTATTTGGAAGCCATTGTTAGAGGTTACAGGTCTGGATTGTTGACTGCTGCTGATTACAACAATTTGTGTCAGTGTGAGACACTCGATGATATTAAAATGCATCTATCTGCTACTGACTACGGTCCTTACCTCCAGAACGGTAATGTTTTGACTTCTTGATTGTGCTTGTTTTGATTTGTTTGATCAGTTTAAAGATGTTTAAAATTGTGCTAATTTCCTTGATTTTGGAATTATATACTGTCGTCGATCCTGTACTCATGTTTGTGTTGTCTACGATGATCTCAGTGTCAGCTATAATATCTGGATGTTAGTTTTACGTTTGGCTTTATTCTTAGGATACATATGCTAGAACATATCACAACAATAATAAATTATATACAAATTTAGTTTTTTTTTTTTTTTTTTTTTTTTTTTTTTTTTTTTTTTTGGGGGGGGGGGGGGGGGGGGGGGGGGGGGGGGGAAGGCTTATTGGTAAGGTACTAAAGAGATTTAGTGAGTGCTCCTAGCATTGCACATTCTTATAAATACATAATATATTGATAATTGCATTATTAAGTAAGAAACTAAGAATTCTTGATGTGATCTTTGTGTAGCTGATTGGTTGATGATTTAACAGTCGATTACAATTGCTGTAATGTTGATTGTGTGTATGATTTCTTGATGATACTATTCTTTTTGAACTTTAGCACGTTCTTGTGATCAAATCTGAGCAGCTTTTACATGGTTCACCTTGGTGACCATTTGGTAGATTCATCATGTAATTCTAACTTGACAAGGTAATGAATCTCCTTGGTGACAATTTAAAGCATCTGCCCTAAATTTCTTTTCTAAATTGATCATATGATGGCATTTATACAATAACATCAATGCCAAATCCTTAATCCCAAAAAGAAAGGCGAGGTGCATGAATCGAGTTTTCAACTTTTGTGATCGACCACATATATTTTCCTCTTCAATAAATTTTCTAGTGTACATAATACATATGCTCATGTACATCCAAGTTCATATTTTTTTTACTCTTCATGCAAGTTATATCTGAAAAATTTCTTCCTTTAGACCCCCCTAGAGTTAATCTTTACTCTCGAGGATAAGCAGTGAACATAGTTGCACATATCCAAGGCAACAAAATTGCTTCAATCATCCTTCCTAGAACATTTGCCCCTCTAAGTTCTATTCTTATATTCTCATCTCAAATTATCACTCTTAAGTCCCAAGTATGACCAAACATCTATCATAGGATTCACATCTTGGCTAAGTGATCCTTCCTACGTGCCCTATATTATTGATGGTTTATATTTTCCTTTTTAACCTTAGGATTTAGCTATATGAGTGATTCCAATCAAAATTGTTATTTGAAGTACACATGTTTAACTGACACTAGGTGTGGGAAATGAGAAAAATGAAATTTGATTTTGAAAAGTACTTCTAGATTTGTTTTCAAAATACTACCTCAAAGTCAAGTTTTTTAACATTTGCAAAACAATTTCAAAAGGTAAAAAATACTACCAAACACTACTCGCTAAACACTTACTATTTGTAACTTATGGTGTTTTGACTCAAGTCCAAACACACACATAATCTAGCTTGCAGCCTTGGATTCTACACGCATAGTCTAGCATGCTGCTTTAATATAATTGTTCTTTGTTTTTTGTGTAGCACTCTCTTTTCAGATCCTACTCTAATGCTATCTAGTATAATAATTGTAGTTTGTAGAATGTTTTTCTCTATAGACTTATCTTGTAACTCATCTTTTATATAAACAGAGATGGTTTCTTATATTATTGATTTTATAAAGTTTTTTCCAATTTTTTTCATTTTGGTTGCTGTATTTGTCTTTAGAACCTTCTCCTTTGCACACAACTACGCTTGTCGAGAAATGCACTCTGAAGCTGGTTGATGAATATAAGCATATGATGTGCCAGGCAACAGAACCCTTGTCAACTTTCTTAGAGTACATCACGTAAGTGGCATTAGATTTTGTTTATACTTTATCAACTATGCCTATGTTTGTTTTTTTGTTGCTCTGTTCTGCGTAGACATTTAGACATTAGATGAGTTGTTAATTCTTTCGTGTTTGCTATAACCAAAAATGAAACTGCACCATATATCCTTTCTGTTGGATATTAGTGACATGCGTATCGAGGGTATATTTGTATTTAACCTAGCCAAACAAACAAGTGCTACTCTTGTGAGAGACCGTCTTTTGTTAAGACGACTTCAAAATAAGGAGCCCATATGCTAATAATTGTATTAGTTGGGCTATTCAATCTATGTATAGGGTAAGTTGCACGTGAGATTGTCTCATACAAGAATTTGTGAACAAACAAAACCAATCATTTCTTTCTGCTAGTTGATCATTGATTGTATACCTGCTTACAAATCTATCCCAAACCGTTCTGCTAGCAAGCAAACACTATTGCTAGCAAGTAAACACTAAGCCACTCTTTTAGGTCATTATCTTGTTCTTTCTCATCTCTTAGGAGGCCTTTGAATCTGAATTTACAAAACTATTTAGTATTAGTTGTTCACTTGTGTTCTTGGTGTTTACAAGAACTTTTTATTACTTGATTTGGAAGATTATGATGTTCCGAATGTGTGAAAGCTACTCTCATGGATTAGTTGGTTTCACTTTGGCAGTCTTATCTTAGAGAACTTATATATTGGGGCTACAAATATGAAATATCTAAAATCATAGAAGTATGTGCATCTAGATTTTATGCTGAAATCATTATAAAGTAGAATTTTGGATGCATGGTAGAGTGGAAGTACTTTATGCTGCATTGTTTCTTGACATATGCCATTTCCTATATTAATTCCATTTGTCATCCATTATTTTCAAGTGTAAAAAAATACTAGATTTTTTTTGCTTCTATGTTTTATCTGGAAAATTGCCGAAATACGATATTCCAATTTCCAAGGATATATAGGAACTGGAAAGTATTAGTTGTAAGTAGGGTCATTTTCTACGTTTGATAGATATAAAGTTCCTAGTGCCAGTTACTCATTTAATAGGTTTTCTTTCAAGTGCTAGGACTTTGTAGGAAAGATCTTTTGTTTATATGCGTAATTCGGATCTTTTGTATTAATATTTTTTTCTCTTTGAAAGTTGATTTGTATTTTTGATGTTGTGATGTTGCTAAAAGTCTGGAAGGGATTCATGATTTACATTAGAACAAGAGTTGGACTTTCTTACATGGTTTTCTTTTAGTTGGCTATTGTGCAACACTTTATTAATATTCTTATGGGAAAATAAGATCAAATATGCAAGTTGGTGTTAAAGACATATTTTTTTTGATGATATGCAATGCTTACAAGGTCTTGACAATTTTTAAAAAGAGACATTTTTCTTTTTTTTTGCTTAAAACTATAGTACTCATGTTAGGCTTGCGTATGTGTTCATGTGTCTTAATCGGCCATTTGTTTTTCAAATTTTCTGTCATTTTTCCCTAAATGATATGATTTAGTGTCAATAATCATGAAAGAGTGCAGTATCTGACATCGATACTTGAGATGAAATGAACTTGTTTAACATTATTATTAAATAGATGTTGTACATGGCTTTTAAATTCTACTATTTCTTGTGCTTTTTTGCTAGTCAAGGTTTTGAGGCAACGTTTTGTAAGTTGCTTATACTTATTTGTCTTATCTTATCTAGGTATGGTCACATGATTGATAATGTTGTTCTGATTGTGACCGGAACTTTGCATGAGAGGGATGTTCAAGAGCTGTTGGAGAAATGTCATCCCTTAGGGATGTTTGATAGGTACTCACTCCCAAGCTAATCCATTTGTATTCTTTCCCTTGCAAACGTGTTTATATTTCTTTGCTTGTCAGTATTGCTACCCTTGCTGTTGCTCAGAATATGAGGGATTTATATAGATTGGTGCTTGTTGATACTCCCTTGGCCCGATACTTCTCCGAGTGTATCACATCCGAGGTACTAATCTTTATTTTCTTTTTAAGCATGTTCAAATGTATTTCCAACATGCCAATTTTTTTGTTCCTTTGGATTCTGAATCTTGTAAAACATTATGATGCTATATTCGATAATACTGTTGCTTCACTTGGTTTTCCTGATATCATCTAATAACTTACATTGCCCCAATATCACAAAAGTAGTTCCCACCATGGTAGGGTAAGGGGCTTGGATGCAAGCAAGCATTTCCATATAAAAAAAAGTAGGTGATTATCGATTGTCGATTGACCCTAGATTTTCGAACACAATCTGCAATTCACAGATTAAGAAGTGCACAAATTTTAATGAGCCATTTTGACTTTACTCCATGATAATTCCTAAGCCAACAAACTCTAAATCTTTGGTTCTATCTTTATTATATCAATGTGAGATCAATTAAAATATCAAAATATAAAAATTTCTTTTGACGTCTCTCGGAGTTGCAACTATCGTTATTTAACCAGGATATAAGAGGGGGAGATGTAAAACCAGACATCAATTTGTTTTTGTTGCCCCTATGGTCTATATAATTAATGCGAAAAAATGGCACTATTCCTTATCATCCTTTTTTGCTCGTCATCAAAGACGCTAGCATTACATGATGATTTAATTATGATGTACTCACCTAAAAAAATGTTTTGTTGAACATGTTCCTTTTCCTTGATTGATTTCTTTTTTACATGGTCACAACAACAGTTTTTTAACCCAATGTTGTTTAGTGGATGGAGATTGAAGATGGATTATATGCAATTGTAGTTCGTACCCTTCTGATAACAAAGAAGTTATTTTTTAATTAACCTTTGATAATAAACTTCTTTAATTTCACGTAAATAAGAAGTGCACATGTTTTAATGAGCTATTTTACTATATTTTGTTGCAACGCGAAACCAAAGGGAAAGAACAATGAGTCTTTGGTCTCATTGAGAATATTAGAATTCTTCTTTATTGTTTGGCAAATACCTTCTGTTCGAGCCATTTATTTTTTTGTGTTTCATTTAATAGGACTTGGATGATATGAACATTGAGATTATGAGAAACACCCTTTACAAAGCATATCTTGAGGATTTCTATCGATTCTGTCAGGTAAGCATGGAATTTTCTTTAATAAAGAAAAAATATAACTCTTTACGAGCATTCACCCACTGCTGTTCTCACCTTTGATGTTCTTATTTCACTTGAATGATTGTTATAATTTTTTGTTGAATATTGATACAGAAGCTTGGTGGGGCTACTGCAGAGATTATGTCGGATCTTCTTGCCTTTGAGGCTGATAGAAGAGCTGTCAATATTACAATTAATAGGTAAGTTAAGTATTCACATGATTAAGATAAAAAGACAAAAGTTCAATAATTTTCTTTTCAAATTATAAAAGTTCCTTCTCTACCAGGGATAAGATAGAAAATATCTCCTGTAGTGCCATATAGTGGCACTGACACAACTGGTGGTTGTTGAGTATATTCACTTAACCTAAGGGCTTGACTTGTGCAGCATTGGAACTGAACTTACAAGGGAAGACCGTAAGAAGTTGTACTCAAACTTTGGGCTCTTGTAAGTGTCTTCAACAATTGTGTTTAAGTTCATCAATTTTGGTTTAACTCTATTGTGAGATTGATGTGAGATTGGTGTGTTTGTACATCGTAGGTATCCTTATGGACATGAAGAGCTTGCTCTTTCTGAGGATGTAGATCAGGTATGATGCAAAATTTTCCATGTGGGCCATAATTTGAAATAGAATTGTTCCTTGGAGCCATATGTTGAGTGGACTTAGTGCCGACCCTCCCTTCTCCTTTTCTATGCGAAAAATGCGCAATCATATCTATTGAGGTGTGGAGAGGTTGAGGGAAATATTAATGCCCAAACATATCAACACGATTTGAAGGACTAACATGATGGCCAAGGAAGGATTGGAGGAGACGCACATTAGTATCGATCTATACTTACACTACAAAAAAAAAGAGTTGGTGACCAAAACACACGTCGTCGATTTGTAGGGAAAAAGAAATTAACGACTAAATGGTGACAAAACACCCAAGTCACATTATAAATAGTGGCAAAAAACGAATTGATCCCTAGGTCGCCAATGGCAACTAATACCAATTGGTCCCCAGCAGGTCTCCAGTGGCGACTAGGAATATGTGTCCCCATTGAATCGCCATTTTCTTTCATTTTGACGACTAGATTTCAGTTCCGGTTAAGTCGCCATTTGATACCATTTGGCGACTAAAATGCAGTCCCCAATCCGCATTGAGTCGCCATTATTATCCAAAAACTCTAAAAAATAAAATCATATATAATTTTAAAAAAATTTTTATATTCAAAATAATATAAAATTTTGTTTTTTATATTATAAATATAATAATCATACAATACTATAAAAATGTTGAAAAATTTCGAGTGTCATTCTCTAAGGAGGTATGACAAATGTAATTACTTTAGTGGATGATAGTTGATTAAATGATAATATTTACCTAATTTAGAATTTTATTATTTTTAAAATTAGAGCTAAATCTGGTATAGTCTGGAGTACAATTTATTATAGCAATTCTATATAACTAACATAAAATTTGATATATTTAATTGAATGAAAAAGTGATGTATTCAAATAAATAATTTTTAGAAAATCAATATTTACTTTTTGCTTTAAAAAAGTAATATTCGATAAATTTAATCATGATATATATACTTGCATTATTCTTTGAAGTTATATTTTTATATATTTCATACTCAAATTCGTGCATTACACCAGTTTCTACACTAGTAATTATATAATTGTAATCATATAATTTGTATATGATATATATTGAAACTATTTAAACAATAAAAAGACAATCAATAATAATATTAATATAACATTAAAAAGTTAGAAAAATATATTTATTATTAAAAGTTAAATGTTACAAATCAGTCATTTGCTTTTTTTGATGCATAAATCTTTCTCTTATATGTTCATGAGCGATGCGATCATCAAGAGTCAAATAGGGAGGTTCCACCAAATCGGGGTAATATCTCTGGGAAGCCAACCCCATGTCATATACATACGAGGGAGGCTTTGGACGATCAGTCAACAGTCAACTCCTAAACAACTCAAATATTTACCCATGTAGTTTGAAGTTGTGCCAGCCCATAGGTGTTCATCCATCATTTGGTAGTATATAGGCTAAAAATTTTTTAAAAATTAAAAATAATAATAAGAAATATTATGTAAACTATAACTAAAGAAAATAAAACATTTACTTTGAGTCTTTTGTCATCGAGATTGACAAGAATTCTATCTCTTTCTCTGTCGGCCACCCTCTTAGTCCAATAAAATATTTTATAAGCATTTGTCACTCATTTTCTTCATTTTAGCCTACAAAAAAAGTAGTTATTATATACATATAGACATTTGAAATAAAGAACAAAACTTTATGTCAGTGATTTTTCCATCTCTTTAATTACTTGTGCGACTGATAAAGGTCCGCAGTGATATGTCCGAAGTGCCTTTGCGAATAGATCCTCTCTGCGCCAATTTTTCTTGCCTCAACTGCTTTTTCTTTCAAACTCCTGGGTATAGCAGCCCATATTGTAGAATTTGTCCAATTTGGGAAGTATGGGTTACTATGCTGCTCGTCTTTCGTTTTTATTTTTTATTTTTTGGTTTTTCACGGGCAAGTATATTAGATCTTTGTATCTAATAGCAGCTATGGTCAAAAAGACGGCTCGCACCTTGCCATCTATGCGAGGGTCCCACTTGTAATTAATCTATACAAAAAATTTAAAATAATTAAACTATACTATAACATACTTCCTCTAGTTTTTATTGGTTGCTACAGATAGTGACATTTCTCCTCATAAGATGTCATTATTTGTAACAACTAATAGAAACCAGAGGAAGTATAAATAATTGAGAAATTGAAATAAACTTTACCTTGAATTTTTCCCAATAAAATTTTTTAGTGGCGCGGGTGACTTTTAACCAGCATGAACCTTTATTGTTTTACTATAATATTGGTTATAGATGCAGCCACACCCTTTTAGCTACAACCAGCAACAACATCAAAGCTAAATGAAAATAGATTTTTGACCTAAATAAATGTAATATATTAATTTATAAATGATCAAAGCTAAATAACTTACTCTCTTCCTACTCGGTTCCATGGCATCATTATCTGAAAGACCATAGGGTCATCTCGCTCCTCCAAACCTTGATTATGGCTTCTTTGGTCTTCATCATTAGAAGGACGCGTTTATTATCTGAAAGTCACCTAGCGCTCTTCTAGTGATGACGACCAAAGAAACCATAATCAGGTTTGGAGGAGTGGGATGACCCTATGATCTTTCGGATAATGCTGCCATGGAATCGAACAGCAAGCGAGTAAGTTCTTTAGCTTTGATCATTTATAAATTAATATATTACATTTATTTAAGTTAAATATCTATTTTCATTTAGCTTTCATGTTGTTGCTGGTTGTGTCAAAAAGGGTGTAGCCGTGCCTATAACTAATATTATAAAAGTTAAGGCAAGACAAGTAAGGTTCCTGCTGGTCAAAAGTTACCCGCTCCACTTAAGAATTTTATTGGCAAAAATTAAAGGTAAATTATATTTCGATTTCTTAATTATTTATTTGTTATAATCGTTGTATAGAAAAGTACAAGTAGGATCCTCGTATAGATGGCGAAGTGCGAACTACCTGTATGACTACAGTTAATATTAGATACAAAGATCTTATCTACTCCACCCATAAAGAACAAAGAAAGGGAAGTCGAGCAGCACACTAACCCATATGTCTCAAGTTGGACAAATTTTTCAATAAGGGTTGCTTGGAAAGGTAGGGTATGGAGTTTGAAAGAAAAAGCAATCGAGGCAAATTAAAAAATCGGCGCAGAGGGGATCCATCCGGAGTGGCACTTGGGATATATCATTGCAGACCTTTATATGCCACACAAGTAATGGAAGAGATGGTAAAAATCTCTAATATTTTAAATTTTTGTTATTTATTTCAAATGTCTATATGTATATATCAACTTCTTTGTTTTTGTTGGCCAAAAAAGAAGAAAATGAGCAGCCAAATGCTTATAAAATCTTTTGTCGGAACTAAGGGGGTGGCCAACAAAGAAGGAATTAGAGCTTTTTTCAACCCTGATAATAAAAGACTCGATGTGAGTTACTTTTCTTTAGTTATAGTTTACATAATCTTTATTCTTTTTTATTTTAAAGTTTTTTTAAGCTATATACAACCGAATGGTGGATGAACACCTATAGGCTGGCATAATTCCGTACTACAATGATATTTATTCGAAAGTTTTTTTAGGAGTTGATTGATCGTCTGAAGCCTACCCTGTATGAATATGGCATGGAGTCGGCTTATTACCTTGATTTGGTGGACCTTCGATGATCGCTCATGACTGAGTTGATGCGCCTTATTCTTGCGGTGACAGAACTTAGCACGCAACAACAGCTTTTAGATATGGTGCAACACCGTTTTGCCAGCGTTGAAAATGAAAACGCACGATTAAAAGAATTTCTCAATCGAGAGCATTATAGATTTGGACCAAAGAGGTCTAGTAAGGGTGGTTTAAGCTCTTGTTAATGTATTTTTTTTTTATAATTATTTGTACCATTTTACTTTTATTATTAAATATATTTTTTAAACTTTTTAAAATTATATTAGTTTTATTATTGATTGTCTTTTTATTGTTTCCGTAATTTTAATATATATCAAATTATATAATTATAATTATTATTATAATTATAAAAAATAAAATTTTTATTTTTAATATAAAAATTATATTAATAATAATATACGATTTTTTTATATTTTTGGATAATAATGGGGACTGCATTTTAGTCGCCAAATGATATCAAATCGCGGTTTGATGGGGTTTGAAATTTAGTCTCCAAAATGATAGAAAATGGTGAGTCAGAGAGGACACGTATTCCTTGTCTCGTTGGCGACCTGTTGGAACCAGTTTTTCCTAGTTGCCATTGGCGACGTGTTGGGGACCAATTTGTTTTTGGCGACTGTTTTACCAGGGTCTTTTGTCACCATTTAGTCGCCAATTTCTTTTTCCTTACAAATAGGCGACATATTATTTGGTTGCCAACTCTTTTTTTGTAGTGTAAGGAGTAAGTTGCTCTAACTTTTGAGGAAAAGTTTAATGAGTCACACCATGAAGTAGTAGGAACGAGTGATAAAACATGTCCTGAGAAGACTACTAGCTTTTTAAAGAACCATTTAGATTCATGTTGGGAAGATTTTGAAAAATATTGTAAAACAGAATTTTGGTAGAGAATTAGGGTTAGGGTTCATTGTATACTTCTATTTTCTGAATGATTATACTCAATGTACATGAGAATATTATGTAGTAGTGATGTTACTATATTTACAATGTTGTATTCTAGAATTAAGTTATTCTACTTATTTGTTTCCCTAATTACAGTCATCTCAAGAATCTCTAAATATGCTCCTAATATTTCCCACACTCTTTCTTCAAGTTGAGTCGTAGGATCTCCTATGCTCAACTTACTACTCAACTTGCTTAAGACTTCTGTAAATGGTTTATTTGCTACTGCATTTGTCAAGATATCTGCTATATGATCTTTAGATCGAACAAAGGGTAAACAAATTATCCTTGCTTCTAGTTTTTCTTTGATGAAATTTCTATCAATCTCTACATGTTTTGTTCGTCCATGATGCACGGGATTATGTTTGATTAGGAGGAAAACCTAGCTCAGTTAGCAATTTTCTGATCCACAACACTTCACATGTTCCTCAAACAATGCCTTGAAATTCTGCTTTAGCACTTGAAAGTGCTACAACCTTTTGTTATTTGCTTCTCCATGTAATAAGGTTTCCTCCTACTCAAGTGTAGTAACCAGATGTTGATTTTCTATCAATGGGATTCCATGCCCAACCTGCATCAGTATAGGCTTCTATCTCCATATCTATACCTTCTCTAAAAAAGAACTCTTCCAATAGTTTCTTTAGGTATCTGATGATGCGGAACACAACATTCATATGATCTTCTTGTGGTTTATGCATGAATTGACTTATCACCCCAATTGCGTAAGCAATATCAAGTCTAGTATAGGATATGTAAATCAGCTTTCCAACTAGTCTCTAATATTGTTCTTTGTTTGTTGGTCTTGCTCCTTCAGTTATTTGAAGTCCGTGGTTTACTACAATAGGAGTGTTAGCTGGCTTGCAGTAGATCAAGAACATATTTCCCCTGAGATATAATATCCCTATTTCGGACCTTAGAACTTCAAATTCCTTTATATCAAATTCCAAACTTTCTTTTTACGTCCCTTATCTCCTCAGTATCACTGCCAGTGATAATCATGTCATCATCATATATAATAAGGCAGGTTATTAGTTTACCTCACTTCTTGAGGAACAATGTATGGTCTGAGTTGCTCTTGCAAAACCTTCCAAACCACGCTTTAGGAGATTGTTTGAGACCATATAATGCCTTTTTCAACCTACATCCTTCTCCAACTTTGAAATCTTGTTAAAAACCCGGTGGTGTTTTCATGTAGACTTCTTGAAACTCTCCATGTAGGAATGCATTTTTAATATCGAACTGTATTAATGGCCAATCTTGTGTCTTGTGTTGCAGCAATAGGTAAAAAGGATTGTATGTGGCTCTTAGCAAGAATAGATGTCTCACAAAAAAAAAAATCTTTATTAAATTCTAACAAATTGGGAAATATGGTCTAAATACCCTGGCAACGGTGCACAACCAAAGTTGACGCTTTACTACCCTATGAGTTAGCATTGCATTGTCTTGTTGAGTCACCTCGTCCACATAGTAGAGCCTTCCTTGTTCAGTTGCACGACCAATTATCTGACTCGTTGATCCAAGATCAAAAACATTATCTCATGAGCCGATTGCTTTAGTTCTTGAAGTTCTGGGTTTTAATCCTTTTAAATCTGAATTTGTTTCATGTCTAACTTGGGTTGAAGATCAAGTAAAGCTAGTTATGTTAGTTGGACGTCACTTTGATAGGTCCAAATTTAGTTATGTATTTTAAAGTCTATTAGCACTTAAATCTGATTAATTAGCTACTGCATGGTTAGGGAACAACTTAAATTAGCCTAATGCATGCTTAGGAGGCTATTTAATGTTGTTTTGTGAGTTCCAACGCTTGTTCCCCATGCTTGGACGTCCATCCTATATTTCTCTTGTTTTTTAGCTTCCTTTTGCTGTTGTAACTCTATTTAAAGAGAGCTTTTCATGAATGAAAGTCCAGACTTCTTTCATGAATCAAAACCCTTGTGTTTTCTTCTTGCCTATCTTTGTGTCTGTCCAAAGTTAACAAGAGTTCTTTAATACTTTGAGTGTGTTCTTGAGTATTAAAATAGGGGAGATTGAGTTTGTCTTGTCTCTAGCCTAAATCCTAGTGCATTGAGTTTGTTCTTGTGCTTTGGCTGTCTTATTTTCATCCAAACATACATTATGTCCAAATTGTTTCTTCTTTCTTTTCTTTGTTCTTTATCTTCTTAAAATTATTTAGGAAGTCATGAATTAGCATTTACATCATCTGGTATTAGAGCTTTGGAAGTTTAAAGAGTGTTTCAAAGTGTTAGTTCGTTCAAAATAAACACAAAATATTAGACCTGCTGTTGTGTTTCTTTCGGTTAAAAAAAAATCTATCGCTGAAGAAAACCTTGCTGAGCTGTTGAGATCAATCAATTTAAGGTTAGAAAGAATGGAGAAAAAAATGAAGAGAGTGAGATTGAAAAACAAAAGCAAGATACAAGAATGGATGCTATGGCTGATATGCTTTTAAAAGCTACAAGAAAACTGGGTGAGATTGAAAATATGGATTCTAGTAGTGGAAATAATTATAAATCTTTTGATGAAGATAGGGGGCTTAAAATTGATCTTCCTGAATTGATAGTGAATCATTTCTTGATTGGCCAAGGCGAATTGAAACCGTGTTTGAATATAAGGAGTATGATGATAAAAAGAAGTTTAAGCCTGCTGTTCTTAAACTCACTAAACTTGCTGAGTTATGGTACGAAAATATTAAAGCAAATAGAAGAAGAGAAGGGAGGAAAAAAATGGACTCTTGGGAAAAATTAAAAAAAAAAGATGAGGGATAAATGGGAGTAAGGAGTATGAGCTGGAGCAATACTTGAAGCTTACACATCTTTCACAAGAAAATGAGATGAGTGTGGAAGATTACATTAGAGTGTTTGAAAAACTATGATTTGTGATTTGCAAGAGAAGGAAGCCTTTAAAATTGCTCTTTTCATTAAAGGGCTGTCCAAAAATATTTGTAGAAAAGTGGAAGTTACTCACTATGCTTCTTTTAGTGATGTTTGCAAATTGGCTTTGAAATATGAAGCACAATCCAAGGAAGAGAAAGAGAAGGAAAAGCCTAAGTTTCCTTACATTTACTCCTTCCAACTCAAAAGGGAGTACTTTTCAAAGTAGGTTTTCCCATCCAGTTTTACAAACGAAAAATCAAAAGAAAAGGCTATTGTGTCGCCTAGTGAACTTGCAACAAGGAGGAAATGTTTTAAATGTCATGGAAGAGGACACATTGCTAGTGAATGTCCTAGCAAGGCTGTTTTAACATCTACTCAGTGTGCTATTTTGAATGAAGAGGAAAAAATTATAATTTTGTGGCAAATGAAGTGGAAGATTTGGAGGATGATTATGAGGAGGGAATACAACCAGAATTTGAGTACAATATGATGGTGGTTCGAAAAGTGTTATTTAGTGAGCCACAAGCTGATTTGAAGCAACGCCATAATTTGTTTCATACTAGATGCAAGATTGGAGAGAAGACTTGCAATGTTATAGTTGATAGTGGTGCAAAAACCGATGTAATATCATCTGAAGTTGTGAGTAAGTTGAAGTTAGCTACTAGAGATCATGAACCTTACAAGTTGAATTGGCTGAATGATAGCACTGGAATAAAGGTGAGGAAGCAAGCTTTGGTTTCTTATTTTATTGGAGGCTTTGAAGATGAAAGATGGTTCGATGTAATTCCCATGGATGCTTGTCACTTGCTGCTTGGAAGACCATGGCAATTTGATCACAATTCGGAGCATAGAGGAAAAAGTAATGAGTATATTGTAACAAAAAAGATGGTAGAAAAGTTAAATTGATTCCCTTACCCCCTAAAGTTGCTAAGAAAGAAAAAGACAAAAGCAACTATCTTGTAACATGTAATGAGTTTGAAAAAATAGTGGATGAATGTGGTGGTGGTTATGCTTTGATTCTAAGGACCAAAGATCATATTAGTACTTCTTGTGATAACTCATCTTCCTTAAACGAGTTATTAGAAGAGTACAAAGATGTATTTTCAAATGACTTGCCCAAGGGCCTCCAACCAATAAGAGGCATTGAGCACGCCATTGACTTGATTTCTGGAGCACCTTTGCTAATTGCTTATAGATGTAACCCCGAGGAGAGTAAGGAGCTTGAGAGGCAAGTGAGTTGATTGAAAGGGGCTATGTGAGAGAAAGTCTTAGTCCTTGTGCTATTCCTGCCCTTTTAGTGCCTAAGAAAGATGACACTTGGAGAATGTGTGTAGATAGTACAGCCATAAATAACAGCACTATCAAATACCGTTTTCCTATGCCTAGGTTGCAAGATATGCTTGATGAATTAAGTGGAGCCTTAATCTTTTCAAAAATAGATTTAAAGAATGGTTATCATCAAATGAGAATAAGGGAAGGGGATGAATGGAAAACTGCTTTTCAAACAAAACAAGGGTTATATGAGTGGTTAGTGATGCCATTTGGCTTTACAATGCTCCAAGTTCTTTCATGAGGTTAATGAATGAGGTTCTCAGTCCTTTCCTTAATAATTTTGTTGTTGTTTACTTGGATGATATTCTGGTGTATTGTAAAAACAATGAAGATCATGTGGTGCATTTGAAGAGGTTGTTTGAAAAATTGAGGGAAGTAAAGTTGTATGGAAAGCTTGAGAAGTGTTTGTTCATGACCCCTAGTGTGTCATTTTTAGGATACATTGTGACTAGAGAAGGAGTGCAAGTAGATACGGAAAAGGTTGAGGCAGTTAAGTCTTGGTTGGTTGGTTGGCTCCAACCAATGTGTATGAGGTAAGGAGTTTTCATGGGCTTGCTTCTTTCTATAAGCGGTTCATTAGAAACTTCTCTTCTATTATGACTCCCATTACCAAGTTAACAAAAAAGGGTGAATTTGAAAGGAGTGAAAACGCTTAAAGGGCTTTTGATAAAGTCAAATACATGCTTTGCAATGCACCTATACTTGTTATCCCTGATTTTAACAACTTGTTTGAAGTAGAGTGTGATGCAAGTGGGGTTGGAATAGGGGTTGTCCTTATTCATGAAAAGAAGCCAATAAGTTACTTTAGTGAGAAGTTAAGTGGGGCTAAATTGAATTATTCTACTTATGATCGTGAGTTTTATGCCATAGTTAGAGCTCTTGATCATTGGTCTCATTACCATAGACCAAAACCCTTTGTTCTTCATTCTGATCATGAGGCTTTAAAATTCATAAATGGGCAACAAAAACTTAATAAAAGACATGCACAGTGGGTAGAATTTCTTCAATCGTTTAGCTTTAGCTCCAAGTATAAAGATGGAAAAAGTAATATTGTAGCTGATGCTTTATCTCGAAGAGCATACTTGCTTTCTATGGTGGATGCTAAGGTTTTGGGTTTTGAACAACTCAAGGAGTATTACAAAGATGATCCTGATTTTGCTAATGAATTTCCAAAGCCATCGAAAGATTATGTTGAGCAAGATGGTTATCTTTTTAAAGGTAACAAGTTGTGTGTTCCTAAGGGTGGCATGCGTGAATTGTTGGTAAGAGAAGTTCATAGTGGTTGATTGGCTAGTCATTTTGGCATTCAAAAGACCCTTGATATTCTTGGTGAGCATTTCTCGAAGGATGATCAAGGATGTTACTTTAGTTGTGGAGAGATGTGCTACATGTCAAAAGTCAAAAGAGCATTTCACAAAGGGGCTTTATACTCCATTACCTGTTCCAGATTCTTCTCGGAAAAGTGTTAGCATGGATTTCATTGTTGGGCTACTGCAGACTCAAAGGGGTAGAGATGGCATTATGGTGGTGGTAGATAGATGAAATAGCCCAAACCAACGTAAACATTATAATAATACTGTCTACAAAGCACAACGGAAGACTCATAGAAGTCTGGGCTGAATCCGACCTGTGGCTCGATAGCCACAGCAAACCAATATCAGAGTATTTAAAAACTTTTTACATTATTAAGTGAATACTATTTATAAAACATTGCAAAATTACTCCAATTTAATTTACAATATCTAATTTACATTATGTATTTTAAAAAGAAGTCCTCGCCTTGCACGTAACACATAATACAAGTAGGCATCGTCTCCACAGCAGAGCTAATCTGAAAATGGATCTATCTCCCATAAGGGATAGACCCCATCAAAGACTGTCAACAATTGAATTGTTGAGTAATCCGACAAACTATTACATTTATATGCAAGTATTAACAAATATCTCCAATTTAATCTTTTCCTCATTTGGTAACTCCTTATAAAACGTTAATTTATCAAAACCCAAACTCTTTTAAAAGACCGTTTGGTATCGATGTAAATACGACTAAGAACCTTCGGTTCATAGTGAATCAAAACACGGCTATAACTTTACAAGTTAATAGCGAAAATCAAAATGCGGCTATTACTTTACTAGTTAATAGCGAAACAATACGACAAATGAAACATATGATTTCATTTGCGAAACAAACAAAACTTTATATACCAAACGTATTCATTCAAAACTCATATGAAAAGAATAATATAACAACACTTTAAAACGTGGGAATACATGGACCGTCAGGAAGTAGGCTTGATCTAAATCATGAGAACACGGGTGATCGTCATCACCGAAAATACGGTTCTTGCAGGAACGAAACGGGATCGGGGGCTCGAAACCGATCCGAATAACCATTACCTATTATCAAGCTATAGGATTTCACAATAATCCGGATATAAATATCCTTTGCCGATTCCCATAAATGGACAATTTTCAATGTCGAATATTTCAATATAAAACAAAACAATAATTTAATTGATTTTCTTTGAAATCAACAATCATACTTCATTTTCATAATACGATATTTCAAGACTCATATTTTTTAAGTCAATAACATACAAAACATGATTAATTTTTATTAAAATCATTTCACAATACTAATAATATTATTACATAAACAAAGCAATCAAACCAATATTTTTCCCATCATCAATTGAACATAAAAATACTTAAATTAGCTTTAAAAGATATTGGATGCTTGTAGGTTACCTTTAATGAGCAAATTGTTCAACCAAAAATCATATTAGAAAACCAAAGAACTTTATTGATGCATTTGAACAAACACCTTGTGTACATCAACTTCTAACTCCTAAAGATAACAATCCAAGCTCCCTTTTTGCATCACCGTCAATAATACCCAACAAATTCATACCATCCATAATTACCGAATAAAGAAACATAAAATAATCGTAAATACTTGATTAAAGGAATACCCAATTGAAATCCCAATTTGAACAATTAACCTATAATTGACTATTTTAGATTTTCATGATAGTTTGTTAGTATTTTGGGCATACCTCTCTCATATGAACTCATTTTGGGCCGATTCAAGTGCCCACGCGACCGCGACTCCGAGCTCTACAAATCTTATGAAGAAACCAGAACCTAAAAATAACTGTAACTGTCACGAAAACAGACAGGAACAAACAGATATAATCTTGTTCCCATGAAATGAACATTACTCTCAACTTTGAACATGAATCAAAATCTCAACTTGTGACCACTAATCAAATACTACCACATGAATTAGAACTCAAAGAGAACCCAAATGAATCCAATTTCAATACTTGAACTAATTACTCAATTTATAAACAATTACTCTAACTTCAGATTTGAATCGAAATATATGAAATCTCAAAATAGAGGAAAGTATAAAGTGATTCTAATTTTTGGTCTTTCTTTGAATGAATAAAATGAGGTAGATGATGACTATATTTTTGATAATGGAATGATATGTGACTTTGTTTTTGATAATGGAATGATATGGGACTTCTTTTACTGATATTGGTGAAGAGTGATAAGGATTAGTGTCCTTGAACACCTAACTATGTGACACAATCGTTGCATGTGTGTCATCAAATGATATTACCAAATTTTTATCTGTTTTTGATTATACTCAATCTTCATCGTATAACTTACTTTTTATCCCAAAATAATTACGACTATTATCCAAATGTATTAAAATATTTTACTAAGTCCCAAAAAAAATATCATGCTTAAGAAATACTAAATCCAGATACACTAAATTAATTATAATTAATTAAGCGGCTAATATTTGGGCTATTTCATTAGATTTTCCAAAATGCCTCATTTTGTAGCTAGTAATAAAACAGATCATGCTGTATAAGTGGTTGAATTGTACTTCAAGGGAATTGTCAAACTTCATGGCATTCCTCGAAGTATAGTTTCAGATAGGGTCTCTAAGTTTTTAAGTCACTTTTGGAGGACCCTATAGAAGTTGATTGGTACCAAGTTACTATTTAGCACCTCTCATTATCCCCAAACTGATGGGCAAAACGAGGTGACAATTAGAACTTTGGGTGCCTTGTTACGTGGTCTTGTGAGCAAAACGCAGAAAGATTGGGACGTGAAACTAGCCCATGCGGAGTTTGCTTACAATAGGGCTCATTCTTTTAACTACTTCTCGTTCTCCTTTTGAAGTGGTGTATGGAGTGAATCCATTTGTGCTTGTTGATTTGATTCCCTTGGTAAAAAATAATATGGTAGAAAAGGATGCAAAAAAGAGGGTGGAAACCTTTCAAAAAACCTGTGAGCAAGTAAAGAAAAGAATTGAGGTGATGAATAAAAAATACCAAGAGAGAGCCAACAAAAAAAGAAAACAACCCATATTTAACCCTGGGGATTTGGTTTGGCTTCATTTGAGAAAAGAGAGATTTCCTAAGCTTCGCAAAAACAAGCTTATGCCTTGTTCTGATGGTCCGTTTAAAGTACTTGAGAGGGTAAATGATAGTGCATACAAGATTGAACTTCCTGATGAGTTGATGGGTTTTAGTGCTACTTTCAATGTGAGAGATTTGTCACCATACTTAGATGATACAAGTTTGAGGACAAACTCTTTAAAAGGAGAGAATGATCCAAGATCAAAAACATTATCTCATGAGCCGATTACTTTAGTTCTTGAAGTTCTGGGTTTTAATCCTTTTAAAATAGGGGAGATTGAGTTTGTCTTGTCTCTAGCCTAAATCCTAGTGCATTGAGTTTGTTCTTGTGCTTTGGCTGTCTTATTTTCATCCAAACATACATTATGTCCAAATTGATTCTTCTTTCTTTTCTTTGTTCTTTATCTTCTTAAAATTATTTAGGAAGTCTTGAATTAGCATTTACATCACTTGTTCGAACATCCTGAGAGAGAAAGTAGAGTACATAAGAACAACACAGTTAAGTTCCTTAGTCCGTTGACTAATTGGCAACAGTTTATGAGATAATAATGGAATATTAAGACAATTGGATAGTTTCAAATTAGGAGAAAAATTCAATGTTCCCTGCCTAACGAGGACAAGTCTCCATTGGCTGTTTGGATATGGTTTTTTTTTCTTTGTGGTTTAATAGAGGTTTTGAAGTCCTGTGGGTCATATGACATTATATCAGTTTCCCCACAATCAAAAAACCAAGATCGATTTTTTTTGCGGATTTTTTGTATTGGAATTGGAATATGAAACTCAACCCAATACTTTTAAGTGGTATTTTTCCTGGTCCAATAGGAATGTTTATGGGAATTGGGATAAGTGGTGGGATAGGTTTGGTTGGCTTAAGAGGAAAAAAGGATATTGTGGTCTTAGGTGAGGGAGTAGAATGATTAGGTTTTTTACAGGAAAAATCAATGGATAGGGGTTGAAAGAAAAGTGGGGCGGCATAGGTAGTTTTTGGGCAATTTTATTATCAAAGCAACTTTCCCTTTTTGAAAGAGGGAAGTTTCCTTCCCTAGTACTCCATTTCAGTTGGTCCTCCATTGATGAGCACTCATCATTTTTTTCTTTGTTACTTTGTTTCTCCTCTTGGTCCAAGCAATAAGCAGCTGTACCACTAGATTTTGGGTACCCAATGAGTTTGAAACACCCTTCCTTGGTGTGCCTTGATCCCCCACAATGGTCACATTTTAGATGAGATCTCTCATCTTCCTGTGGACTTGTGTGTCGGTTTTGAGAGACAAAACCACTTCCTATTCCTGAGGATGTTTCCTCGAGTGACGGTGCCCCTCCATTCATGATTGTTCTTCGAGCAACCTCCCTTCTAATGGTTTAATATGCAACTTTCACCGTGGGTAATGGACTTTGATTTATCAAGTACTTTCTTTCTTTGTCCTTTAAGTTGTCGATTCCGGCTAAGAATTAGTATAATCTGTATCTTTGTGCTATTTCATTGAATCTAGTTATGTCTTCTAGACATTTTATTGGGTTTGGCATTCTTCAGTCAATTTCCTTCCATATGACAACTAATTTACTGTAGGACGCGTCAATTGTCTCTTTGCCTAGTTTTCATGTGTTGGCTTTGACCGCGAGGGCAAATATTTGCTGAACTCTCTTGGCCACTGCTTTACATTATTTCGATGCCTCTCCATAGTTCATATGCTGTTGGATAATCTAGATATTGATTTTGCCAACTCCGCATCTATATTTTCTACAATCCATGAGAAAACTAAAGCATCTCGCTGGACCCAAGTTGCATACCCTGGGTGGTCGGTGGATGGGGGTTGATTGAACCTTCCCCTACCACTAATGGCTAGGTGCATCAAGCAAGACCATTTTGCATGATTGGAATTGTTCGGTTTTCGGCCAAATGAACACTTGAATTTGTGGTTTCCATGGCTGGTTTGTTGGTGTTTAATTGTTATAGCAATTGCAACAGCTGGTCATAGTTACCGATGCTTCAATTTGGTTTTGAAAGCTCGATTTTGCTTCTGTTTTTTCCATTGCAGTTAAGGGTTTGGTAGATGATGAAGCGAAATGGAACGGTTTTTTTAAAAAAATCATTCCCGCTCTGATACCTTTAAAAATATTGTGAAACAAAATTTTGGTAGAGAATTAGGGTTAGAATTTACTGTATTCTCTAATTTTCTGAATAATTAAACTCAAGTACATGAGGAGATTATATAGTAGTGATGTTACTATATTTATAATGCTATATTTTAGGAATATATAATTCTATTTATTTGTTTCCATAAGTACAATTATCTCAAGAATCTCTAAATATGCTACTATTTCCTACAAATTAACCAAGGAAACAATTCATTTGGTGAGGCAATTGTTGGAGTATTATAAAGGAAGGAAAAAGGATTTGCGCATAACTCGAAGGTATATGAATGGGTCATAAGAAAAGTACTTTGGTGGATAATGTCAAAGAAAGGAATAACTTGCAAGTATATCATAGTTTGAGATGTGTAGTAGGAAGTGATAAACAACGCTAGGACTTACATAGGTCCAACAAAGGATTTTGAGTACTTTCCTCTTTGCAGTTGTTTTAGGCGAAACAACACACTTGATTCAGGTGGAATTATTTTGTTGTATGTTTTTTTCCAAATGATATTGTATTGATGGACTAAGACTGCAAATTAGGTCTCCAATTATCGCGAACTAGGAATTGTGGAGTTAGTGTGGCATGAGTAAGAGTCGAAGGGATTTAGACTAAGTCGAAATAAGAGAGTATATGGAATGCCAATTTAGTATCAAGGAACAAAATACACATGTGTTAAGATTGGAGGTTATAGAACTACAATCGAGTGAATATTTTTGATGTCAGAGAAATGTAAATGTTTATCAAGATATAACGCCCAAGACTTGGTTAAAGGGAATATTTTTATTTGGAAAACCCCTAGACCTGTGTTATTATATGGGCCAGTATATAAGGCCTTCAAAAATAATAAAGGAAGATAAGGTTAGATGAGATGTGTATAGTATCATAGATGAGCAAACATACAATGAAAAATTAAAATTTGGAATGTAGAAATAAAGGAGTTGAAAATTGCAAACATCTAAGATAAGATGAATGAAATTTGTCTTTGTTGGATTGGTATGTGCTATAAGAGTTCTTCCATAATACCCGAGTAGAAATGTGGAAGGTTAGATCTAAGGAATTTTTGAGCAAAGAAAAGGGCGGCCAAAATGACTGAATGGTTGGAGTGGGAAATAATATGAAGACAGAAAGTTCTAGAAGTCCATATGGTTGGGATTCATAAAGGGTGAGAATTTATGTGGATGATATCTGGGTCTAGAGTATTGGTTTAATGTGGCCAACCGTATTTTATGAGCTTAAGACTTTAATATTGCCCTGAACATTTTTTCTAATTGGATACTTATCAGAATCTCTAATAATTGTAACTGCTAGATCCTTGTGCATAAAATACAAAGTGCTCTTTTTTCAAAACAAAATCATGAAGCTTAGTTAAGTCTTGCTATGTTGCTTACTATCAGCTGATTTTTTTGTAAAATTGTAAGTTTTGAAGTTTATAGCTGCTGTTCTTAGTTACTAGTAATTTAGTATATTGGATAGAATGGAAGCGTTATGAATCTGCTTCTGCCTTCAGCGCCAATTGGTAAGATTCTCCTCTGACGTGCAGTTCTTGGATGTGGTTCTGCCCACAGACGAACACAGCCTGTGTAATCAAACAATATACCGAGGAAATACACAAAAAAAAAAATTCAGAATTGCCTCGTTTATTACTGACCAAATGAATACAATTGCATACTTCGAGTTTCCCAACTCCCAAGCAATCTAATGCCGTTCTTCTACAGAAAAATAATCTTTCCCATTAGTTGACACACAAGCCCTATATATATAGGCTTCTAACTACCTAACAACTTTACCTAAAAATAGCTATTCCTAAAATGGTCTTTAAACTACTAATTACAAGATATTATTTACTAAGTAATTCCTAAATTACTCCTATTAAGCCATTTATGACAGGAAGACTTGGCAGCTTTAGCCCGCTTCATTGAGTTTAGCTAATAACACCTTAACCGATGGTTTACTCTCACAACAACAATGTGGTGGTGTTATTACAATCATGCTTGGATTTAGATGTTATATGATTACACTACTTGGAGCTTCTAGAATTAATTATTTTGATTAATTGATTTGTCTCTGATACAATCTTATATTATAGGTTCGTGGTGTTATGGAAAAATACCCACCATATCAGTCAATATTCTCCAAGATGTCTTATGGAGAAAGCCAGATGCTGGACAAGGCGTTTTATGAAGAGGAGGTCAAGAGATTATGCTTATCATTTGAACAACAGGTTGTTTTAACCTTCTATTCAGTTTCTCATTTTGTTTTCCCCCATATATCTACATGTAAGGACGGACCCAGATTTTGCAAGATGAGCTTGCGTAACTTGATTAAATATTTACTTCTATGCATGTGTGATATTACATTGGATCTAGTGAACTAAATTGAACATAATGTAAATTCAAAAAAGAAATATACAGTTCTAAAAACATATTGGTATTTCCTAGCAAGTAAACAACCTTCTATCCTAGTGGTAAAGTACATATTATACAATGTCATAGGTCAAAGATTCAAATCTCATACAAGTTGCGTCGGTTGTATCATATTTTTTCATAACTTGATTTAGTAGATTCTGAACCCATAAAGAAAATATTTTAGTATCGTCAATGCATGCTTAAAGTAAATTCTAAAAAGATGAATACCTAAAGCAAAACTTCATTTATAAAATCGGGAAAATATGATTGGCCTGGGCACATTGTTAGTGAGTTAGTCACTTAGCTTAGTAGCGCTTCATAGTTTTATGTCAAATGCTGCGTGGTCGTTTCATAGCACATGCAACTTCAAGGATGGGATTGCATATGCAAACCCCATACAACATTCTACGTCTGTCCATGTTTACACCTTCAAGTTCATTGACTGAAATTTTGCCTTGTATTTGCTGCAGTTCCATTATGCTGTGTTCTTTGCTTACATGAGGTTGAGGGAGCAGGAAATTAGGAATCTGATGTGGATTTCCGAATGCGTTGCACAAAACCAAAAGTCTAGAGTTCACGACAGTGTTGTCTTCATATTCTTGTAGTCTTCGTACAAGTTGCCTTCTGAGCAAATATGAAAAACCTTGTGTGATTTTCAGGAATTGCAGGAGTAAATTCCATGTTGATTGCGCCTTTGTACATCTAATCTAAATTATGTACGTTGTAGAAATCAATTGCAAACATTATTTATACTGTACAAGGTGGAATAAAGCTTTGGTGTGATTACTTCATTCAAAAGGTCACCTGGATTCCATTCTGCTGGGGAGCCAGACATTATATGTCCGTTTTGTGTTAAACTCGACTGAATTCTGACATATTATAAGTCAAATTTTGAACTGCTTCATTCATTGCTGTGGAATTGCCCTATTTACTCTAATATTTATACCTTGTGTTATATTTACGAGCTACTCTTGTGACAGACCGTCTCATAGTGATACACTTGAAACAAGAAGTCTATATGCTAATACTTTGTATAATTGTATTATTAGGCTATTTAAATAGTCATCTTACGATAAGATTGTCTCATACAAGAATTTGTGTATAGTTATTGATCTATGGACTTCAACTAGCTGGAAATATTGAATTTTATGCCAATTTTCAGATGGATCTAGTTTTTATGCCAATTTTCTTATCATTCTTTTTAAATTAACTAAAAAAACTTTTTATGGAGTAATTTTTTGAAACTTCGAAATTTAGTTTGGTTTAACCATTCCAAATTAAATTTGACCTTAGTTGCTAAGTGCACCTTATCAATAAAAAAATCAAATGTAATTGGGAAATCTACTGCCTATAATCGCTTTACAAGTTTGCACAAATAAGTCATTCTAGTTTCATACTTTCAAACTAACTTTCCATCAAAAAACAATGTATAAATTTTAGAATGAATCAGATCTTGTTTTATTTCGAAAGTAAATATCAGTTTTTTTATAAGATCATAAGATTGATTTTCATATAGTTCATCTTTTTCTCAATTTACTCTATAATAAAAAAAATATGCCATAAATTGAAATAGCTTTTTCCTAATGAAAAATCCTTCATTTAACTAGTTGTGGAGTTTTATGATAATATTTTACGCATTTTAATTAACAAAAATGGTTAAGAAAATGTTTATATTGAACATACCAATTTATTTTGCTATACATTAAAATGTGTATATATCAAGAAAATGTTTGTATTGAACATAAAACGTTTTCACAAATTTAACTTTCTTCGCCTAAAATTGGACTTTCTTCGCTTGGAATAAGCTTTTTTCGCCTAAAATTTGGTTAATCAGAATCTTTGTCTGAATAAGCTCAAATTACTAATGAAGAAGAGTAATACAAAATTAAGATCCAAGATGAATGTTGACACAAAGAAATCTCATATTTCAAAAATACCGCAACTTAAATTAGCAACTTTTCAAACACGAGACAAAAAAAGAAAATTTGTAGTAAATTTATAAAATATTAACCTCAAGCTCAAAGGAACGCAACCTCAAATAGAACAAGCATGAAGATCAAGCAGTAACTCGGGTATTTGACCAAGAAGTAACTCGATTCTCAATTCTAAACACAGTGAGGATTAGAGTTGAATCAAAGCAGTTCGATCTCAAGGCAAAATAACCCTTTTTCTGATGCTGTTATTGTTGACCCACAACCAAAAATTCTACATCAACGAGTTAAATAAAGAAACAAACAAGACATAGCTAAGATGGTTTTAAGTTAAGCAAGGTTCAATAATGATTAAGCAAATGACTATAAAAAAGAAATAAATGGAAAACAAACTACAAAATTCCACTTCTAAATGACTAATCAAGTACAGTGGGAAGCTCTAACGTATCATCTGAAAATAAACAGCACTAACTATCAGCATTCTCCACATCGCAATGCCACAAATCGACTAATTTACAACTGCAGTAATCTCTATCTTTGAATTGTATCACTCTTACATGGTTCCAGATTATTTTCAGGAAGTCTCAACTAAAACAATGAATATAGAAAATTCTACAAAATATAAATCTATGAAGTAATACATGCTACAGATGCTGGTATAAGTGTTGGAAATACTTCACATATGAGACAAGATCCCACATCGATAAAATAGTGCGTTGTTGACTTGCATATATAGTGGGTGAGCTAATCTTCCTACTACTATATGGTTTTGGGAAATAATGAACCTCACCAAGTGTATGTGCAAGTCAACGCTCTTGACTCGTGGATTTGTAGGCTCAAGCCCACGGGTCTCCCGTGTCCACACGAGTAGGCCACGATGAAAATTATGTGATGAATTGTGACGGCTAGAGCTGTTCAAAACAAACCCGACCCGGAATCGAAAATTATCAGAATCGAAAAATGTAAGTTTTTTAGGTTTACCGAACCGCAATTACCCGAACCGATACTTCACTCGAACCGTTTGATAACCGAAAAGAGCAAAATCGAACTCGAACTGCAACCGAATTTTATAACCGACATATAAACCTTAACCGATGTTACCCAAACTGAACAGTGATCGACCCGAGTCAAATCCGACCCGAATTATGCACGTAACCGAATGTAACCTGACTAAAACCGATTAAGATCGAACTGTTTTTAACCCGAACTGATACAAACCCGATCGATTATTAATCGAACTGTTTTTAACCCGAACCGATTGTAAATCGAACTGTTATAAATCCGAATCAAATTTTCACCTAATTTTAGCAAATTAAGTCCAATTTCAGTTTTCTAATAATACGGAAAAAGGAAGAATACAAGTTCTATATAGAAGAGATTGCATACAGAATATATATATATATATATATATATATATATATATATATATATATATATATATATATATATATATATATATATGTATACATATATATATATATATATATATATATATATATATATATATATATATATATATATATGTATACATATATATATATATATATATATACATATATATATATATATATATATATATATATATATATATATATATATATATATATATATATATAAATATATATATATATATATACATATATATATATATATATATATATATATATATATATATATATATATATATATATATAAATATATATATATATATATACATATATATATATATATATATATATATATATATATATATATATATATATATATATATATATATATATATATATAAACTAATTGAAATAAATTGATCTGCCTATTAGGGCTGGCAAAAGCTGACCCGACCTGCTAACCTGATCTGAAACCGATTCGAAATTAGCGGGTTTGGGTTTAGATTTTTGACCCAATTAATTAAATGGTTCAACCCGACCTGATCTGTTTATTAAATGGGTTAGGTTCAGATTGAATATTTAAACCCGAAAAAAACCTGTTTAACCCATTTATTAAATTTAAGACGGATCAACATTTGCCAAATACTTCGTAAAACTAAGATAATACCAATTACCATGTATTGAGGGATTTGTCAGCTAAAGATGACTTTCAATAAGAAAGGAAGTTGTCCCACATCGGCTAAGGGATTTGTCAGCTGAAGATGACTTTTAATAACAAAGGAAGTTGTCCCACATCGGCTATGAAAGATACTAATAAAAGAAAAATCCTTTAAATCACTTCCACAGATCTCATACCAACTTACGCAGCCACGCCGTGAGCACAAAGCGAACTATTCTTTCGCCTTTTACTAAAGAATACCGTGTGCTCGCTGCATTAAGTGGCATACGTTTATTTTTGGAGGAAGCCTTTAATTAAGGTTAAATGGGTCAAATGACCTGAAATATATGAATTAAATGACCTAAAAAAAAGTAGGTTAAATTGGTCATTAGCAGGTTGATCCGATCTGCTACAGATCAGGTCGGGGTTTCAATTTTTGACCCATTAATTAAATGGGTCAGGTTCAGGTTAAGGGTTTATTGACCCATTTATATATGATCCGAACCTGAAAATGACCCAACCCGACCTGTTTGACACCCCTATCTGCTATATCTGATAAAACAATCGGTAATTATTTTTTGTAAGTAAATGAGCATACATCATTTAAAAACCTGACTATTAACTTATTTCGATATTGACCCGATCAATAGTTATCCGTAACCGATAACTACTCGAAAAATACAGCTCGAACCCGATCTGTACCCGAAAAAACCGAACCAATTAGTAATCGATGACAACCCTAGACCGATTGACACTCGACACGAACTTCAACCGACACCGAACTGATGCTAACCCGATAGCTTGAATAACCGATCTCTAACCAAACCGTGACTAACCGACTCGACCCGATTGTGACCCGTTGTAACACACAGCCGAAAAATAACCGATTCGAAATGCAACCGAACCGAATAACACCCGTCCGAAACCGACCCGATCAACCGAATGAACACCTCTAGTCACGGCCTAATAATAAGTACTACCGTCTATCTCTCACTCAACAATCATGAATCAACATAAAACATTTTTCTCATGATCCATGAAATTGACTTTTGGTTTACTTGCCGGGAAACTCTTGGTTATACTGGCACTGCCATCCTGTTAAATATTCCTCCATTTAACCAAACCCTAAAATTTATTTATAATTTCGAAATTTCTCATTAATCAATATAATAGACTCATAGTTTGAGAAGAGAAGTTTCCCAAAATGGCGGAACTTAAAGCTTCAACTCCTACATCAATTACAGACTTAGATGTTGATTCATTGGTACACTGCGCTACTTATTTGAGCATTCCGGACATATCTAACATGGCAATGACTTGTAAATTCTTCAGAAATGCCGCTTATTCTGATTCTATTTGGCATCGTCTCTTCAGGTTTTAGTTTTTTTTTTTTTTCTATTTTTTTTTTACTGTTAATCGTTTCTGTGATTCACTGCGGATGCGTAAAGATTACATTACATGTCCACCGATTGGATTCGAATGTATTTGGTTGAATCACCTGGAAATTGATGATACTTGAGCTCGCCACATACTATTAAAAGCCAAACATCTAAATTTTATTGATGATATGATACGATAGTTTTAGGAGCTAAAAAATGAAAAACTTAATTGTAATTTGTAAATGATTAATACACCGTTTGTTTGATAAAATTCTAATTTAATGTAATTTTAAATGGTATAATTAATGTTTACATGTTATCGCCAAGGTTACATATATCAATTTCATACTGATGCTTTGGACAAAGGTTTATCAAATTAATTATTGTTATGTAATTGATTAAGTGGAAAATCTAAACATTTCTCGTTTTGAGTCAAAGTATTATATTTGTTACACCAATTGATCAGAGTTGCTACATTTTAATTATCTTGGGAAATATAGTTGTCAGGATTCTAGTGTGCATTCCTTTCCATAAATCCAAAGGCATTGGTGAATTTTTCCAAGAGACCGGAGAGGATATAGGTGTTGAGTTTATGCAATCTTACCTTTGTGACGGTTATTTCCAATTAAACGCACATGGTTTTGGGTGTTCATATAGAGATGTTCATTGACATTTAGTTTTATATATTTGATTGAGAAAAATCAAGGTTTATATCATATAGGAGTATTGATTTGCAAATTAATAGCAAGACCTTGAGCAGTGAAACTTCCAAAGCCGTAAACAGTTGGTTTAACATCTGTTGTTCATACTCCTGCTTTGATATGAAAATTTGGCCCTTTGGGCTGCATATTCTACATTGTTTTGGAAAATGTACAACTGTATATTCATTTATTGAAATTGCTTTTAAGGGAAAAATGGCCGGAGCACATGTTGAGCCAACAGCCTCCAGGTTCATTAGTGAGGGACACCTATTTGAGTAGGCGTACTGCTGTCAGACGTTTTAGCTTTGTTGATCCTTTGGTTGCAGATTTCTACACTGATGCAAGGCCTTTCAATCATGTATTGTTAGGAAAAAATGACATCGCTTTTTCACAGGTAGGTTGGGTAGTCTGTGAATTGATTTTTACATTTTGATCATCTTCTTTTGCTTAGTCTCACAAGTCTTCATGATTTCGAGCCCAATTCACATTCAAATCCATATTAATTTATTTAAGATCCTAAATCAACTAAATATTATATTTACTCCAAGAAATCCCTAATACAATATATCTAATAAAAGTCCGAAAAATCCTATTAGATACATCAAAATTGTAGTTTGCAATTTTGTACTTGCCAGTTTGAACTTCCAATTTTTTTGTTTTTGATTTTCGCTTTTGTTACCTATACTAAGGGTTTAGTCCTTTCACACCAATGTTAGATAGGCTGTGATAAATTTCATAAAAATAACCTTGTTGCTTTGCCTTTAACTGCTCAATTAGTTTTACCATGTTGTAGACATGTAATGATATATTTAAGCCTGTGTTATGTGTTTTTCAACAGGGATCATTGGTACAACTTCTGAAGATTGATGATTTTGTGAACGGTAAAGCATGCCATGTTTTTTTAAGGGATCATAATGCAAGAATTACATGTATGAGGTATGTTTAATGCATTGCAACATGTTAAACTTCCAACTTTTCTGTATTAATATCAGACATGATGCTGAAAAATGGTTAGGAACACAAAATCTTGCAATAGTTTTGGGTTCATTACCCTTGTTAAATTGTGACCTTATATGCTTGCATTTGAAGAAGGTTGCTAGAAAAACAGCAAGCCTTGAGATTTATTACTTTGAAAGAAATTTGAGTAAAATGGGGCATTCTATTACTATTTAAAGTTAATCTGTCAAAAACCGCCGTTCATGAAATTGCTTTTTGCAACACAATACCTTATAACATTTTTGGACTCGTTAATAGCCGGGTCAATTGTTCCAAAACTGTCCAATGTGTTGTGGCTTGTGCCAAAAAATGTTGTATCCAGGGCTGGTCCTGAGATTTGAGAGGCCCGGGGCAAAACATTAATTATGGGGCCCTAATTAATAAAGATACTATTATAGGCCCCTAAATATTAAATATCAAAGCGTCGTTTTTCTAAATTTTTGGATGGGCCTGAGGCACATGCCGCTCTTGCCCCTTTACAAGGCCGGCTCTAGTTGCATCAGGTATTTTTGATAATTTAGTTTTTTACAAGACTTAGTTTTTGACAGCTTTTGATTCATAAAATGTACGTATTGTGAAAGAAGTAAACAATTGTTTTCATCATGGCAATAATAAAATTATAAATATAAAAATGAAATAAAATTAGGGTTGCCATAAAGGGTTGAACTATACTTATTCATTCCAAATGCTTTCCAGGAGCCAATTTAATAATACCTGGTCGAAACTTTGCTATTAATAAAGCATGCTAAGCTACTGAGTTTTTAGAGACTGAAGTAATAGGTTATGTAAAGAAATTTTCATAGAATTGAAATGGCACCTCGTTATATGGCAAGCAATATTGCACTTGTTTCATTTCTTTTTGCTAACACTCTTGCTGCGTTACTTTTTTCCCCTCTGTGTACTCATTTGTGTACATGCTCTTAATGTCTTACTCCTATGTGGCTTTTGGTTCTCTGGCCTGCTTGGATGCGGTTTTGTCTGTGGAGCAAGTTATGAAAAGTCTCTAATTTCGTTGGTAGACTATTTGCTTATGTGTAGGTGATTAACTGTTGAGATCCAAGCTATGGATTATTCTTAGAGGCTTAATACACGTTTATCATGTGCATTTGTTAATTCTGCCTATACAACAATTTTTTGTTGTTTGAACATAATCTCTGCCTTTGTGGGTATTTTTGAGACATATACCAGTGGCATGGGCTTGAGTTCTATACTCTGGTAGCTCTTGGTTCTGTCAGAGAGTTTCACACCTTCCCCAAGAAAAGCAATAATAGTATATGTTACTTACTTCCCCCTAAATATTAAATAACTAATTCGAGCAAGATCATAAAACTGAACGTATAACATAAGACTTTGTTTTGGATTATTCTGAATCCGTTCCTTGTTTCTCGAGTTGTTAGATTATAATATGTTAAATTGCTTATACTGATCATTTCTACCTTACTGGTGTTCTATTATTCTATTTCTTGGTGGCAACTTCGCTGTTATATCCTTACTAGAGTCAAGATTCATAATAGTATATGCTACTTACTTCCCCCTTTCTTCCTCCCTCTCATCCCCTAAAATAATAAAATAAAAAAACTAAAGGAATTTTTTTAGAAATGTTCTTTTACCCCACTTTACCTTCAGTTTTATGTTTATGATTCCACCTTTTCATTGAGCTATAAATATAAAGATCCAAACATAGTGATGAAGTACTTTGGCTGAAGAAGGCTGCATTCTACGTTCAGTTTTATGATCTTGCTCGAATTAGTTATTTGAAGGACATAGAAATTAGAGCTAGATTTGTCTTAACTGTAATTTCTAAGGTGTAATAATCTAGTTTTGCAGATTATTTCCAATCACAGAGGTACCTTTCATTCGAAGTGAGGCACAATTAGATGAAAATGTATTAATAACTTCAAGTTCAGATCGCTCTATTCGCCTTTGGTGGAAGGTATGGTGGTATTCTTCCATCGTTTGTCAGTTCTATACTCTAGTCTGAAGTTAGGATGAGGTCATGGGTGCTAATGTGAGCTAAGTTGAATGACTAGTTTGTGTTTTGGGAATTCTCTACAGCCAAGAAAGATATCTGTCATTGTAATTTTGATGGTACATTTAAGTAATGTCTGTTCTGTTACTGTATTTTCTCTTTAAAGCATCAGTTGAGGAAATTACTATGTAAGGCTCAGGAGAGTAATGCTTCCAAGAGTTATTTAATTTCATATCTTTTAGTACAATGCAAGTTCATGTAATGAATGAATGATTGGTTTATCAATAACGTCAAACTACATAGTATTAAGATTTAAGACTTAAGAAGTAAGTTGCTAAATTGATCATGTTCTTGTGATCTTGTGTTTACTGAAGCATGAAGTGCTAGAAATTACGAGTTCAAAGTTAAAACATCAATATATCAATGCAACGGCTTGAATTTATATATTATGACCACTAATTTATCAATGTGTTCTGATTCGACGAGAAAAAAGAAATAGTTATGGTGCCATATTTTGATCTATGCTATTGACAATGTATTCATGTTTTTACAAAAAGTACTTTCATCTGACTTTCACCTATTTCCTAAATCATTTCAACTATCATCTTCTGGAAGATGGTTAAACTTCACTTTGTTATACTATTGTGTTTCTTAATTGCTTGTTGTTTGTATCCATTGCAGGGCTCTTCTTTTCGATGTTTTAAAGGTCACAATGGTCCGGTTTCTGCACTCTCGGATAAATTACTGGGTGACATTGGTAGCAAAGTGCTTGCTAGTGGAGGAGAAGATGGAACTGTTCGTCTGTGGTCTCTCAGTTCAAGGGGCAAGCGTGGCCAACATGCACCTAATGCAACACTTCATGGGCATGAGAAACCAATTAAATTGCTGTCAGTTGCAGGGTACGTGTCATTTTGATAGGGATGTTCACAATTCACAGTTCTTACAGCTGGAGTAATGTATATGTGTAGTTAATGTTTTTGATTATATCTCAGCATGGAGTAATGCATCATTAACTAGCATCATATCCTCAATTTGTCGTTTACTACATCTTTGGACAGAAATATTCATTTTAGGACTATAATGATCCTGGTCAGCAAAACAAGTGAAGATTAATTTGACTTTTCAAGACTTTATTCTCATCTCTACAGCTACAGGAAATTGTTGTGACTGCTATGTTTTTTGCCCTTTTTTGTGTCATTTGCGCATTGCTTTCTCATGACTAGTGACACATGGTAGTTGGCACTCAGACTTGAATACACCCTACATGTTTAGGCATATTGCTTCTACTGTCTTGTATATGTGGTCCATGCATTTCTTGCTGTTGTGTTTTTGTTAAGTTCTGTTGAAATTCAAAAAATAATGCATGCTATGTTTCTGTTATGGATTGGGTAGGCCATGAGATGAAATCACCAAAGATTGAACAGTTTATCCCTCCCCTTCCCCTCTATTTCTACTACTTCTCTCTACATTTTATTCCCCCAACTAACTAATTACTAAAATATTATTTCTTACTAAATTCCCATATTACCCCTTCCTACCAATTCATGACAGTTTCTTTATGCATTACAGGCACAAGATTTCACTTTTGATCAGTGTTGCAACAGATTCAAAGGTACTGCATTGCTTTTCTTCTGATTCTTTTAGCAAATCCCACCCCTCTCCTGTTGAACTGGAATGAGGATTTACTTCTTCAGTTGGAATGTGAATTTGTGAGCTCATATAGATTCAACATTTTGAGAATTTACCTCACTCGAAGGGGAAAGAACCAACTTGTCTGAGGTTGACAATCGAGTAAATATGTAGACAGATTGAAAGATGTAACTCTCGTTGTACTTGATTCTTGTATCATACCTCTGTAGTAGTACCCCTTAACGTCTGGTCAGCAGCACCCTGACATAAACTGAATTTACTCCCTGCAGTATAAAAGCACTGCTTTTTTTGACTTTTTTTTTTGGACGTCTATGATCTTTTAACCATTGATCCATTAGCTAACCATGAAGGCTGACTTATTTAGGTAATATTTCTCCATGACACGAGGAAAACTTGAAGTAGCATCTTTTTTTGTTTCTTTTGGACTTGTAAATAGACATGTCTGTCTCAGATATTTTATTTTTCATGGGAATGAACCTAGAAAAGAACCGCATTCACATTAAATTTTGTTAAGAGGGTTAATCACTTAATTCAGTTTTGTGAACTTATCTCATTGGTGCACGTAAATCAGGAAATTTATTTAGTTTGTGTCCTTTGATGACAAAGTATATTTGTGTAAAAGCGGGGTTCTCTATAGGGATGGTACTTGTCTTTTAGACACTCCCTTTCATGTCTTATTTTTAAGAAGGTGAATGGTAGACAGTGTCACTTTGGAGCTATTGTTGACAATATTGTAACTGGCTAATTGTACCTCTAATGATAATGCAGAAACAAGGCAATATCACTATATTGCGACTGCATGGTAAAGTTTTGAGTTTACCGCGACCGAAATATAGGCTTCATTGACCGCAAATATCATTATGGAATTGGAAATGGCACATCTTTAAGATGTCACTGTTGACTGCAATAGCTATTTAATAAACTACAACATGTGGAGTGTGGCCTTTTAGGTATCAAGTCAGGAAACTTGTTGGAAAGCTGATCTCAGCTTTTAGGTGGAAACAGAATTTTATAAGTCAATTAGTGTCATAAGTTCAAAACATTGAAAGATCTAACTCTTGCTGAGCTTAAATGTCATATCACCTCTTTAGTATCCTTTGATGGGGAATGTTTTTATACTCCCTTTTTAGAGAGGAGTTTAGGAGCCATGTATTGATTTGTAGACAAGCTTCTTTGTAGAATAGGTTTACTTATGTAATGGGCGTCAGATAATTTTGGCAAACTCTCATGGAGCAATAGCATGTGATGGCTATCTAAGTCCAACTTGTGTCAGTTCAACCCATCTGTACTAACTTCTTGTTCGACTTGGTATGCATATGGGTCTTAGGTTTTTTAAACATGTTGGGGATAAATTCCGAGTTGAAATAGGAGCTGGATATTCATATAAGGCAACTTTGAGAGTAAGAAATTGTCAATATCATCATATCTTGTGTCGGGGGTAGGGTTGGGGGTGGGAGCTGTCTTGGTAGTAGCATGTCCACATTACATAGGCTTGGGTGGCAGAACTTTTTTCATTCAAGGAAACTAGAAAACAAATAGTTGGACAGAGTTAAAATTAAGAAGGATACATTAAGATAATTTGTGGTATGGAGCGAGTATTATTTGACAAATTGATGGCTGATTTGACCATTAAAGTCATATGTGCCCTATTTTTTAAAATGAAAGAGTACCTGTTGAATTCACTTCCTCGGTCCTAGGGTATAAATATTAAGATGTTATCTTACAGACTTTTAGTATTGAAGATGCACATAATCTAGGTTATTAGATTCAAGATTCTATTTTGGTGATGGTTAGATGCAGAAATTTTTGTTTCCGTTGGATGGGTAAGAACACTTTCCTCACACTATCTACACATGATATGACACCCCTGAAAATTGGGGAAGTTATCTATGGTTATTGGTTGGGAAAGGAATTCATATAATCTTATAAAGGTTTACTAAAATTGAGTCACCAACTCACCAATGACTAATCAAACATTTCCAGAGATCTTTATATATCTGTGTCTTATGCTTGTAATGTTAATATCCTTATACTAATTTCTTTATATTAACATATGATTAGATTTTACTTTTTGTGATGTTTTTCATGTGCAATGTAGATCAGAGTGTGGGATTCAGCTCTTGCATCTACATCTCGGACATCCAGTTGTGTGGGAATGACCTCTGTGCTAGGTACTCCTGTTGGAGTCAAATGCGTTGAGTCAATGCTTTATGTAGCTGCAGGTTGCTCTGTTCATGCAATTGATCTGAGAACAATGAAGAAGGCTTTCACAGCTGCTGCTTGTCACCCAGATCTTTTCTCATTTGAGATGCTGCCTTCAAGATCGTTGATCTGCACTGGAGGAAATAATAAGTAAGAATGTTTTAACCTTAACAAAGATAAACATAAGAACAATGTTTCTGTGCCACTTTAATTTTCTTAATACATAAATTGTTTTAAATTGGTAGCATTATTGTGAATCTCAGTAGTCAGAATGCCGAGTGTTGTGACTATCAATGTTTCTCAATCTCTTAGCATTATATGCAACATATAGTTATTCTTTTTCTGTTATGACATATACTCAACCATTTCAATCTTCATTGAGCTTTTTTTTTGAGATAATCTTCATTGAGCTTTTGGGAGGCTCTTTTCACCTCATGATAAGATAGTATCTTGACTCTTGAGCCCCATATGTTTGATAGTAGCAGTGGGCTTTATATGGATAACTAGATCACTTAGAGGCACTTTTCCTCTATTTACACGTCTTTAGATACCACTTCATGAATTATATATAAACTCGTCAGCCAACTTCTTAGATAATCAAATATTCATCATGCAGTGCCTTGAACTGAGGTAACAGTATTAGTTTTTACATATAGTGGAAAGTTTTCGTTTGATCTCAACTTAAAGCATATAATTGCAGAATATGAGTACTGCCTCATCTTCTTTGACAGATTTTAATCATTTTTTGTTGCAGAGCTTTATTATGGGATATTAGGAAAAGCCAGGATGAATTAAGATCAAGATCAGAGCCAGTAGCTGAGATGGAAGGTCATAACGGCCCAGTTACTCAAGTGCATATGGACGATTACAAGATTGTTACTGGTGGTCCTGATGACTTTTTTACTAATATATGGGAGGTGGAGACTGGTGCTCTCATTAATTCCTTAAGCTGTTGTCCATCAGAGCTATCTAATACCACGATAGGGTGTAATGCAATGGCCATATATGGTTGTCGAATTGTCACTGCATGCTCTGGAGAGAATGGACTTGTACGCTTCAGGGACTTCAACAATGCTTCTTGCTCTGTTGCTTTGTATGAGGATGCTGTGTCTTCCAAATTTTGGAATTCGAACTCCTACAGTGTTTCAGATTCTGATTTGTAGTTAAAGATTTCAAGTGAACAACAATGGTGTTGTAGAAGGTTACATAAGGATTGAAGAAGGGAAGAACAAAAATTAAAGGAGAAAAATAACGAGAAGGGAGAGAAAGAAATGAGGTAAATCTTTGTTTTGTAATTGACGATTGTATATTTATAACTTCGACACCATTTATACAAATGGCAATTTTATTAAGCACCTCAGCATATCCCTGATCAATGAGTTGCTTGTCATCTCTAAGAATCTAACCAAAGAAACTCCAACTAACTTCGACATATCAAGGCCAAATAAAACTAGCTCGGCAACTCATCCTCCTTTGTTTCATCCTTACTCATCAATCGGCAACTAATAACTGATGGTTTTTGTCTGAAGGCTGATGATCGACCTCAGAGTCATTCTGCAATATGTGTAGCAGCAAGAAGTGTGCCTCTAAAAGCCTTTAGTTGTGAGATATAGAAGACATCATGAATCCTTGAGCAATCAGGTAATTTCTGTTTGTATATTGTAATTTGTAGCTCCTACATTTAAAAGTCACATGAATGGTCCAAAGAACTTAGGAGACAACTTCTGATTGCTTTTATGCTGGACATTGTCCTGTATGTTTTAATTTCAGCCATACTCGATCTCTCATAACAAAACTTCTTTTTGTCATGTGTTTTATTAACTTAGACCTTCATTTGTTTTGAAGTTGTCTGAATTGAACTTCAATTGATATATCACGAATTTACGAATTGTCTTCTTTCCAGCTTCAATTAATGTTATCGGCTCTACACTGTTCTGGTAGATTGATAGGGTAAAGTACACTAGTATAGGAGTTGTCCATGCACTATACTTCTTAATTAAGGAGTGCATTGCTATGCAATATTTGCTAAATACACCAATCAATTAGTTGATTCCTAGTTCTACATATATACCATAGATGCACGTCTGGGCACTTGTTAGTTATCTCAGTTTGACCATCTTGTATGTCTGATTGCTCCTTTGTTACCCCAAGCCTTGCTTATAAGGTTGTAACTTCAACCACACCCAATCTCCATATTGAAATTGTCAATCACTTCTGTTGATTCTTGTTTCATTCTTGCTTGGGCCTAAGTAAGCAAAGTGGACTACACGCTAATACCACTTTTTCTTAAATTATATAGTTGTTTAAATATTATCCCTCGATCATAAGAAAACATCTTAATTTACATATATTAATAATTAATAAAATTTCATTTTCTTCTATTATTGGTTACTCTTATAACTAGGTGGTATCTGTATTTAAGAAAACACCCCGCAATTATTTGACGTTAGTAATGTATTTAAAATTATTTTTGAAATTGATTTTAATATAATTGTTATTAAATTTGTGGATTAGTCATTATATATATATATATACCTTTAATAACAATTATGTACATTTTATTTAAGTGGTCAGTTAGTGTTGTTACAATAAAGTGTGGATTGGGTTAATTTTATTGGGTCTTGTAAGTAAATATATCCAATTAGGGTTTTAAATTTAACTAATCCCTCACTCACAAAAGAAACTGCATACTCATTTTTTTTTCTTGCTCCCTCACATTCTCTGTTTTCCTTCTTCCTTCAACTCCTCCTCTCACGAAAACGAACCAACCACCACAACCCAGCCTGACAGCCGCTAGCCGCCAGCCGCACGCACAAATCTCCTTCTCCACCACCTGCTGCGGCGCCAAATAGCAGGCCACGACAGCCTCCGTCGTGCTTCTTCTTCCATCTTCACCATCTTTGTGAGCTAGTCCTTTTCTTTATAAGAATTGCACTAAATATATGAATGTTATTGTTAATTTGAATTATAATTATTGAATCTTAATAAAATTTGAAATGGTTAAGTGTTAGAAGTGTGAAGTGTGAATTGTGAATTGAACATGAATAAATTAGGGTTTGTACTAGGGATGAAAATAATGGTTTTATGTATTGTTTTTTTTTTTTTTATATTTTGGTGATATTTTGACATCGTGATAACTTTACAGAAGCTTTTGATAAGTGCTATTATTGTTTGATAATGGTGGTATTGATAGTTAGGAATGGTTAAGGTTATTAGTCACCTTTAATAGTTAAATGTTAATATGTTAATGGTGATGGATATGACCATTGTTGGTTTAGTGGTTAATTGTCGTCGTTGGAGAATTTTTCAATTGTGTGTACATTGTTGATGTTTAATTGTCATGGTTAGTTTATTCAATTGTTGTCCTAAGTTGTGTAATGTGGTTAAATCATAGAAAATTAGTGTTATGAGTTGTCTAAGCAACTAATTGCTTTGTTCTTATTATTTTTCGCTTCAAACCTTGAGGAATGTAGCAAATTTGATTGAAAATCATTATCATCATGAGTTGAACCTCTTTCGAAGTGGTTGTTGCGACTTGTTGTCTTGCTGTTGCAAGTACGTACACGCAGTAGCTAACCCTTGCATACATCTTGAATATGTTTTCATTGAATAACAATAATATATGAGTTTTGTCAACTATTATTTGCTATTAAACATTATTAAGTTTCTGCTTCAAGTGTGGATTAGTATGTAGAAATGGTAGAGAATGAGATTTATTGTTGTAAAAGTGGAATGTTGGACTATATGAGATGGAATGAGAATGAGTCCTTATTGATAGAGTAGTGAAATTGGTTAGTTGTAATGGAAATGAGTCCCTTATTGATGAGATATCAAATTGGTTGTTTATCGTGACTCCATTGGATTGGTACTCCAGTTTGTTTAGTTTCCGGAGGCATGGATCTATATATGGTCGTTTTACTGGGGTAATGATCATACTTTGCCATTGGGCGCCGGCATGGCCGTCAACACCCTTGGTTTAGGTGTCACCATGTGGGTCTTGTAAACCCTAATATGGAGGCCTCTTATCACATAAGAGAATACATGAAATCAAAGAAGAGAAGAAAGATAGAGAAGACATTGAAAAGTTTATTGAAATGAAAAGTAGTTATAGTTGGTACTTACATATTGAAATGTCACCTTTATCTCATGATTATTATGCTGATATTGATTGTGTGTTATATAGATATTATGTTGTTAGTACTGACGTGTACTTGTTTTTTTTCATTGTTGATGACTCGTCTTTGATGGCCCTGCTATGATACCTTTGCCTATAATGTTACGTTGAGCAGCGAGGATATATGGACCTTACAAGTGATGGAACGTCTTTGCATTGGATACGGGTAAAAATTGAGTTGCAAAGCTTGAAGCACATGTCCTCCTTTTGTGTAATTTGGTTTCTACCGCAAAGTTTTAATTTGAATGACTTTTGATATTTTGTTATTTTTGAAAACCCAAGTGTTTTCGGGAACCACGATTCTTGTTTACATGGTAATTTAGAGAAGCCGACAACGATTCATTCCGTCGTGAGATTTTGTTACCAGGGCGATGATGCCTCTTCTTTGTTATTTTTTATTGATCATTTATTATCTTTTAGTGCGTCCAACTTTAGGTAGATGCTGCCGAAATTCTCGCACAATCTTGTCTAGGAGTTTTCCAACTCCTTTAATTAATTCTTCAAATCTTTTCTTTTTCTTCATTTATTTCATATTTTATGTTTAATGTAACATCTAAATTTCCTCTGGATCCATATAGAGGGTCGGAAATTAGGGGTGTTTAAAAAAAATAAAAGTTTATAGGCTGGTCATGGAAGAAGGAAGGTTGAACCATAACAGAAACGAGATTCAGTGTCATGGTAGAGATGCATAGGTATTTAGTTCATTAGTGTAGGTTCTGTTTATTATTAACATGTTCTTAACCTTGCCATTCTATTGAAAGCAACGTTATTTTTTAACTATACTTATCAGGATGCAATTATGTAAATTAGCTTTTTGATGATTATAACATAGCTGAAAATCTTGTGGTTAATAGGAGATAAAGCGTGTGTATAAACTAAAATTGCCATTCTATATGTTCTAAATTTTATGTTTGGAATTGTGAATATGACTTGAAGGTTTCCAACTCTGCTAACCCTTAAAGAACATTTTAAACCAATATTATAAACAATGTGAATATTTGCAATAAGGCATAAGGAATGACTACTGAATCTGCTGATTATGAGACCTAAGTTGGGGATTTGAGGATTAGAAACTATCCAAACGCTTACCAATTAATTTGTTTAGCTATCTGATATGAGACATCCAAAATTGATGTACTCTATGTTTATATTTTCTCTTTTCTATGTTTAATGTCCTAACAATGTACCACCCAAAAAAAAACATTGTAAAGTTTATAAAATTGAAGTGCATAACATAAGGTGAAGAAAGAAAAAACCCCTGCAAAAATACATCTTTCTTAAACTATTCATTATGCAATCACGCACCTGAAAATGATAGAAACAATAAATATTCCCTCTGCCTATAAATAACACCATCTGACTCAAAAATATCAGAGTTTTTTAAAGTCAAATAGTGTTATTTTAGAAGGACAGAGAGAGTAACAATCTTGAGTATGTGATAGATATAAGTAATATAGGTTTTGTTACTAGTCAAAAATAGCTTCTTGTAGCTTGTAGATGTAAAATTTCGTAACCACTGTGAATATTTCCAATCTATGAATTTAGTAAAATTTTGAATTAAGCTTATAGAAAACAATTCTCAATAGAAGTATGCAATTCTAACCAATTAGTTGAAACTAGTTAAGCTATTTATGTCTTGGCTTAGTAATTGAAAATGAATATGTTAAATTGTTAAGAATTAGGGAGACAATAAGGAGAAGAGTAGTACAGAACTTGATGTCATATTGTTATGTTGGTATTATTCGGTACTCAATAGCAATGCAAACTTGCCATATTTATAGTACAATACATGCACTATTTCGGTATTCCTATATTATTCATATACTATTCACCACTATTCATAGTGTTAAAGTTTTACTCATTTTAAAGCATCCAACTATCTTTTTTTAACACTCCCCCTTGAATGCCTTAAATATGAAAAAAAATTTCAACATTTATAGTCCATTGGTCTTGTTAAATAGGTATTCTACATCAACATATCCAATGAGTATGACATCATTCCTTTACTAGTAGAATAACCCAAGATCTGTAGTTCCCCTTAGGTATCCAAATAGATGTTTTATCCCATTCCAATGCCTTCTCGTTGGTACATTACTATACTTAACTAATAAGTTTACAGAAAATGCTATATCAGGTCTTGTATTACTCTGTTAAGTACATTAAAGCACCAATGACACTTATATATAGCACGTCATGGCCTAAAATTTCTTCATTTTCTTCTCATGGACAAAATGTGTCATCTTCATGTTTAGTGATCAGACTACCATTGGGAAACTCAGTGGATAAGCCTTATCCATGTAAAAATATTTTAAAAACTTCTCAACCTGATGGACAAATATTTCACTTCTCAAATGTTCGATTTGTAGTCCAAGGCAAAATTTAGTTTTTCCCAAATCTTTCATCAAATATTTAATTGTTATTCTAATTTCTTTAAGAGTTCCAATCAAAGTTTAAGTCATCTACATTCTACATTCTACATTCACATCGATGATTACAAAACCTGATAGAGATTGTTTGATGAATACACATGGACTAATTTGGTTATATTTGAATCCTACTTTCATAACGATTATACCACATTTTCCCCGATTTTTTTAATCCATAAAGTGATCTTTAAAATTTTATAGAAAACATTTCTCTAGATACATTTTTTTATTTTTTAAGTTTAGTCCTTCATGGACCTTCATATAGATGTTTGTGTCAAGTGACTCCTATAAATATGCAATTACGACATCCATCAATCTCATGTCTAAGCCTTAAAACAGTTTAACTTACCAAAATCTAGGTGTAGTTGCATCAATTACTAGAGAATATGTTTCTTCATAATTAATTCCTGGCATTTGAGATAAACTTTGGGCTAAGGGCAGAGCAAAGATTTTGGAGGCCCTATTTAATTTTATGATGTTTTTCAATATAGTGCCCTTCATTACATCAAAAGATATAATTTTTTCCACTGTAAAAAAAATAATTCAAGACAAAATGTATTGTAACATTATATTATAAAATTACTTCAAATATAAAAAAATTTACAAACAAATCAATTAAAAAGCGTTGCTCACAACCGAGCCTGAATAACACCATTTAATATTTGAGGCCTTTTATTTTTAAGGGCCCTAGGCGGTCGGCTACCCCGATTATGCTACAAACCGCAATGCCTTGGGTTGCAAATCTTGCCATGTATATGAGAATTTCATTTTTCTCATTTGTTTTTCTTATGAATGCCCATTTAAATTCTACTAATGTTACTCCTTGTAGAGTTTGTAAAATTTGTCTAAAGGCTTTCCTTTTTCCCAAATAATATTACTATGTCTCAATTGCTTCCCTCCATCTTTTTCAATCTGGTCTTCTTCTGCTTCAATTATATTAGCTCAAGATCATTTTTATCATTAATTATATCAACCGTTATGGAACAAGCAAAAGATTCATTTGAATGATCTTTTTCTGATTTCATTGTTTCTTGGGGAATATATAATTTATTGAGGTTTCATTATTTTTTTTTTTTTTTTCATTGTCGAAGACCAGCTTTATCTTGATTTTCTCTTTTATTTTCATTGTCATTTTGACTACCATTTATTGCACCTTATTGTTTTCCCAATTTTTTTGGTTTTGAATATTTTGAACCAAGTGGCTTTCCACGCTTTCTTTGCACAAAAATCCATCACCTTTTGTCTTTTTATTAGGGATATGTATTCGGCAGAAGCATTTGTCGCTGATATATGTGATTTTGTAATTTTCTAAGTGTATGTGAACGAACCAGGTAAGTTAGCATTTACCAACACTTTGTAGGTGCACAATTCGTTGTACTTCTTGTTCACATGAATTTGTTGTTAGGTTTAAATATTCTAATTGAGTTGTTTTCCAAATAAGTTTCATATTCCTTTTCTAGTAAGTCCACATTCTCTCCCTCTAAAGATGACAATATTGTTTTATTAAAATGACAATTAATAAATCTAGCTTGAAATTCAGCACCAGTTAATGGTTCCAGATATCGAATAATTGATGGAGATTCAAATTCGACATATATTCTCATTCTTCTTTGTGGACCCATTTTTGTACGCTGAGGGGAGCAATTGGTACATATACAGCGCATCTAATGATTTTCAAATGTGAAATATTTGATTCATGACCCACCACTAATTGCATTGCTAAATATTTATGATAAGTTGTAGGTCTAAGCCTAATTAATGACGTCCCATGTAACATACCATATCCTTAGGTCGATGATGGTAAATTTAATCTCATTAGTAGTGGTCTTGCAATTAATTGCAATCTCTTAATTAATAATTCAGCAAGACCATTTTGTGTGAACGTGTGGCTTGGGGTGTTCCACTTTGATACCAATTGACATGCAATAATCATTAAAAGTTTGAGATGTGAATTCACCAGCATTAAGCAATCTAATGTTTTTTATTGTATAATCAGGAAATGATTATTCTATTGGATAATTTGTGCAAGTAGTTTTGCAAATGTGTTATTTCTACTCGATAGAAGGCTTACGTGTGACCATCGTGTGGAAGCGTCTATTAAAGCCATAAAGTACCTAAAAGGTCCACATGGTAGATTTATTGGTCCATATATATCTCCTTGGATTTTTTTCAAAAAATATTTGAGATTTAATAGCAATTTTATTTATTGATGGTCTAATAATAAATTTTTCAAGAGAAAAAAGTGCATAAGAGCTCATTTGACTGGAAATCTTAATATTTCTTAATAAATATACGATTGAATTTTCTATTATTTTATGCATCATCCTAGTGCCATGTTGACCTAATAGGTCATGCCCTGGAGTAAATAGCTATTTATTGTCTAGTTTTATCGTCTTTATATTAATCGGACGCATATGAGTAAGATACAAGACCGATGAATATGTTGGCATCCTTTAACGGATGATTTTCTTGCCATTATTTTCCGTCATAAGGCATAAGAATTCTTTTTCATTATTGTCTTTGTTTTCATATGGTAACACTTTTGGCATATTGCTCCGAAACTGATAAAATTTCTTCGAGATTTACTCGAACATAGTGCATTATTTATTACTAATTTTGTCCCTATAGGAAGTATGATACATGCTTCTATAGTTCCTTCATTTAATTTTTTTGTTCCTAATATTTTATTAACATTTTCTTGAAACAATTTTACTTTTCAAAATATTCTTGAATCTTGACTTTTCAATATATTGCTCCACTGTTTAACAGTCAATGGTATTTGATTTATTTACTGACATTTTCATTTCTAAGATAAGAAAAAGAAATTCCTATTAATATTAATATAAAGGTGGAATACTTAATACAAAATATATAACATTTTGAGTAGGGGTGTTCATGATCGGGTACCTGATATATCGGGTATCCGACTAGTCGGGTATCTATTTTAATGGCCTGTGTTCCGATTTTATTTTTAACAAACTTAATTTATAAGAATAAAAGAAAAAAATTAAGAACTTGTTGGTGAATTTGATTCTTCTAATATTGTTGATGGTCCACTTATCGTTTTTAATTGTCTAATTTCCTAAGTAAAATATAACAAAAACAACACCAATAATGCTTGTGAGTTACTAACTTTTTGGTATCTTATTACTTTTTATTTTCTTTCGTATTAAAGACTAACTATTGTTGATGAATTTGATTTAGTATCATTTGTTTGATAAGAGTGGAATGCTAAAGCATGAATTAAGTAAAAAGTTAAGAATTACTATCATCATAGAGCAAGTTTGTAATATCCCGGCTCGTCGGACTACCGATGATTATCCATGGAGACTGTAGACCGACCCAACAGATCAACACAAGTTTAGAGCACTTTGACCTCACTTATGCGCACCCGAGAAAACTTTTCAGGTGGTCACCCATTCTAAGATTGCTCCCTACTAAGCACGTTTTACTGTAGAGTTCTCAGCAAATATGCTCCATAGTCTAAGACACGCACCTTATTGATATGAGTAATTTGTCAATCTTTTTTAAAAGCTCAACTCGGCGTACCAAAAAGTTTGTTAAAAATTAAAACAGCGGGTTAAGGCGATTGTAACAACCCTACTTACCGTTGACTGAGTAAACAGGGTCATCACGAAGTTTATTTCCCAAGAAACTTAAAACTAAATTCCAAAACTTGTGCAAAGGGATCACCAGTTCTATGACATAGCTGAATCAACTAATTCTCAAACCAAACATCTAACTAAAATACAATGTAATCATAAAAGTCACTATAAAAGTCCAACATAACCAATACAATCTAGTGCAATATACATTTACCAAAACATGATACAAAGCTACATCTTCTCACGTACCAATTTAACATCCATGTAACTCTATTCATCAACGCTAACCCATCGTTCCCGACTGGTTTCGATCTATAGACAGTCTAAAAGATGGAGACAACAGGGGGGTCAGGTTAAACTGAATGAGAAGTAATAATCCAAAACAACAAAACACAGTAATTCAAATCATAAGTTTAAAAGCAACATCAGTTTCCTAGATCTATGTGCGCACAGGGTGTCTAGTTGAGAGGTACATCCATAGCTCTAAGGCTATGCACTCTCGGGTAAGGCTAGTCAATATTTGAATGACAATTCACCTCAAAATAGGGAGTAAGGGAGATTTTCCCTCTACTCCGTCAATGACCAGCTCGTGAGCCCGATTCATTGACCATATCAATATAAGCATAATCATTCATAACAAATTTGTCTCAACATTATGAAATTCACAGCTTTTATAAAACAATTTTCAAGATTGTAGGCTGGCCAGACCCTTTAAGGGACTACTACTACTCACCGAAAAGACGCTTCAAAGAGTCAAGACCGATTCACCGCAATCAACTAGAAGGGCTCCTTAACGTAGTCGTATCTTGAAGCATGACACTAACAACGTCACCAGGGTGCGTACGATGCAACTATACCAACATATAACTTATTACATCTCATCCTAAAACTATAATATAACCAAAACTCTTGTCTCATAATCAATGATTTCCAAAAGAATCTCCTAACTGATACAAGAATTCTAAATTATCTATAATCTACTAATAACCAACATTTTCCATCAATTCCTTAATCTTCATAAACTTTCTTACTAGTCATCAAGATTCAATATAGTAACTCCAACATCATCCATTCATTTACCCATTTATTTTAATCAACACAAAATAATTATTTATCCTATACTCACAAGTCCACAAGAATCATCATTCATCGTCAAAGATGATTTCCCTCAATTAAATTCATCACCTCTAAATCCACTAATTCAATATTAAACATCAAAAATTCCAACAACTCTTATTACAACAAGTCTATATGTTTAATAAATCATGAATCTACAAATGTAGTATAAAAGAAATAGATTTGAGATAAGGTAATATAATATAAAAGAACAAAATTAAAAGGTGTATAATAATCAAATCTTTGTACCAGTAATGTGCAGTATTGAAGACCAAGAAACAAAGTAATAGCTGATTTTCGAATCAAGAGAAGGAACATGAGAATAAACAATTGCTGATTTTCGGATCCAAAGAAGGCAAGAAGACCGTTGTTTTGTGTTGTTGTTTCTGTTCGGATTCATAAAATAGATTGTATATTGATGTTAGGGTTCAAAATCAGAGAAACATGAAGATGAATGTTTCAAATGTGCTCGAAATTTAAAGAAAAAAGGGGAAACTATGCCTGATGTTGTTCTTGTCACTAGTGGAAAAAAACGTATTTGCTGCGTATCATTTGCTGCGGTTTTTGTATATACGCAACAATAAATAGGAAAAAGAATTAGAAAAAAAAAACAATTAATTGCTGCGGTTTTAAGGTTTGACCGCTGCAAATACTCAGTAGCACAATTAATTGCTACGGTTTTGCTATGGCTCGTAGCAAATAAGTTCATTTTAAACTACAAAAAAAAAAATAAACATTATTTGCTGCGGTTATAATGACCGCAGCAAATAAGTATTATAAAAAAAAAAGTGAAGAAAAAATTTAAAGGCAGACAGACCCAACTCCGCGCCTCGCGTATATCTCCGCGTCCCGCGGAGTGCCTTCTGACCCAGCAAATAACCGTTACACAAATACTTTAATTGCTCCGGTTATCGAGGCCCGCAGCAAATAACCGTTACAAAAATAAATTAAAATCCGCCATTTCAATTTTTTTTTCACAAACTCGACTTCTTCATTGCTGCGTTTGTATTCTCTCACAAACCCATTGAAAAAACGCTTCATCTTCATCTTCATCTGCTTCGTTCCTCTTCTTCATCTTCACAAACGTAACAGCAAAGTTCTTCATCTTCATCAGCAAACTCGAAAAACGCGGTGTTAACAGTTTCTTCAAAGTTCTTCATCTTCTTGGTTCATAAACCCACGAAATTTAATACTTTGGTCTTGTTCATCTTCAAAACCCACGACATTAAGGTATTTTTTTTTCCTTTTAATTTGTTAAGCATTTAATTTTTGCAAGATATTCATGAAAAAACTCGAAAATTATGGCAACCGTTTGTATACTAATTTTGTTTCTCTGTTTTTCGTTGTAGATAACATAACCCACGAAATCAAGGTAATTATATTTATTTTACTAATTTGCAAGTTCATATCTTTATTGTTTAACATGTAATTTAGTAATTTAGTGAATTTTTGTTTGAATTGTTATTTGCAAATGATATGTTTTGCTTTTGCTTGTATGTTAGTATGCCAAATCTGGATATTATGTGAGCAAAATTTTACTATTTGTAAATTTTACATTATTCAAGTTTATGTTATTAGTTTGTTAAATATTTGTGTAATTTGTTAATAATGTGGTTTCTTGTTATAGTTATGTCTTTAACTATTAGAATTAGAACATGATTTTATTCACAATGTAGTGCTTAATATTGAAGTATGAAGTATAGAATTAGAATATGAAGTATGTATATTTAGGGTTAAATAGATTTGGTATAAATAAGTATATATTTTTTTAGGGTTAAATATGTTTGTTAGAAATAAGTATATATGTTTAAAAGTTGTGTATTAATTTTGTTTTGAATCAATTAATCACACTAATTAGGATGAAAAAAGATCGTTCTTGGATGTATGGAAGCATTAAATCGTCGGAATTCATTGATGGCGTATTAGAATTTTGTAGTATTGCGATTGAACATCAAGTTAGGACGGGGAGAGTTGGTTTTTATTGCCCATGTGTCAGTTGTGGCAATGTATCAAAGGTAGATAGTGTTGATATCCTTAGGGAGCACATACTTCGACGTGAGTTTAGGCCTCAATATCATGTTTGGGTTTGGCATGGTGAGGAGGGAGCTCATAAAGAGAAAAGTGTTGTTGAGGACGTCAATAATGTGGCCGATGTCAATGAGGATGTAGTAGATCATGTTGATGGGTATGAGACAGATGAAGAGAATGTCGATGAGGATGTGGATCGTGTTGATGAGATGATGGAGGGAGTCGAGGATGAGTTAGGAAAACGTCCTCGTGTTTTTGACTTGTTGACAAAGGCTTCTCAAAAGCCTTTGTACCCTGGATGTACAAAGTTCACCAAACTAACAGCAGTGTTGACAATTTTCAACATTAAGTCAAAGTTCAATTGGAGTGACGCTAGTTTCACAATGTTATTAGAAGCGTTAGGTGAGATGCTTCATGAAGGAAATGAACTTCCAAAGTCGACATATTATGCCAAAAAGCTCATGTGTCCTTTCGGCTTAGAGTACCAGAAGATTCATGCGTGTCCGAATGATTGTGTGTTGTATCAGAATGAAAACGAGAACTTAGAAGAGTGTCCTAGGTTTGGGTTATCGCGTTACAAGCGTAAAGGGGCTCGGGATGCTAAAGGGCCCCCGGCTAAGGTATTGTGGTATCTTCCAATAATACCTAGATTCAAGCGCTTGTTTTCTATAAAGAAAGATGCGTTAAATTTGAGGTGGCATGCAGATAGGGTGAAGAAAGGTCACTTGCTCACACATGCATCTGATTCTCCGGAGTGGAAGAGTATTGATAGGTTGCATAAGACTTTTGGGGATGAGGTTCGTAATTTAAAGACTCGGACTGTGTACGGATGGAATGAACCCATTCGGCAATCTTAGTTCTCAACATAGTACTTGGCCGGTACTTTTAGTGATCTATAATTTTCCACCTTGGTTGTGTATGAAGCGTAAGTACATTATGCTTTCGCTTCTTATCTCGGGTCCTAAACTACCTGGCAATGACATTGATGTATATCTTGCACCTCTCGTTGAGGATTTGAGAAAGATATGGGATGAAGGCGTTTCAGTGTTTGATGCATATGCTAATGAGGAGTTCACCTTGCGTGCAATGCTTTTATGCACAGTTAATGATTTTCCGACATATGGCAACTTATCGGGGTATAAGAACAAAGGGAAGAAAACATGCCCAATATGTATCCATGACAGGGAATCCACGTGGATTCCTAAGTGCAAACACGTATTCATGCACCATCGAAAGTTCCTCCCACGAGACCACCAATATCGTAAGAAGAAGAAGTTGTTCAACGGGGAGGTTGAAGTGGTTAGAATTACGTGTTAAGTTGCGATTTTAAGGGTTTTTAACCGTTTTTGGCACTTTTGCGCATAAAGTAGCTCAATCTTGGTTTGTTTTGCACGAAATTTGGCACACAACACTATTTGGTATATATTATTGTGTTGAAGTGGTTAGAATTGAAAATCATAGTCATATGCAAGAAATTACGTATTTGCGATTTTATGCATTTTTGGCACTAACATCTATCTTCTCTTAGTGCTTTCGACAACCTTCTAATTCCGTTGATTGCGACTACTACACTCTCAAATACATGGACGATATCTTAAAATCCGTGAAGGAGGTTGGAGTCGAAAACATAGATGCCGTAAGTATTTGTTACGTTCTTAAATTATTATTATTGGTAAAATCTAATGTTTATTAATCTTTTAATTTTATATTATATTATAGGTTTTATACGACATTCCGAGGGAAACACGCCCTCTGAGAAGTGGAGAGATGCGCGAATTAAAAGACAAGATTGCCGCGTATCTTGCTAATTTTTGTCCTTGATAAATTATAATTAGTATAGATTTTTTAGGACTATAATGTATATTATTATATATATATATGTACGTACATAATATTATATTATATATACGATCGAGAGTTCATTATTACAAAGAGATTATTGGTGATTATTTGTGATTATCATTGGATTATTATTGAGTTAATCATTGTTATTACATTGTACATTATTATTGGATTATTATTAGTAGTATAAAACGAAAAAAGAAAAAAAATAATAACTATTTGCTGCGGTCAGCCCCCAAAACCGCAACAAATAAGTGGCATTATTTGTTGCGGTTTTGGGGGCTGACCGCAGCAAATAATGCCCTTTTTTGCTGCGGTTTTAAACCGAAGCATTTAAAATAGGCCATTTGCTGCTATCACTATTTCTTGGGGCCAAAACCGCAGTAAATAATAGCAAAAAAACCGCAGCAAATGAGGTTTTTTCCACTAGTGTGTGTATTATTTTCAGAAAATCAGAGGAAAAAGATAGGTTTTGTTCTTCGAAAATCCAAAGCAAGAAAGAAGAGAACACAGAAGAAAAAAAAATGTTATGCCTGCTCCATTTTCATCAAAATCGAAGGCAAGGAGGGAAGGGTTTGTTGTGTTTCTTGCGAGCATCAGAGGTAGAAGATGAGTATTGCTTGCTTTACTCTGATGTGCCAAAAGAGGGAGGTTCACCTTGATCTGGGTTTCGAAAATCAAGAGGTAAAGGGTGAGGGGGTAGGGTTCAAAAATCAGAATGAGATTATGTTGGGGAAGATGATGAATAGTACATAGAAGAAGTAAACGAATTCATTGTTTAGGGCATTAGGAATAGAGAAGGAAAAATTAAATAAAAAGAAAAAGAAAAAAAAATCTAATAAAATTAGAAGTGGGCATATACTTGAGTCCAATTTGTTTCTCCATTATCTTAGTGCACAAATTATTTATTCACTCAACTCAAAATAATTCTCGTTCTAATATTTATTTTGAATTCCCACTATTAATTTTTCAAATGTTACAGCGACTCCGCGGGTACCCATTTTAATATATTTTGTGGCCCATGACCCGATTAAGGCGGATCAAGTACCCGACCAGTAACATATTATTATTATTATTATTATTAATTGACCCACCATTTATAATGCAGGTCAATCGGGTTGATTTTTTTTGAACACCCCTACATTTAAGGCCTATTGTATGTAATTGTTTCTAGTTAATTTAATGCATTGAGTTGTCTCTTTTTTGAGATCAACCATTGTTTTCTTCAATTGAGAAAATGACAATGTTATTACTTAATATGATTTTGTAAATCGTTAGAGATATTAAAATATAATAGTATTGAGTCCCCCTGATTTAATATCACAAATCTAACAAGTAACTAAAGTACAATATAATCAAATGTAAAAAATAATAAAGTAAATATTCCTATAATTTTTCACGCTCCACCTAAATTTTTTATATCAAACTCCATACTAAATTATCCCTTTAGTTTATATATATCATCTTTGTTTTGAGCATCAATGACATATCATCAGCATACATACACCAAGTGAAAGTTTTTTATTTATTTATTTTTTTCATATTCAAATTGATCTTGTCTTTCTTTTTGCCAAAGAAACAACCAATAATCCTTCCAAAATTTGAACATCTTGTCTTTTTCATCAAGAAACCCAAAACTATTTAGAAGCATTTCAAAAAAATTCATTCAATATATGATATTCTATCCTATTCAATCTATTAGTCTCATTTATTTTTTCACATTGGTCGAGATAACATTTTAACCTTTAATATCTCTAATTATGCGTAATTAAAAATTATGAAAATTTAATATTAATAATTTTTACATTGAGATGAATAAAATAAGATCGTATTTGTCTATATTTTAAATGATAAACTAAAAATGAAATACATATCAAGAGTGGTAAGTGAATAATAGAAAGGAGTATAAAAAATAGGTAAAAATCAACGGTAAAGGAAAGCGCATCCTAAAATTTACCGAAGATGAACGTTGTAGATTTATCCGAGCCACGCCGCTTAATTAGAAAATTACGTTAGGGTCAAGACAATAGGGCTTGATTTATTCATATATAAACAGAAAAGTATATTCGACCCTAACCCTCGTCATTTCCATTTCTAATTAACTTTGAATTTTTCTTGCTCTGTAATCTATAATGGCGAAAGGTCCTGGACTCTATTCGGACATTGGCAAAAATGCTCGTGGTTCAATTTTCTTTCTCTTCTTCCAATTGATTTGAAAAAATTATCTTACTAAGTTTTTTGTCTCAGTTTTGAATATTTTGATTTGTATTTGATTTATTATTTGTTTGAATGCATATATAGATCTTCTTTACCGAGATTATCAGACTGATCATAAGTTCAGCATCACTACCTATTCCCCTACTGGCGTTGTAAGTTTTTTTTTCTTTTTTTTCTAATTTTAATTTATGATATTGTTCTAGTAGATTCTTATTTTGAAGTACGTCGTAGAAGGTGTTCAATTAGAATGAGATCAGATTTCCGTTTTAAAGAGTTTTTCAACTTTTTGTCAAATCTTTGAACTATTGTTGTAATTTTTGGTATCAATTATCAAATGTGGGTTTAATTTGGAGTGTGTCACGGAATAATAAATTTCCAATCTTGATTTTTTTAGGTGCTTTTTCATCCCTGATTGTATACTCCAATGGACATCAGAATCTTAGTACATACTTCATATAAAAAATTTGAAAACTGTGCTCACAAATCCAACAAAATCTGCTCAATTTTCTTTCTCATTAATATTTATTAGCTATAGATTAATAAGAGAGGATTGCATAATATATTTTTTAACAATCTTAAATGTTGATTTATTGTGGTCGACTACTTATTGTTGGGTTATGGCTGGCTTTATGAGTTAAAGGTATGACATTTTTGTATGTTGATTAATGTGACTTATGAGTTGTTGACTTTTCCAATGCCTGGGATAAAATCTTTTTTTTTTTTTAATCTTAAATGCTAAGTTTTGAGTTATTTTATGCTTTATTCATGTTAAGGTTTGGGCTCTTTTTTTTTTTTTTTTTTTTTTTTTTTTTTTTTGATCTTAAAGTAAAAACCATTATTTATCAATGTGAGATGTTGAATATTTAGTGATTAAATATGCTACTATTTATTGTTGTTTTGACATTCTGTCTGGTTGATTTTTTGTGTGCCACCATTGCTCATTCTTGTGATTGTCTTTGCTTTTTTCAGGACCCTGCTTGTTGACTTTTTAGAGTGAAAAATTTCTTAGAATCAAATGCAGTAGATGGACCATGTCATTCCTCTTATGAATTTGAATGATAGGATGTAGGTTAATTATTTGCTCAATAAGGCAAATGAGAATTTAGTTTTAGAGTTAATCTTTGAAGATAGTAAGGGTTGAGTAAGGAATAAGGAGGTGTTGTTCACTTGGGTCCACGAGATAATTTCATATGTTTGGATAACATTTTACGAAGGAAAGGGGAGAGGAGGGGAGGTCTGTAAGGGGAGGGAAAATGAGTGTGTTTTCCTTTCAAATCTTTGCAATGTTGGAAGGATTTGTTTTGTGTAGAATATGAGGAGCTTCTCCCCCAGTTCCCTTCTCCCCCTTCCCATTTTGATGTCCAAATGAGGGAATTGCATCCTTCTATTTCCTTCATCTTTCTTTCTCTCCAATTCAACACAGTGTTAAGAGTAAAAGTTTTCTAATTGACTAGTCGTCTACTCTTTGCACAGTGACCAAATTATTCTTTAGGTTAGAAGAGAGCGCCAAATGCTAGCACCTTGGGCAGATAATGGTTTGAGCTTCTTCATAGGGTTGGGTAAGTTGAATCTTAGAGAACTTCGTAGTTCTTAAGTTAAGAGCTTCATAGCGCCTAAGTTAAACACCTTTGAGTGCCTTTTAGTCAAAAGAGCTCATTTGACAAAGTATATTTTTTCTTCTCTTCTTCTTTATCTCCTCTTTTTCTCCGCTTCTCTTCTTCTTGGCTTTTGGGCTCTTTTGTAGTTTTTAATTTTTATTCTTGGGTTTTGAAGCATCTCACACTCAAAGGTTAGCGCCTTTACACCTAGAGAAAATAGTTAGATGTCGTAGAAATAGTTTCTGGGCTCTTTTGTAGTTTTTAATTTTTATTCTTAGGGCGTCTTGCGCCTTTCATTACTAAGTTAGAATTTATTATTAGAAGTAGAGGAAATAGTTTGCTTTTATAATTACTTTATCATTATTTTTCTCTGTCATTCTTTAGACCATTTCCAACTTTCGCAACATATATGATGAAATTAGTTACTTTCCATATCTATTACAATAAAGTATTCACTATTTAGAAAATGTGTTGCATTTTCATCTTGAATACTGGCACCACATTTATCCTTTATATTCATCGTACTCTTGAGTATGTTTGATATTTTTTTTTATATTTATTGGTTCTCTTTGATAATTTATTCTCTGTGCTTGTTTTTGTTTGTGTTTCCACAGGCTATTACTTCAAGTGGCACAAAGAAAGGTGATTTGTTCCTTGCGGATGTTACTACACAATTGAAGAAGAACAATGTTACAACCGATATTAAAGTGGACACCAATTCCAATGTGAGTTACAAATTTGATAGTGTAGAAGCAATAAATATTTACAGTTAAATGGATTTTGTAGACATGGTTTTTCCTAGTGTATGGAGGGCATATCATGCTTAAATGCAATAAAATTATTCTAAAAAATCTTTTTCAACAAAAAGGAATGGAACTGATACAACAGAAATGAGACGTGCAATTCTTTGTGTCTCACTTGTTGCCTATTGTTGTCAGTTGTTGACTACCATTAGTGTTGTTGAGGCTGCTCCAGGATTGAAAACTATACTGAGTTTCAGAGTTCCTGATCAGAGATCTGGCAAGGTGAAAATTTAAAAATTTGCAAATCCCCAACTATTTATTGCTTTTGGTGGTAGTCAGTAGTAATTGTTAAGGTTTTGAATGCTAATTTTTTTGTGGGGACAGCTTGAACTTCAATACCTGCATGACTATGTGGGAATATGCACCAGTGTCGGTTTGACAGCAAACCCGATTGTAAACTTCTCGGGTGTGATTGGGACTAATGTGTTAGCCTTGGGAACTGATGTTACATTTGATTCTAAAGCGGGAAATTTTACTAAGTGCAATGCTGGACTGAGCTTTTCAAATGCTGATTTGGTTGCTGCACTTACAATGTAAGTGGTTTCTTTGTTTAGTTCTCGTTTTGCAACATCTTATCATGTCTTTATGCATGTCTATATTTCGGTGAGTTATCACTTTTAGACTAGATGTAAAAATGTTGCACATCCTTGTAGTGAGTTATACCATTAGCATATTTAGTTCCTCTTGAAGGTCTTATTGGGATTTTGATGATCTTGCGTTGATGATATCGGGGGTGAATCTAGGAAAAACAAGTGATATCGGTAATTTAAATGAAAAATTCACATTCTAGATCATTTGATAAAGCTATTGATCAGTGGAGTTTTTATATGTTGAAAACAACACATGTAATTATTATTTTAATCATATCAACATAATTTTAATGTCTTTAACATTATTTTCGATCATAGGAATTTCATAAGGATTGATAATAGAGCTATGAATTTAGCACTTTGAGCACAAAAGGGTATAATCTTAAGACAAAGAGAGGGAAAGAGTATTTTCTCAATTCACAACAATCTATAACCTGCGATTGCCATACTTTAATGAATCATATTATGAGACCCAATTCACCAAATGGAAAATTCCTACTGATGACTAAAACCTAGATAATTACCAAATACATTATCAAACTAATCAAATGACGAACAAATTCACCATTCATTAAGACCCAATTCAAATAAATTACAAAAAATCAATTATCCTAATTGCTAGATTCATCAAAATTCTAAAACCTAGGAAAAAGACAATATAACAATAAATTTAACATTCTCCCAATCTTGGAAGTATATGCCAAAAAACCGTAAATCAATTATTTAAACTCTTATTTTAAGAAATTCAACAAATTACCTAAATCAATTGTAAAATGAAATTACTAATCAATTGAAACACTAATTAATTCCAATAAATTAAATACGAAACCCTAATTAATAAATTTACCATCAATTAAGTCAAAAACCCTAAATTGCTTAACAAATGTTGTTTGGGGTATTATATAATAATCAATCATGAATCAACAATGTTTAACATTTAACATTCAAAGAAATAAGAAATTGATTACAATTACAAGTTTTAAACTAAAAAAAGTATATACATGGTTTCGTGGCTAGCTGCGGCAGGTTTGGTGAGCCGGTCAGTGACTGCCAAGGTGGTATGGGTGTTCATAACCGGGTACCCGGCATTTTGGGTACACGGTTAGTCGGATACCCGATTAGTTGGGTATCTATTTTAACGGCTGTGTCCCGGCCCGTTTAATTCGGGTACCCGGATAAGTTGGGTCGGCACACCGGGTACTCGATTTTATGTAACGTTTTGGAGCAATGAACAAGAAATTATTAAAATTACCAGATAATTATAGCCTATTGTATTGGAAATCAGGAGCATATATAATGATATATTAGCTAATATTATGGAGTGCTTTTAGAATAGCAATGGCTGTATTTTGCATTTGTACAAAAGATGCACAAATCTTTGTTTTTCGACTCTGGAAGTTACATAATACTCCCATAAAGGAAGTAAAGAAAGAGGAATAGCAGTTGGCATTTTTTGCAATTGGCAGAAGGGAGTACAATTGCAAATTAGCGGACAATATCAATAATAGACAATACAAATATATGGTAAACGGGACGACGGGTACCCGCTATAAATTATTGCTTGCGGCCCATGACCCGACTCGTAACTTATAATTTTTTTGATTGCATGACCCGCCATTTTAAGATGCGGGTCAACGGGTCAAGTCAATCGGATCTGGTTCTTTTGAACAGGCCTACTAGGTGGAGCTGCCGCCGGCCGATGAAGGATGAAGTGGCAGTTAAACTCGGTGGCTGGTTGGCTACGGCAAGTTTGGTGGTAAGGATTTTGAAGGATGATTGGATGAAGGTCAGAAAATGGAGCGGAGAAGCTGAAAAGTTTGAATTGATTTTTGATTAAAAAAATAATCCCGTGCTGCATTAATTAAAGGTCGAAAAAATCAATTTAGTAAAATGTTTTGTTGAGACTCGAACTTGTGCCCGTGCTGTCCTACACCAAGCTTCTACCAACTAAGCCATCACGCTTGTTAGTATTTTTGTGAATGAGTTTGTACATAAGTCGAATGCTGTCAGTGACAACATTAACTTAATCTACATCCGCCCTTGCAAGATACATCATTTTAAACTAGTTATACTATGAATTTCATGTTTGTAAGAGACCCTTTCTTTGAGAGACGTATCTCAAGCCCAACCTGTTCAAGATTAATACTTACCGTATTTCTAATGCCTACTTACGTTGTCCTTAATGCCTACTTACGTTGTCCTTAATGCTTACTTACTGTATCCTTAATGCTTACTTACTGTATCCTTAATGCTTACTTACTGTATGCTTAATGCCTACTTTCAATATCTTAAATGTCTACTTACATCATTCTTAATACCCACGTACAATATTTAAAAAAATATATAATGGGCCGGTCCAATAAGAGATGGTTACTCACAAGCATTTGTGATTTTGTAATGCTATTGACAATGGTAATCCAAAATTTCTAGATGAGTACGAAATATTGTGAATTTTAATCATGTTGCTTTGTAATCATTTGTGTTTTCATGGATAATTAATAGCTATGAATCTTGTTAATGCAGTAATGACAAGGGTGACAGTCTAAATGCATCTTACTACCACCACATTAATCCGATGAGCAAAGCATCTGTTGGTGCTGAGGTGACTCATAGCTTCTCAAGCAATAAGAACACTGTCACTCTCGGTGCCCAACACGCCATTGATCCATTAACCAACATTAAGGGGCGTATCAATAACTTCGGCAAGGTTAGTGGACTTATTCAACATGAATGGCGTCCAAAGTCACTTGTTACCATTTCTGCTGAGGTGGATACTAGAGCCATTGAGAAGACTGCAAAGGTTGGATTGGCTTTGGCTCTTAAGCCTTGAATGTTATACTGATCAGTTTGATTTCAGTAATTCAGTCTCATGTTCTTTTTTGACATAATTTTTGGCATTGAAAACATGATATAATGATTTACAAACTTTCGCTGTTACTTGTTAGCTCAGCTGGTAAATCCAGCAGTTATGTTGAATAATTTGGTGGGTGGCAGATTTTTTCTGAGATCTAGGAGAACATATTTGAGTTGAATTGAAGTTTTACTCGGATTAGTTTATAATCACGACCTTTTTAATTGAAATTTCCAGCCTTCGATTTTTGTTTTTGGTGATCAGGTGTCCGTATTGTTGTCAAGTGCTTAATCCCACGAAATTTTTTTGTTGTATTTCTCGGTTTTGTCTTAGTAGTAAATTCATTTTTAGTCTGTTTTACTAGATATGCTGTATTTTCTGTTTTAAAAATGGCTTTGCATATTTATGTTTCCTTTAAATCATCTGTACATTTGTTTATTCTCTCAAATCAAACTAAAACTCAATAGAGAGAAAATTAAATGTAGCAAATTCCATGTAGTATGCTATAACCTATAAGTAATTACCTTATGCTCTTTATGTTCCTTTAATATTGTTATTACTTTGAGTCTTTTTTTTTTTGTTTTGTTACATTATCGATCTGTTTGGTAGCCGGAATTAATTAGAGGAAATGACAATGAAAATTTAGTGTAATTTTGGCAGGAAAATTTGTTGACAAGTTTAATGGATATGCTTGTTCTATTTAAATCTTCACATTTCTTTACAAAATTCATTTCAATGTATTATCATTTAGAAAAGGGGATTAGGTGGTAATGAAAATCTGAGGTCAAAATTTTTTTGTGTGATCAAGGTTTTATTATCATGGAAATGTCATGTTACATTTCTTGAAAATTTACACTACAAATTATTACTATCACCACTTTTATTTCTTGATCATCTATTTTATAAATTTATTCCCTCTATATTTTGCACATCATTGCCCTAAAGTAGCAAAATAAAAGGCATAAAGGAAGTAGTTGGGATTTTAGTAGGTCTATTTATGCAGTTTTGTAACTCTAACTACAAAGAAAAATACATATTGATGGAAGAAAGTAATTGTATAGTTTGTCCATGTAAGAACACCACACACAATATTTTACAAGAAGGAATTCAGTTTAACATAAGCACACATTTTATTACAATGATTCAAATTAACAGTTGTAGCACAAATGAGTTGCAAATTTAAGGCGAAAGATTAACATATCAGCAACGCGAGGCTAGGTGAGGCATCTGTGCCGATTTAGTATGTGGTGCAAACGGTCACTCCTCAGATGGAGAAGCATGATGCAGTCCGTGTCTAATTTGAGCAGCGAGGTCCTGTACTGCACCAGGACCGTGAGGGATGAACACAGCGGAGGATTTGGAAGCTGCACCGATTTCTTTCATGGTGTCGAAATACTGAGTGATGAGAACCATGTCCATTACATCTTTAGCTTTTGTGCCTGGAACATTGCCTGAAAATCCCAATAAACTGTCTCTAAGACCATCTATGATGGCCTGTCGTTGCCTTGCGATACCTTGCCCAGACAGGTACTTCGACTCTGCGTCTCCTTCTGCTTTTTTGATCTGTATAATCTTATCTGCTTCTGCTTTATCATGTGCTGCCACCCTCAATCTCGAAGCTAACAATGGTTTAAGAGACTATTAGTCTACTAGTCTAGAAAACCGAAGCTACGAGAAAGAATTCTATCATTAAAACGATGTGAAAACGTGACTAGATTCGAAGGCAACGAAGGTTTTACCTGCATTAATTTGGTTCATAGCCCGTTTGACAAGTTCATCGGGTTCAATATCGACAATGAGTGTTTGGACTATCTCGAACCCAAAATTAGACATAGCCTGTAGACAATTTACATTTCGAGGGTCGAGTTCTGATTGATCGATTTATGCTTCCATTAACAACTGTATAAGCAGCAAATTCATAAAGCATTACCTTTTTGAGTTCATTAGCAACTATGTTAGCAGTTTCAGTCTTCTGTTCAAACACCTCATCCAAACATAGTCTTGGGACATTGGCTCTAATTACTGTCAAAACAAAAAATATGGTATCAGAAATTTCGAACATCCTCTTCGTTCTTTGGCTATCAGAACTTTACATAATCGAACTTTACCATCGTATACATAAGCCTGAATTTGGGAGCGAGTGTCGCTGAGCTTGTAAAATGCATCAGTTGCATTCTCAGGAATGGCACGGTATTGAACGGAGGCGACTACAGTCACGAACACATCGTCCTGCACATAGAATATACCATTTTAAGTCTCCATTGTGTTGGTTCATAAAGATCAAAACATTCGAAACTAACCTTAGTCTTGGTCTCACAGCGGACATCTAACTGCTGAACACGAAGACTGAGCTTGCCTCGAATCTGATAACCGAAGATCCAAGGGACACAATGGAAACCGGGCTCTAGCACCTCCTTATGTTTTCCAAAGCGCTCTTTGATACCAACTTTTGATTCCTCGACTTGTACACAGCAGAACAGGTTCCCCATTTCCAATTTCCCCTACATTTTACAGGCACAGCAAAATATATCAAATTATCAAGTGCATAGTATAGGCAATAAGCTTTATGAAAAAAAAAAATAATTTACTTCTCTTTAGGATTAATTTCCTCTCCTCTGTAGGGATTCTATAGCTTACTCAAAAACAATTTATAAGAAATGCTCTTTTGTTGTTATGTCAATAACCAACTCAACCAAATGCTTAAATTGCCGGTTGAGGCTCCAGAACATGTTATATACTCTAACGCGCCTCCTCACACGTGAGCCTTTGGCTGTAATACCATGCTAAGGAACCAACTCAACCAAAAGATTATACTCATGGTTGAAGCCCCAAAATATCTTATGTTTTTATATACTCTAATGTGTTCTAAAATAAGCCAATGTGTCGGGAGTTGGACGGATTAGATGGTCGTAGATTGAATCTAAGTCGGGTCTAGGTAAGGCCTTAAACCCATGCCCCATATGTTAACAGAGATTCAAACTAACATCAAAACCAAATTATGCCAACATCAATATACTATATATTATCATCCCAGAAAAAAGCTGAAATGAAAAAACTAAAACATGTTCAAGTAATATATGATGATCTTGTATGAAAAAACATGAAGGAAACTGAGTTTCATGCAACCTTAGCTTACTCGATTCGCAACAATGGCGGATCGAAGTAAAAGATGAAATTGAAAAAATGGTTGAGGATTTAGAAAGATGAGACGATGGACAAACGTACTGAAAAAGGTAGGGAGATGCTAAGAAGGCCAAGAGAGACTGAGAGATTGTAGTTTTGAGCTTAGCCATACTGATTACCTTTCTTATATAAGTTGGGTGCCTTTTTAAAAATGGTATAGTTATTATTACTCCTATATCCTCCAGATTTTGTTATATTATCGTTTAGGTAAGTTTTTAATTTTGTTTTTGCATGGAATGGAATATCATATAATACTTCTTCCTAAGTGTCACATTTGACCGGATACTAACTGTCATTAATATATCTAATTATGTAAAATAAAAATAATAAAATAATTTTTGTATTCAAACGAATCAAACAAGATCTAATATGACTATGATATAACTTATATATTAAAAATAAAGTACAACTAAGAATGGTCGATGAATAGTGTAAAAGTCAAAATGAGACATTTATGTTGAATAGAAGGTATTATTTGGTAATTGATAACATTGATTATGTGCATATGAGACAAAGGGGATTAAAATTTTTGGATGAGATTGTAAATTAGGCTTGGGTCTTTTTAGGAAATTGCCCAAATTATTTTGATTAATTGCATATTAATATTTGATCTATCTCGAACATTTTAAAGTTCATGAGCAAAAGCTCAAATCTAAGTTCTTAAGATGCAAACATACTAATTTACTCACTTACCTAATTAAGCAAGAACATACAACAAATTAACAATGCTCAATACTTAATTGCATAAAGATAAATACTCCTCAACGATACCCACTGACGACGAAAATTTGAAAAAAAAAAAGAGAAGTAAAAATGCATTAAAAAAATCCCAAACTAGGTATGAGGAAACTTAATTTTCAAAATAAGCACGTAAATCTCTAAACTTAGATTAGGAGGTTGTTTGATGTTACTAATCACAGGCGATTTCTAAACTGAACTTTTTAAAGTAATCGCCCACTGTTGTTAACAGCGGACCATATACTAACAAAAAATTTGACTATTAGTAAGAGTGGGCAATTGCGTGACTGACTTTTTTGACTCAGTTTTAGTAATTAACGCTGTTATAAACAGCGTACAAACTCCATATCTTAGGAATAGGTTGAAGGTGCTTATTTTGGAAAATATTTTTCCCATGCTTAATTTGAAATTATTTTTTTTAAAAAAAATACTTAATTCGTTCAAATTTTCCAATGAGAACTCACGAGTAACCCAAAATTAATAGTTAAAATACAAGTAACCATCAACAAGGTAGTGTATATCAGTTATGAAAATTTATTATCATGGATATATTGTACCATATTTACACATGATGTTTTTCTCGATAAAAATAATATAATTTTAATATATAATTAAAATAAGAAATTTTTTTTAAAAACTACCTAATTTGTAGTTCCTTTGCAAAAAAACTAACAAATCTAAATTTTTTTGCAAAAAACTACCTTATATGATATTTTTGTTTGCGAAAAGCTACCACTTAATGGAATCAGTTATTTGATTGTCATGTGAGTCTTTAACTTCGCACGTGGCAGACACCTGACCTCCTTTTAGCATTTTGACCAATTTGAGATGTTAAATTGTCCACATGGCTTTATCCAATTAATCCTTGCGTTTTTTAATATATTTTCAAAATAAAACAAATATTTTAAGAAAAAATAACAAAAAGAAAAAATCTTAATTTTCGCTCTCACTTACTGCCAATGATTCTCATAGTCAAAATCCACCTAGTGCCACCGGCCACCAAAACCGCAACCACCCTCGCTCTCTCAAATCATCCAACTTCAGTCGGTGAACCCAACCAATCAACCCAACCTGTCCCTCCAACTTTATTGGTGAGAGGTAGGGGTTAGGGTTACTGATCGAAGTTGGGTCTTGAGGGTGCTTGAGTGGGTGAGTTTGTTTTTTTAAAAAAAAAAATAGATTAAGTAGTTTTTGTAAAGGTGCTATGAATTAGATAGTTTTTTGTATTTTTTCCTTATAATATCCACATATATTAAGGAATTTGAGACCTTAGAAAAGAAGGGTCCTAAGCTGTCAAGATCATGAGTCATGCAGTCATGCTGCACGTGCTAATGATTTAGACCTTAATAAATATTTAATTGTCAAACATATAACATAGATAAATAATAACAGTTGAATTGATCATTATATAAAGATGAATGTTCGACCTATCTTAATTTATTGTTGGGATTTTCTCTTGATTATGGAAATGAAAATGGGTTTGTATATTAATTAAAAAAACATTGCAAAATTAGAAAAAGGAAAAAGATCTAATTGAAACGAATTGATGTATAGGGTCTAGCAACTCGAGTACCGTTGGTGCAATTATTAGGTCGCCCCCACAATTCACTTGAAGCGAAATTTCGAGGTTTAAGATTGCAGTAACAATGTCAGTGTTTTCAATAATGCAGATATTGTGTGACTTTTTAAATTGCCACAGAAATTTCGTGGTTCATCAATTATTGACTTTAGATTAATTGTCTATTATTGAACATATGCTTAGGCGCATTTAAGGTCGCTAATTCTAGTTTACTACAACATGTATGTACTTGCCACATGGGGCGTTCAAAAATCGGATACTAGATCATATCCATTTCTCATTAATCGTAATTTGATTCTAATTATATTATATATTAAAAAGATTGAAAATATCAAGTGCCACTCTTTAACAGTTATGTCTAGGGATGCAGGCGGGGCAGATCTAATAGGAGACCCGCCCCATCCCCGTCCCATCGGGGAGGGAATGGGTCCCGGTTTGATGGGTCATGGGGCGGGTACGGGTATAAAATTCATACCCACCGCGGGGATGGAGATGGGTTTTAGGTGATACCCGCCCCATCCCCGCCCCGCCCCGCCCCGCCTCAAGATACCCGCCTCAAAATATTTTTAAGTCTTTTGCTGGTTTCCGTTTTCTTTCCCGTTTTGTAAATGCGATATCTTCTTCGTCCGAACTCGCATTTGTCTTCATAAAAATGGTTAAAAGAGTTCAAAGTTGTTAATGATGAGTCAATTGGTATTTTAATTAGTTATTGATATTTATGTAATAATGTTATTAGTTTTATAAAATGATTGAATATAAATATGTGGCACAGATGGGTATTAAGCGGGGATTTGACGGGTGGTGGGGCGGGGAAAATGGGAATTACACGGGGATGGATACCCAGATGGGTGGTGGGGCGGAGATGATTTTAGATTCAAACCCATCGGGGCGGGGACGGGGAAAAAAATTATATCCGCCGCGGGGATGGGGATGGAGATTGCATTAACAGATGGGGATGGGGATGGTAATTCCAATACCCGCCCCGCCCCGTTTGCATCCCTAGTTCTGTCACATGGATTATAAGATTTACTAAATTTAGGTGTGATTACTTAAAAAGTTATTTTTACACCATGTTATTTTCTACCAATTAAAATCATATTATCATACTATATTAAAAAATTGAAAAATCAACACTTTTTGGGAGTTTACTAGCATAGATTATGAGATTTGCTAAATTTTGATTACTTGGCAAGTTATTTTTACACATTATTTTCTACCAATTAAAATAAAAAAACCAAACATCTAATCATACTATCTATTATCTATTAAAAAGATTGAAAATTTTCAAATGACTCTCTTTACGAGTTTTGCCACATGGATTGAGACTTGCTAAATATTAATTACTTGGCAAGTTATTTTTACACTATGTCATTTTCTACCAATTAAAATAAAAAAAGAAAAAAAAGAAAAATTAAACATCTAATCATATCATATCATACATACTAATAAAAATGTTGGATAATGACAAATGTCATCCTTAACAAGCCTTAACTAATGGAATTATTTTAGTGGATAATAATTCATTACACGGAAATATTTACCTAATTTAGAATTCGAATTTTTTTATTGGAGTTAGATAAAGTATATATAATTTATTATAGAAATTCTATATGTCTAATCTAGAATTTGATACGTTTCATTGAATGAAAAATGAATGTATTCGATAATATTTAAAAAATCAGCATTAAAATCATGTATTTAATAAATTTAATCACGATAATATATACTTGCATTATTTTTTGAAGTTATATTTTTATGTATTTCATCACGATAATAAACATCACATTAATATAACTTCGATTTTAACTTGAACTCACTTGATAGACACTAAATTTTGCACTCTCTTCATTATTCTAGAATTTAATGGCCGCATTATTGAGAATTATGAGTTGAGCTAATGATCGTACTATTGTAGACTTTTACTTTTACCATTATCTCAAGGCTTTGATTCACTTTTCCCTTACCCGTAAGGAATTATCCAGCCTTACCTGATAAAAAAAAAATCCCTAGCAATAGATGAAAATAGAAAAAAGTGCAAGCATTTTATAGTAAAAGCTTATACATGTAGCAATTTTCATACAAAACCAGTTATCAGATAAGCCAATCAATACTATTACATACACACAACTGTACTTTCTTTTCCCCAAAACCAATCCAGACACGCTAGTTAAACAACAATTTTTCAGGAAGGAAGCAAATCGACAGAAGAACCCAATTGAAAAACAAGCGCAAACAAACGTAAATTTAAAGAGCCCGATAAATGTATGCACGAAGTATATTTTTCACAATACGATACAGTGATCATTGAGTTTGAACGGCAGATGATTGCAGCAGCCCATCTCTAATCTGTGTGGCAATGTCGCGCACAGCCCCAGGTCCATGCGGGATAAACACAGCAGATGTCTTAGAAGCAGCCCCTATTTCCTTCATCGTATCAAAGTACTGTGTGACAAGAATCATATCCATAACGTCCTTTGCACTTGTCCCGGGAACATTAACAGAAAAGCCGAGTACACTGTCTCTAAGACCATCTACGATGGCTTGTCGTTGCCTAGCTATACCCATCCCCGAAAGGTACTTGGATTCTGCCTCGCCTTCTGCTTTTTTTATCTGTATTATCTTCTCTGCTTCAGCCTTGTCATTTGCTGCCACTCTCAATCTTGCAGCTGATAAAGTCGAAGAGCCCTTATCAGAGTTTGACTTAGAAAATGCAGCGGAAAATTGTAGAATTTAACCCCACAAAAGTTTTAGTTGTCATTTAGAATATGAGTTACTTTTGTGAGAGACTGTCTCTCAGTTCTCATAATATGTATGAGATGAGCTTTTTAACCTATATATAAGGTGCGTCTCTCGATGAAACCATATCATAAATAAATTTTGTTAGAATATACATATATAGCGCATGAAGTTTTCAAAAGAGACATGAATAGAAATTCTTTCAATGGAATGGATGAAAAAGCAGGACAAAGAAGAGCATAATGAGCTTCTTACCAGCATTAATTTCGTTCATAGCCCGCTTGACATGTTCATCGGGTTCAATATCAACGATCAAAGTTTGAACAATCTCAAAACCATAATGGGACATTGCCTGAAGAAATTTCACAGTTATGATCATCAAAATCAGACTAATATACAGAGCATTAGACACTCAATCGAAAACGAACATAAATCTTAATGATTTACTTACTTTTTCGAGTTCATCAGCAACTGCTTTGGCGATTTCACTCTTCTGCTCGAACACATCATCCACATTTAGCCTTGGAACACTAGCTCTAATCACTGCAACAATAAGAAAAAGTGTGAGAAATTTAAAAACTTATATAAGGTTTTGTATATAGAAACTGTTGGATTCTGTAACATCATATTTAGTTATTTACCATCAAAAACATAGGCTTGAATTTGTGAACGAGTGTTGCTCAGCTTGTAAAATGCATCACTTGCTTTCTCAGCAAGGGCACGATATTGAATGGACGCAACAACATTGACAAACACATTGTCCTACACAACAATTACAATAATTTCATTGATTCTTCAATCCTCTTGACGGCCCGTTTGGTAGGTGGGTAATAAACAGTGGTAATTAGAATGAAAACTAGTGTAATTTTAGTTGAAAAATCTCTTGCTATCTTGATGGGCCATGATGGCCATAGTTGTCCAATTTCAATCATCTCATTTTCTTCATAAATTAATGCATTATCATTGTAAGAGGTGGTATTAGGTGGTAATGGAAATTTATAAACAAAAACTTTGTGATTAAAGTTTCATTACCATAGGAATAACTTGAAACTTTTGATGAAATTGTATACTATAAATCATTCTTATTACCACCCTTTAGTACCACTAACCATACAGGTTGTCAACGTACAAAGTCACGCATAACGAACACATGACTAAGAGCACTACTCTATTCCTCAATTGTTGTTCTATTTGAGTTGAGATTAAGCGGGCTTTATTAGTCAAATAACACAACAAAAAGGTACATAGAAGTACATATATGATTGAAGTACTAGTTGAATGATTGTGCATCAAGACTATAGGTAGACTGACCTTGGTCTTGGTCTCACACCGTACATCCAGCTGTTGTACACGAAGACTGAGTTTTCCGGCTATCTGATGACCAATAAACCAAGGGACGCAATGACACCCTGGGTCGAGCACATCATTATACTTGCCAAAGCTCTCCTTGATTGCAACTGTGGATTGGTCGACTTGAACACAACATAACAAGTTCCCCATTGTTGTGGTGTACAAAATAGACCTAAAAGATACTTTAGAAATTATGAATTATGGTTTTAGAGATTTGTATTCATCATCAATATATATAAAGTAGTGATTTGGCCAAGGCAGTTTTTGTAGTGAGTAGGAAAGAACCAACTCAATAAGGTTAGAATCAATAAGAATTAATTAAGAGGGAAACAAATCAAATTAGAAATATTAGAGGATCAATCTATGTGTAATCATAGGTAGAATCAATAGGACAATCTAACATGCTTTTAGAGCCTTGTTTGTCGTTGGGTGATTGTAACTAGGCATTCAATCTTACCCTTCGTTATGGGGTACTAAAGGTTTGTAACCCATCTACTAGGCTAAAATTTGAAAGACAGTTACACGTAAGGGTGATTGTTAAAAAGGTCAATTATTAACCACATGTGAATTTTCCTACGTCGGAGAAAAAGAAGACGATATGCACTTTATAAACTTAAGGAGTAATTCTATTACTGTCAATAGACTTGTCAAACAGATTAGGTTGGACAGGGTTCGGGTTATATTTTAATTGGTCAGAAAACCCTTGACCCAAACCCAACCCATTTAGTTAATTGGGTCAAAAATCACAACCCTGACCCGACATGTAGGTCAACCTGATTTCAACCCACTTAACCTGTTTATAGTTTTTGTTTTCATTTTAAGGTTTTTAACATTGATTACATCGAATCTTTTAGACCATAATTTTTAATTTTCTTTTTCTTATTATTTATTTTGTTTTTATTATAAAAATAAGAAAATATTAAATAAATTAAGTTTAAGTTATGCTTATTGATTTAACTCAAAATCTAACACATTTATTAAATAGGTCATACAGGTTTGTTTCAGATTTAAAATTTTTACTTAAATCTAATTCATTTAATAAATAAAAAAGGTTGGGTCAATCCATTTGATTAATTGGGTCAAAAGTCTTAACCCAAACCCACTTATTTTGAGTTAGGTTTAGATAGGGTTAGCAGGTCTAATCAGCTTTTACGGGGCCTAATTATTTCCTTTGGATTTTTACTTGATTAGCTCTCCTCCTCCTCCTTATTTAAATTGTCAGGACCCAATTTCTAAATTCTAACCCATCCTACTTCTAAGTCTATGATCTAATAAACCAAAATAAGGGCTAATGCCTAATGATATTCCTTCACCCTATAGAAAAGGTGCCCAGTTGACTAAATCATAAACTACTTTGAAATTCATTTAATTAAAACATGAACTAGACTAAAAGTGGTACTCTGTTTGAATTCATGAAAAAGCAAATTAATGAAAAAGCAAATTAAGCAAACTTGGAAGATCATATACATAACATAACAATGGCGTGTAATTGTAAAACGGAAGAAAGGAGAAATTCTTACAGTTAGATAGACAAAGGAAAGAGCGGGGTGGCTGGTGATGGTGAAGAGAAAGAAAGTACAGCTGCTCGAGAACGTGGCGGAGCACGCTAGCAAGTGGCAATGGCGAAGCCTAAAATACTTAGTTTTATATCAGCTGGCTTGTCTTAAACATGATGATATTTTCAAATTTTTAATTTATTTTTTTGTGATTTGTCTATTCTTTTAGTATGTTTTTATCTTTTATAATAATTTATAAATTACAGCTGAATTTTTTAAGTTTTTTATATATATTAAGCTAAAAATTAAATTAGATAAAGGAGTATTAAATTGCGGGAAGAGTATTAGTCAACTGTTTTTAGCAACTTGGTTTGGAGTACTATTCTAATAGTCTTCCCTTGGTAGTTCCTATCCACTTACAAAGAAAAGTCTAAAAAGAAATTGGCAATTTTTAATATTGTTCAAACTTTTGCTTGCTTGACCAAGTATTTCCAAGTCAATGACTTCATTTTCGTGCTTCACATTCTTTCACTTTGTAAATACTCGCGTTATTCATCATCGTTGATCGTACCCACTAATCGATTTTTGGAAATTGTGATATATACATATATATATATATATATATTAAGATTGTATGAACATGTGGAGAGAAATACTTTTGACGTTCCTGTGAAGAGGATAGAAAACATCATAATAGAGGGTTAGAGAAGTCGAAAAAGACCTAAGACAACTTGGAATGAGCAAATAAAAAGATGACTTGCATGAGCTATACCTCTCTAAGGACCTGACCAGGGATAGAGGTATAGTTGAAGGTGTCTTATTCATATTTTAGACTATTAATTCTCTTTCGCTTATCTCTTGGTGCTCTTCTTCTCTAGCTTTTACTCGTTCGTCTTATTATTACTATTATTATTATTATTATTATTATTATTATTATTATTATAAGTTATTCCATTTCATAGAAAGGACTTTACAAAAAATTAGTAGGGAGTCGAGTAAAAAGTTAAGCACCCACAGCTTTTTGAACACAAAAAACTAGTCTACAGTAAATGTATGCCCTAGACTTGTTATTATTATTATTATTATTATTATTATTATTATACTTTTATTTTTATATTATTTTATTTTATTTATATGCCTTTTATTTATCTTTATTTTATGTTTTTATTTTATGTTTAAGGGTCACTCTTGTGTGATAAGATGCAAGCTTGCGGAGTTAGCTTTAGCTTCACTTAGTGCTATTTGTTACAGGAAATTCTCTTGATCTTTCTCGAGTCGAGGGACTTTTTGGTGGCGGTATCCTTTATTGGTATGGGTTGTCGTCTTCCTTCCCTCCCTAGACTCTGATCATAGTTTTTCTATGGGCGGAATATACTGAATATGATGATGACCACGAGACTATGGTTGTTAACTTAATTACTTTCAATGCTAAAATCAATATCTAATTTCACTGTACTTATTAGATATCTAGTGTTGATGCTTAATTAGTCACTTTTGATGTTAAAAGGCCCAGTTTTCAGTGTTAAAGCAAAATTTTGAAATAAACAAAAAAACTTACCATTGTTTGGTTCACTGTTATGAATAACATAATACTCTTTGATTCTTTGAAAATGCGAGAAGGATATCTATGGAAGATTGGTGTCAAGTATGACAACCTCTCTTTTGTTTGTTTTCATTGTGAAAGGTTAGGAAATAGGACGAGGAACTCCTATTTTGTGGGATAAGGTTCACCATTAAAAAAAATTTGGGTGTGGATGATGGCTTCACATCAAAGCTATTAAGGAAGTTGAGAAGAACAAAGGTGATACAATGATACACATTGTTGGAAAAAATTAAAGAAAGTAAGTAGGGGTAGAGTGATAAACGTAGAAGTACTACTGCATTATTATTTTTTCTGAGGAGCTCTTTTGAGCTAGGAAACTCTTTGACCTCGTCCTCCTATACGGGTATGAGTTGCCGCATTTCTTCCCTCCCTACACCTTGATCATATTTCGTATGAGAGGAATACACTGAATACGCTGATGATGAATGAAAAGTTACAAAGGATTTAAATAGAGATGCAAATAACTAAATATCCTAAAATTAAGCCACTAACTTAGTGCCAAATGTGGAAAGTTAAATAACCCACTAACCCACTACTACTAATAACTTATTAAATAAAACCAACTTTACATAATTACCACTACCGACTTTATTAAATAAAACCAACTTACATAATTACCACTACTAACTAATAGCAATAAAAAACTAATTTTTGAAGCATACTTCAACACACCCACTTGCTCCAAAATTTCTTTATCATTTTCATGAAGCACCTATCTCCATTATCTCTTCATATCGCAATGTATTTCTCCTGATCATCAATTACACTTTAATGATGCATATTATCACCAACCATCAATGGAGCACTTCTTTCAAAAAATTTGTGAATACTTTTCATCACCAAACTTAGCTTGTTGATGCACATAATCACCAAACCTTGACATTTTAAAGCACTTCTCTTCATTATTCATCTTGATATCAAACAATCTTGCAAATCCTCTCTACATTGGGCACAACTTTCTTACTTCTGAAGATTGCAACTTAACCTCAATTATTACAAGTCTTGTTTTCCATTATACTCAAACAATGCTTTTTTAATGGACTAAAACAAAAAAATATTTATTAAAGTAACCAACCTGACATACTTGCAAAGAAACTTGTAATGTCTTCCAACCATCTATTGCTCTCATGTAAACAGTGTCATGACATGTTTTGATGAGGTTCTTATCACATCTGACACATACTCAAACCTCGACTCGACCAATGCTAACTGATTTTTTCACTTCACCACTCAGATACTTAGCGGAAGATTTAAATTTTTGTCCAAGATTGAAACATGATGCTCTAATATCACTATGTTAGGAAAAATTAAAGAAAATATTAAAGAACAAAGATACGTAAAGTCACTAATGCGTTGTTTTTCACATCTTAATGAAAAGTTACCAAGGGATTTAATAAGAGATGAAAATAACTAAGTTTGCTAAAATTCAGCCACTAATTTAGTACCAAATGTGAAAAATTATAACTCACTAACCCACTACAACTAATAGCTTATTAAATAAAACTAACTTATATAATTACCACTAATAACTAAAAACTAGGAATAGCAATAAAAAAGCTAATTTTTGGAGCATATCTAACACAGAACAATTGTGTTAAGAAGCGCTTTATAACCAAGAGTAAAGACCGAGTTTTAAAAGTGAGAATTTTTTTTTTATATCTTCCCATGTTAATGTGTTTTCAATGATGTTACAATACTAAATGAAAAGAAGTGAGTACGTGATGACAATAATGAAAAGAAGAAGACAAAGAAACAACTTTCATAGTTGATGTTATTGAGGATTTTGAAACGCCCAAGTATTTGCAGGATAATATAACGAATTTATACACGGGGAATAAGAAGTGGAAACAACATTACCGATGTGGAATTCGAAGGTTGTAAGCTTGTAACAGATGAATCTCCTGTAAATAAGAAAACTAGAGAGAAACGTGGCTTCAATGATGATGAAATGTTATTAAAAAATAGGATCAATTACCAACTACGGCCTTGAAGTTTAGGCATTTTAAAATAAACAGCCTTGAAGTTTTTTTTTTTTTTTTACAAATAATAGTCTTCAAATTACCAAACACGACATCGATACAATTGCATGACCAACTAAATGGCCTTTGACAATGATAAATGACCTTTGACTTTCAATTAAATTCATTAATCTAACCTAATTACCCAATTACCCCCAATTAAACCCTTCTTCCCCAATCTCTCTCTATCCCTCCCAATCACCACTATCCTCCCACCCCAACACCACCACCACCACCACCAATAAAACTCTTCCTTTAATAATCTCTTGAGCTCCACCATTAAAACCCCTTATAAATTTATTCTAATTCTAATTCTAATACAACTCAATAGAATGCGCACCATTCTCTCTCTCTTTCTGTACTGTCCCATGTGTTGTTCATTTTTCTCATTTTCATGGCGTCCTAAATTAGGATTTTGCATTTGCTGAAGAATTCAGCCAATCTCACTCTATTTCCTTTCAATTTCGACCTTCATTAATGGCGGAAGGACGATTCACTAGAATTTTGGTTCAAGCTCCAACTACTATTGACAAAGGAATGACTAATCTAATCCTTCTTTGCGAATTATAGATCAGACTCCAATTCTTCAAATACCATTGACAAAGGAGCAGTTGAACTGAAATTGAAAGATGAGTTTGTTGATTTTATGAATTATAGAAATTGGAAAAGGAAATCAGAGCTGTAAATTGAGAGTATAAATGGCTCCAACTACTATTGACAAAGGAATGACTAATCTAATCCTTCTTTGTGAATTATAGATCAGACTCCAATTGTTCAAATACCCTTGACAAAGGAGCAGTTGAACTGAAATTGAAAGATGAGTTTGTTGATTTTTAGGAATTATAGAAACTGGAAAAGGAAATAAGAGCTGCAAATTGAGAGTATAAATGGCTCCAACTACTATTGATAAAGGAATGACTAATCTAATCCTTCTTTGCGAATTATAGATTAGACTCCAATTGTTCAAATACCATTGACAAAGGAGCAGTTGATTTGAAATTGAAAGTTGAGTTTGTTGATTTTAGGAATTACAGAAATTAGAAAAGGAAATAAGAGCTTATGGGAAGAAAGTTTCTTTATTATTCAGTTATTTAATATTAATCAGTTATTTTAGGCAGTTATGATTTAGTTTCTTAATAGAACAATACTCATGTATATATAGAATAGAAGAAGTTACTCTGTAATATAGAATATAGCAAAAAAACTGTATTTTCATGAACAAAATACTCCAAAATCATCAAATCTTCATGGTATCAGATCCTTAGGGTTTAGATCCGGGAAGGCCTCATCATCTACCATTTCTTACCTTGCAAATGGCCGATGTATCAGAAGAGCAAACACAGCAAACCCTAATGTCAATGGAACAGATGGAACAGATGTTCCAGAAACTCAACAAAGTAACCAATCAAACAGAAAATCCAACATCACTCAAGATTTCAGAAAAACTCACATACAACAATTATACGAAATGGTGCAAGCTAATGCACGTAGCAATTGGTGGTTGGGGGCGGCTACCGGACCCCCACCACCGTCAGACCCCAATTACACCCAATGGAAACAAAGGGATCGAAAGTCTCTTAGGATGTGGTAGGGACGAACTACAAATTTTCGATTTGAGTTCAAAAGCAGCAAGATTAAGGCAGGACAACGACAATATCGAAGTTTACTACGGTAAACTCAACATACTATGGAAAGAAATCGATGGAAGAATGCCAAATCCAATGACATGTCCACAGGATATAACAGAATTCAACAAATACATCCAGAGACAAAGATTATATCAATTCCTCACGGGGATTAACGATAATCTAGACAAAGAAAGACGGGATATTCTCAATAGTGAACCTTTACCGATGGTGGAGACAACCTATGCATCAATCAGACGGGAGATCACACGGCAGAAAATTATGAACGGCGTCTCATCACCGGGAACTCGTCCCTCAGAGATTGGATCGGGTTTAGCCACGAGAAACAAACCTTTCCAAAGAAGCCGAGAAGAGGATGACCGGAGGAAACTCCGATGGACTCACTGTGGTGGTTCCAAGCATACAAAGGAGGGATGCTTCAAACTTGTGGGGTACCCCGAGTGGTGGGACGATCTACAGAAAAGAAAAGCCGCCACCAAGGCACCGGCAAGCCGGACCGGCGGCAAGGCTAACCTCAGTACTGCCGATCAATCGACATCATGTCTGAAATCAGGTGAACTAGAAGGATGGAGCAAGGGGGAAGGAGAGGCAACAGTAATCACAGAACAGGGAGCCAATAATGGTGAGAAAAAGAAATGGGAAGAGAAAGGAAAAACAGCCGTCAGACAAGGGGAAGGGAAAGGGACGCCTACCTTTAAATGCCCCAACACCCCCTTTTATAATCACCAAACCCTAAACCCACCTAACACCGAGTCCTACTGCTCCTTTCATTAATATATCCACTGACTATATTGTGCCAAGTAGTGTTGTGGTCCCCAGGAAATATAATTTGCCCCCTTGAAGTACAAGAGGAATGCCTCCTAAGAGGTATGATCCTAAGTATGAATCCCAGAGATCATGATATCCTATTGGTAGACCGGATGATGAACAACTATCACAAACAGCTGTTGCCTTCAATGCATCCCTTTATTCCAGTACTATTCCGAAAACCACTGAAGAAGCCCTCCAAGAACCACAGTGGAAACAAGCTATGGACGAAGAGATCATAGCTCTCCAGAAAAACAGAACGTGGGAGAATTGTAGATTACAAGGTGATAAGAAGACGGTTGGCTGTAAATGGGTTTTCTCAGTCAAGTATCATGCTAGATGGAACCATTGAGAGGTATAAAGCAAGGCTTGTTGCTAAAGGGTACACACAGACTTATGGGGTAGACTACTCGAAAACATTATCACCTGTAGCTAAAATCGATACCATTCGAGTTCTCTTCTCAGTAGTAGCAAATAAAGAATGGCCTTTATTTCAATTTGATGTAAAAAATGCCTTCTTACATGGAGAGATTGAAGAAGAGGTGTACATGAAGCCACCACCCGGGTACTCAGATAAGTATAGCCAATGAGAGGGGTGTCGACTTAAAAGAGCACTATACGGATTGAAACAATCCCCTAGGGCGTGGTTTGGGAGATTCACTACAGCAATGAAGAGATTTGGCTACAAACAGAGCAACTCAGACCATAATCTATTTCTCAGGAGGAGTGGAAACCAAATTACATGCCTCGTGATCTATGTAGATGATATGGTGATTACCGGAAACGACTCCAAGGAAATTGATCGACTCAGGAGCAAATTATTCCAAGAGTTTGAGATGAAGGATTTGGAACAACTGAAATACTTCCTTGGAATAGAAGTTCTAAGATCAAGAAAGGGGATATTCATCAATCAGAGAAAGTACATTTTAGATCTCTTAGCAGAAGCAGGCATGTTAGACTGCAAGCCAGCAGATACTCCTATGGTAGCTAATCATGGTCTACAAATCGTTGAAGGGGCAGAAGTGGCAGATCAAGATCGTTATAGAAGGATGGTGGGAAAACTGATCTACTTATTCCACACGAGACCAGATATTGCCTACGCAGTAGGGATTGTAAGCAAGTTCATGCACTGACCTCAAGTGGAACACATGACAGCAATCCTGAGGATCCTGAGATACTTAAAGGGAACCAGTAATAAGGGAGTTTTCTACTCAAAGAATGATAATCTTGATCTTGTTGGTTATACAGATGCAGATTGGGCTGGTGATCGGGACGACAGGAAGTCTACCTCGGGGTACTTCACTCTTATAGGGGGTAATCTAGTCACTTGGAAGAGTAAGAAACAGAAGGTAGTGGCTCTATCCAGTGCTGAAGCAGAATGTAGAGGGATAGCAAAAGGAGTTACAAAGATTCTGTGGATTAGGAAACTTCTAGGAGAGCTAGGTTTTCACCAGACACAGACAAGCCTTCTATATTGTGATAACAAAGCAGCAATAAGTATCTCTGAAAATCCAGTCCAATATGATCGAACGAAACATGTAGAGATTGATCGACACTTTATCAAGGAGAAACTAGAAAGCAAGGTCATCCGTCTCCCTTTTATTAGATCTAAAGACCAACTAGCTGACATTCTCACAAAAGCAGTTTCATCAGAGGTCTTCAATAACACTTTATGCAAGTTAGGCATCAGTGATCCCACGACCTAACTTGAGGGGGAGTATGGGAAGGAAGTTTCTTTATTATTCAGTTACTTAATATTAATCAGTTATTTTAGGCAGTTATGATTCAGTTTCTTAATAAAACAGTACTCATGTATATATAGAATAGAAGAAGTTACTCTGTAATATAGAATATAGCAAAAAAAACTGTATTTTTCATGAACAAAATACTCCAAAATCATCAAATCTTCAGAGCTGCAAATTGAGAGTATAAATGGCTCCAACTACTAATGACAAAGGAATGACTAATCTAATCCTTCTTTGCGAATTATAGATCAGACTCCAATTGTTCAAATACCATTGACAAAGGAGTAGTTGAATTGAAATTGAAAGTTGAGTTTGTTGATTTTAGGAATTACAGAAATTGGAAAAGGAAATAAGAGCTGCAAATTGAGAGTATAAATGGTTGTTATTGCCAACTGTACAAGGTATTCCTTCATAGTTAATTTTTCTTTTTTGATGATATATTACCCAAGTAGCAATTCACTAACATTTCTTCCTCACTTGGCTACCACTACTTGCACCCATATTTCTTTTCCTTTTATTTCTTTTACACTCCCAAATTTGAAACCAAATTTCAGTGTCTTATGTAATGAATTGTCACGGCCCAATATGATATCAGAGCCGAAGGTGTTTCCTGGTATGATGTGGCTCACATGTGAGACAAGATCCCACATCGATAAAATAGTGAATTGTTGACTTGCATATATATTGGTTGAACTAACCTTCCTACAACCATATGGTTTTGGGAAACAATGAACCTCACCAAGTATATATGCAAGTCAACGCTCTTGACCCGTGGGTTAGTAGGCCCGAGTCCAGGGGTGTCCCGTGTCCACACAAGTGAGCCACGGTGAGATTATATGATGAATTGTCACAGCCTAATATCATTTACCAAGGCTTCTTTCTCGTGATTTTGATGACATGTAATGCTTATCAATATGGCCAACGGACACATGGAATGCTAAGAGAGACACAACTTTACATGAGCAGATATTTTTGTTCACTAGATTCTCATTTTATGCTTATCCATAAATGGTTTAGCACTCCTTCAAAATAATCCTAAATATCTCTAAATAACCAACATTAATGAGGAATGAGATGTAGGTTTTCCTCTTTCCATCTCCGACCTTGCTTTATCAGATTCTATTTCTTTTGATATTACCCTACCTTTCACCTAGAAATATTAAATTAGCCACTTTCGATGTTAAATTCTTATTTAGACATCAAAATACTACTTTTGATAATAAGGCTTCCACTTTTATATTGTCAATGAGAATAAGAGATTTTTATAATGTTTAATAGTCACTTTGAATTTTAAAACCTCAGCTTAAAAAAACTCACCATGTATCTTAGCATAGTTTCTTTAGTTATTCAACATTCAATTTCACACTTATTCACTAAATAGTTTTACACTTACTTTCATGCTATGGTTAATTTTATGGATAATGATATTTACAGCCCTTATGGCTATACATAAAAGTTAGTAAATCATATTTATTATCAATAATTTTAGGTTTTCAAAAGAATCTAGTATAGAAAATTGAGAATAATTAATATTTTTTTATAATTATTTTAAATTCCCAAGAAAGAATTAATGATGAAATAATAAAATTTGATTAAATTTTATGTTTTCAAAGCAAAAACAATAATGCATTACATAAAAAATATACAAGATTCTTTCTTATATATAGCCCTTAGTGTTGTATATATCATTTTCCTAATTTTATTTTTAATTTGAAGTTTGTACTTCTTATTATGAGAAAGCACTATTTAACTTAAGTGAGATGGTGGAAGTACTTAACAAAACACTTCACCTCAAGTTAACAATGCATATTAATCTAGAATAAAAACTCAACCATTCGTAAAAAAAGCATAAAGTTTGATATATTTTTAAATCTAATTGAGGGTATTTTTAGAAATACTTCCATATTAGTATCCTTTGAGAGGCTTTTTTTTTTCTTCATGATTTGTAAAATTTCGATAGCTTATAAAGGATAACACCTATGTTTTAAGTTAAGAGTATGTGGTTGCAAAAAGATAACAACATTAAACAAAGAAAGTCGAATACTATGTCAAAAAATGGGAAAAAACTATTATGGAGATGCGGGGTATCGATCCCCGTACCTCTCGCATGCTAAGCGAGCGCTCTACCATCTGAGCTACATCCCCATGATTGCTTTATTCTATAATTTTATAGGTATTTATTACTTTTACAAGTCCGACGTTTAGAATCACATATAAGTAAAGCCGCCGACAAGCATCTAGGACAGAGGATAGGAGGGGGCAAAGAAGGGAGTAAGGGACAAAAAGAATGGGGGGAATATTGTCATCTTTGCTCGGTGGAGGAGAAGCTATGGCGGCCGAATCGGCTGAAGGATCTTCGGAATCTCGCGTACATACTTTCCATTCAGCTAACAGATGGTTGCTTCATTTCAATGAAATCAAAGATTCTAACCAACTGGTTTTTATTTCATCCTATATTATCTTGTTAAGCCCTAAATAGTCTTTTGCTGTAAATGAAAAATCGATGGATTGAAATTGCAGTTGGTGGTGGATTTTGCTGCTTCTTGGTGTGGACCGTGCAAGTTCATGGAGCCTGCTGTTAACGCCATGTCTAACAAGTTTTCTGATGTTGAATTCGCCAAAATTGACGTCGATGAATTGCCCGTACTTTTTCTCATTTCTTTCTTTTTATTTGTTTGTTAATTTTGATCGTGTGTTTTATTCGCTTGAAGTGTATAATTACTAGTATTAGTTTTGCATATTAGAGTTATTCTGGAAACAATGGCAGTTGAGCATGAGAAGATCACTAGTTGAATAGTCTAGGCCAGCATCATTATAGATACTGATTTTGCTCTAGCATATCCAAATAAAGTTCTAATTGTTGAATGACATTTGATATCAATTATGGATTGCTTTTTGGTTTTGGATTATGAATTCTATAGGGCAGCACTTAGCTTAAAGAAACGCAGAAACGCAATTCTTAAAAAAAATCTACGTACTATTTGTAATTAAATGAACAGTAACATTATTCGTTAAAATTATGTTTTTTCGTTAAATTGGTTTAAAAACTAATGTTAAATTGTTAAAGTACCCTCATTCTCATTCTTCCTCTTCACTCATGTCCTTCAATCCAACTTCCAGATCTTATTAAGCTTATGATCATAACTTATCTGGCAATGATCCTGGGATATCCCCACTAAAATGATTATGGGACAGATTCAAGCTTATTAAAGACGTAAGCTTAGCCAGGATTTGAGGGTTCGGACCTGAAAAAGAGTTGCTACCAAGATTTAGTGTTGCCCTAAGATTAATCATATTACCTAAGCTTTGTGGAATATGCCGTATCAGGTGATTATTGCTCAGGCTAAGGTTGAACAATTTGCTCAAATTTCCAAAATTGTCAGGAATTGTTCCAGTCAATTTTTTTGAATCAAGTGTTAGAACACTTAACCGTGGTAGCATCCCTAACTCAGTTGGTATTACTCCAAAAATTTTGTTTCATTCTGTCCAACCTAAAGTCTGTCAGATTCTTACATTTTCCCACTTTGGGATGATTAATTAGTTGGGTGATAGCTTGATGATCATTCTAATTATAAAAAGTCAATTTAACTTTGGGAAACTTTGTTGAATAATGATTAAGCTATCACTTCTTAATTGGGAAGCTTAGCTATCACTTCTTAATTAGTTGGGTTGAAGGACATGAGTGAAGAGGATGAATGAGAATGAAGATGAATGAGAATGAGGATAAATGATGTTACTTCTTAGACTAATTTAATGGAAAGCATCTTATTCTAAGTAATAATGTTACTGTTTATTTAAGTTCAACAATATGGTGTTACGCTGTGTAATTTCTTTAAAAAACTTGCCACCATTGATGTTTATTAAAAGCTAAGTGCTACCATGTACCATTATATGATGGACAAAAGTAAAAAATAACAAATCTCATGTACTTATTAAACTGCATATCATGTTTTGTGATAAAGTTTCAATTGGAAACAAATTTGTTTTTGCTAGAGAAAAGTTGCCTATAGTCGACTTCTGTTAGACTGCCTAAGTCGGAGACCTTTTTGATGGCATTGGGATGATGTGATGTTGTAGTTGCCCCATTTTCAATGGGATTACCAGGAGAAATATATGTTTCTAGTTTAAGTGTGTTTTTTTATATGTATTCTTGACATTGTAGGTAAGATTAAGAATATACTTCAAATTTGCTATTGGTATGCCCAAACTGGCTCAAGTAAGAATAATGACACTTTAAATGGACTGAGCTCAATGTGAGATTGTGTTGTTGGGTCCAGACTTAAGAGTAAGGAGTTGATGAACCGAATTGGATTAGAAAAAGAGGTTCAAACTTGTAATTTTGTTTAGACATCGCAAACCACGCTGCTCATTGTTCTAAAACAATGTATACGCTACAATGTGTAGAGGTTTTGGTCTTTAGAAAAGACGCATCTATGAATTTTGATGGAAAAAGATAAATATGATTATGCATATGCATATGCACATACACACTCACTGTAGATAGTACATTGTCATTTCAAGACGTGCAAGTTTGCAACACAATGGAATGCAAGTGACTGTAGACAGTTTGTCGATTTCTCATTTTTCTGATTTTATCGAGTTTTAATTGTCAATATTGTATACAATCTTGTTATCTTAAGGTTGGAACTTCACGGCATACTATGTCTTACAATTGGATGTTTTAGTGATTAATGGAATGAGATTTTAAATTTGATAAATCTCAAATGAAGTTTTTCAATCTGAGTATACCTCTGTGGCTTAGTATGATAGTGTTCAAAACCTTTTATGAAATTGTTATGCTGATGCTGATGAGATCTTTTGCAAATTCCCTAAAAAAACTGTTAAGAGTCTTGAGGTTTGGCAAATGCTGATGAGATATGCTTCATATGTTCTTTGTGTGTTGCAAAAAACTTGTAAAATTGGTATTAACACCAGAATTTCATGTGTACTGTAGGACGTGGCACGAGAATTTGAGGTGCAAGCAATGCCAACATTCCTTTTGATGAAGAAGGGGAGTGTAGTGGACAAAGTGGTTGGTGCTAAAAAGGATGAGTTGGAGAGGAAGATTACCCAGCACAGATCATCCTAATATCCTAGTAATAAATAAACAATCATCAGATGATGCCTCTTAGGCATGCCATGTGTACTTTTGAGTGATGGGGAAATTAATGTTGTGTGTTGTCTATATCTTTAGATTGTCTGATACTTGATCGTCCTATTGAAAATTGCAACTATTGTCCGTTGTGTTTATATTTGATACATCTTCTCTACAGTTTCTTTTCTAAACTTACTCAATTTGTACTTTCCCCACATATCATGTATCATCATTGGTGGATCTATGAGTTTGCTTTTCTTTAGATGATCATGTGTTTGTATTCACACGGTCGTATACAATAGTGATGGCCATGCGGGGCTTACCTGAGGGTCAACTGGAACCGGACCAGCTAGGAACCGAAATTGCTTGAAATCAGTTTGAAGTATGGGCAGTAGTTTACTCCAAAAGCAATTCTGACAAATACCATCAAATTGGGCGAATTAAATCACATGGGTTACAAGAAACAAAACTTCAATGGAACAACCTAAATTCGACATTTGGATTTTGAAATTTAGCCGTTTCTAGCTGTTATAATTTTCTGTATGTATAAGATGATTTTATTCTTTCCATCCTCGTCATCTCGTCTATGACTACTCTCTAATTCTTTTTCTACTTACTCTCTCTAATTACTTTATTTAATTAGTTGGTCATTCTTTTTATTATTACATATATTTAGTCTTAAATCTTTTAATTGTTTCTTTAGTTCTTTATTTATCAAACAATATGTTTTCCTTTATGAAAAACATAGAAAGTTAGTAAGTCATTAGGAGGATCAAACTCTAAAAGGAGAGTATTTCTACTTTGATGGAAACAACACCACCATCTTTTAATAATTATGAGCAAAATTACGCCGAAGGTTGCAATCAAGATTTAGATAGTTTCGAAAAAGAACTTGAAGATGCACTTGAAGATGAAGGAGAAGAGGATAAAGTAACCTCTATTGGATGATTAGATTTCTACAATTATCAACATGATTAAACCACCAAGGTCATGCAAAACATGTTTATTTTCAAAATAATGCTCTATTTAATTATAATTTAAATTGAATTATAAATTGTTTACCTATTGTGAATTTGTAGTATTTGAATATGAATTTATGTTTTTATTTAGAAGAAGTAAAACTTAGTCTGGCGATTCCCTCATAAAATAAAGAGTTATTTCACGAGTGTGAGCTTCTTTTTTGAAAAATAAAATGAACAATCCATGAGTTGTTCAATGCATTTGTCAAATATGTGTAAGTGAAGGAGTCAAACCTTTAGTACAATACACTTTCACCAAAGGTAAATAATTTATTAAATTTTTCAAATAATATTTATATTTTAAAAATTACAAATATTCAAAATTACATTTGTGTACATATATTAGGTGGTGGTACGAAAATTCTCATTACATTTGTCAAGAAAAAAGGAATAACAAAGTTATTGACATTTTGCAAACTCATTACTATTCGTAGCAACTAAACAAGAAATGTAAAAGTTGCTTTACTATCAAAAATTAATCAAAAACAACTTGCTTAATGCTACAAAAGTAATATTGTGTATGTTCGAGTGCTTCCCATCTTGCCTAAGTGAAAGGCTAAATATGAGTGGTTTGTGTTCGTGTTCGTGTTCCTTATGACAGTGAAATTACTACCTGTCGCTCGTGACAATTGTGCATATGGTAAGCGTATTTCAGACACAGATGATAAATTTAAGCTAGTACAGACGGGTTTAGCTGTTATAGGCTATGCCTATTTGTAATTCTGAATCTGATCCAGTCATACTAGATTATGTACAACAGACTATTACAATTTACACGGTGTATGCTTGTTGGATTGCACCAATATCAAGACCTTTCAGCTTTATCACCGACTCTACATGTCCTTTTAGAGTATGCAGCTCCCGAAGCCTGATAGACCAAGGATAAAACCATCAGTCTCGTATGAACTCTTTGTAATTAGAACGAGAAAAAGATAGATGCACGATTTAATCAGCAGAGTACAAAAGTATATCCTCATAATATGAATTTGAAGCTCGCTTCTAGGAGAGCCGTGAGCAACAGTCGTTTTAGTTGCCAATTAGGATTTTACTTTATTTGACTCTGCCCACTATTAATCTACACTTAAAATATCAGAGAAAAGAATTAGGTTGTACCTTGCAATTTCAGCTCTTCTCTTTGCCTCTTCAGCCATTTGGTTAAGCTCTGAAACATGGCTTCGGTCAGTAAACATCTTAGTTTCAGGTGGATGCAGCCCATGGAGCGTCCTCTGAGCATGAGCCCATTTGAGTTCTCTGGCTTCTTTACCGAAGTCTTTTTGTCTTGTGAAGGCAATCTGGAAAATCAACCTTTATGATTAGATTCTCTTTTTTTTGTTGGAGGTGGAAGTGTTAAATTAGACTAGTCTTATTGTAAATGTCAGAATATTAACGGGAAAACACAAGGTGCATACGCTTTATAAGTCAATAAGATATATACCATCCCAAAATCATATGGCAATGGGAAAAGGGATTCCAATAACTTATAAAGTGTGCACACCATCTTCAATTTGTTGATGTGAGATAGACAGAAAGTTCCCAAAAAAATTAGGTCTGAGATTGATTGCTATCTTACTCTCTGCTCAATGAGAAGATCCCATGCCTTTCCGGTAAGAGCATACCGAACAATGAATTTGATAATATCAAGGGGGAAATAGATGACAAGGTTGTAAAGCCAAATTACACCAGCCCAACCCCATCCAATTCCTTCTATGGCAGCAAAACTCCAATTCGCATATACAGCAATCAGAGTCGCAATCTGTGCAGAGCAACATTATTTCATTAAGGATAAGGAAAGCAGCTATATTGTAAAAACTCGAGCATTCAAACATAAAAAAGAGGCTTAATTACCAGTTGAGCAACAATAAAAGCAGTCACCAACAGAAGACCTGGGCGCTCAACAAAAGACCAGCTTCTGGAGCGAGTAACAAAAATCAGCGCTTGACTAATGATGCTTACTTGCAGATATATGGCTGAGGCCAGCTTCCTGAAGTCATCATGAGCTGTTTTTTCAAGTGTTGACACTTTGAATGTGCGCTGCATATAACAAGTATATGCACAAAACAAAAGTATGTCAACCAAAAAATTTGTTCAACAATAAATATGCAACATAAAGATATATCCCATAGTTTGTGGACAATGATCTATATTGTAAAAACACTACTGATAACAGTATTTCTTAGTGAAAACTGTTTGGTCAACAACCAAGCACCAATAAATCTTTCACAAGTGTATATTAGACAAGAACCAAAGATCATGATTGTGTATGTCAAAGCAGATTATATTTGCTAGAAAAATTTATTGGACAATTATTATAGTAACTCATCAAATAAGTAAATAAGATAAATTTGTCTCACTGGATAGAGTCTTACAGGAAAAAAATCTGTTTTATATGCAGCCCAGAAGAAAATGACGGTCATCATCGCTAAGTAGCTACCAAGAACAATTCCTATGGTAAATATCTCTGACAACTTCCAACTGTCTGGCTGGGGGGAAGGTTTAACTCGATCTTTTGATATTGTCATGATTGTACCTGAAAATTCAAAAAAGATAAAGTGATATATCATTATTCAATCTGGTTGAGAATGGATAGCTAGTATTATCCATGGCCATGGCATAGAATTTCGGTAGGAAAAGATGGAACCAGTTTAAAAAAATTACAAAAACCTGTTAATACCTATCAGGCTATCATTATAAGGTTGGGGGAACTGAGGGGCAGGGCATTAAGACGTGAGAGTAAAACAAATCAAAATTTCGGTAGTAAGACTGTATGAGTTGTCTGTTACATCCCTAAAGCTATCTAAATAACCAAAAGTTTCACCACAAGTAGGTATTTTTACTCACTTCTAGAATGAAAAGCAAAATACAAAATTTCTTGTCCATTTACACAAGACAATCTCTACTTTTGAGAATGAATCGCAGCACTGAACCATATGAAGTATGCATAATGATTATGTATAGTCCTAACTGAAGCTTCTACTACTGAAGACAGGTTATGAGGATAAGAGAACCTTTTTGAGGTTCAGGAAGACAAAATGTGATTAATCCCTCCACCCCGTACTAAATCACATTCTTCGATTTTAGAATTTTTCACAAAAAACTTGCCCCCTCTTTTTTAAATCTTCTTTTGTCTACGTATCCACCCACCCCTTTTTCTCCCCGCTTTTCATTCTCCTCAATCTAGGTGAACATAGGAGATGCTACTTTCATTAAAGAAACTGAGGCAGCAACATAGAATTACATTGAAACAAAATAACTACAATAACTAGGTTGGAATTACAATTGAAATTCAGCTTTAGAGTCATTCACCCACTCCATACTCGAGCCATCATAAACTGGTAAAAATTGGATCAATGGCAAAACATTTTTTAGTCAAAACTTGAAGATTTTATATTGTTGTCTTGAGTCTAATGCAAATATACATCTTATAAATTTTGCACTACTTGAACATGTGCATTTTGTGGAATTTGCATTGATTGTGTACAATACCCGGAACATAAATAATGCTGGAGAGCGAGATGTAAAGAGTAGAAATTATATTTCCTAAAATGAACATTTTTTTTTTCTGACAGAAAAGATCAGCAACGTATTAAATACTGAAGAGAAGTATTGAAATCAATTCTTTTTCTTCTGCAGTGTACCGTATAACATCATTTCATTTTATCTCAAGATTCCAAAGATTCAACATAAAACTTTATCCCAAGAATAATGAAATGGGAATCATGAAGGTCCATGTAGCGATATTAACAGTCACGAAGAACATAATTTTGACAGAAGCAAATTCAAAAGAAAGTAAAGGAAGAAGTACTAACCATCATTGAGGATGGCAATGATTAGCACCATGAAGGGTGGAAAGTCAAACTGCCATATGAGAGCCAGTAGCATAAACCCCAACTAGAAAACAAACTCAAAGAGTACATAAATGAGATAACATGGAACACTCATTGCTGATGCTATACTGAAAACAAAAAACAAAAAAAAAAGACAAAACATACCAAAAAGTGGAACGAACAAAACATAACAAAAGGCTTACCACAATACGAATGGTTATAGAAACTGCATATATCTGCAAAAATTGGCAAGCATATTAGTATGACATCAAAACACATGAATCTCAATATACTAGTAATAAAAGATATAACCCATTCACATGTCAATAAAAAGAAAGATAACCCATTCGAGGTAAACTGGAAAGTTAATAAGAAATTGCACTTTAAAAGTGTAGGCACTGATATTTAGTTCATTATTGTATTCGACGTTTGTAATTTGCTTGCATGTTGCTAGGATCCAACTATGTAAGCTCTTTGGTTAGAGCAAGAAGTAAGGTGCCAATATATTTTCAAGAAGGTAGGCTTACAGTGTAATTCTTCATCCTCTGGAAGATTGCTCTACTTGTCAAGACAGCACTTATGATAACACTAAGCCCAGGTTCGGTCAAGACAATGTCAGAAGCACTACGAGCTGCATCAGTTGCATCAGCAACAGCTATTCCGATGTCAGCTTTTTTGAGGGCAGGAGCATCATTAACTCCATCACCGGTCATTCCACATATATGCTTTAGTGCTTGCAAACGTTTCACAATCTCATATTTATGTTCTGCAGAAAACGATGTAGGTATCTGTAAGGAGAAATGCCTCAAATACAAGAACGGAAAAAAAAAACAGACTTTTCTTAAAATTTCCTTTTCTTTAGTTACACTCTTCTCTCCAGCTTACAAGTCGCCAGTCGGTTGCAGTTTCTCTCAGAAAAAAAAAGCTTTGTGGTTTTGGCATCATTGGAATTTCTGATCTTTTGATTTTCTACAATAAAGAGAATAATTTTTTATTTCTTGCCTAAGGCAGTTAACAACAGTCAACAGCTCCAATGTTGCAAAATGCCATCGAGTGGCTCCACCCTAGCCGAGCCCAAAAGGTAGGATATATGCAAACTTACCCTTGTAACAACAAATAGGTTGTTTTTGTGTTTGACTCTTGACTGTCTAAACCAACTAACACAAAGAAGAAAACTCTAATTCTTCTTTCTAGTTACCAGCAGATATCGTACAAGAGAATATATCAAAATTGACTCACACTTATGATGCCGATTCAATCAATTGTTAGCATACAAGATCAATAAAAATGATACTAACAAAGATTGTGTTCCAAATACAGAAGCATGGTTCTCCATATTTGGGATGTCATCATTGGATGGCAGTGCAGCAAGGCTAAACATACCAGGAAAAACACCAGCAAAGCCATCAGCTTTCTCAATTAGCTCATCAACAGGTAGAGCAGCAAGAGATTCATCCTTGTCCTGTCCAAGCAATGCTGCTGCAGGATACATATTGGTACCCATCCCCAATCGACGCCCCGTTTCCATGGCGATTGCCAATTGGTCACCTAGCATAGTCTAGAATTGATCAATATATGATGAAAAATAGCCTGAATCCAAACGATATAAATTCTTCCTGTTTGGCCATGCAGGTGTGCTCGTATAATAATGATGATAGTTACCAGTAGTCCAGCGACCATCACTATCATGCTTGTATGGAACTTTTCTCAGATTAGTAAGAACACAACTTAAAATGCGGAAGGAAAGCAAAAGAACACAAGAATTTGAAGTTTATATGGGTTTTTCATTGTTGTATGTAGTGATGGCCACGGGGCAGGCTACCCGGAACCAAACCGAACCGGTCTCAAACCTCCGAAGAACCGCCCCGGAACTAGAACCGTATGCGATAGGTTCTGATTCGGCCAGAACCGCAAACCGTTAAGGTTCAAAAAATACTCATGATGAACCCGTGGAACCATTGACAGGAATTGGCCGGCGAGACCGCGAACCGGGTTACCCGGACGTACCTTTGTTGATTATTTTAACTAAGTTTAAACCAAAACATTATTCGCAAATATTTTAGTATCAATTGACAAGCAATGAATTTCCATGATAATCAACAAAGGTACGTCTACATGATTATTGTACTTTATATGATTTTTTATATTTATATTTAAAGCAAAAAAACAATTGACCCGATAGTCCGACTCGTCCAACCCGGGAGTTGAATCGATAAGAATCGCCTCCTGAACCGGAAAGGAACCGTCTGGAACCGAAACCCAAAAGTCCAAATTAGGTTTCAGTTTTTTGGAACCGAAACCGAATCGACCCAACCTGGACCGTGGACATCACTAGTATATAACCAAAAGGTGAATTTTTAGCGAGTTTCTTATTGGTGACAGGCTCACAGTATCTAAGAGAAGAGTAATGGTGATTTGTATAAAAAAAGAGCAAAGCATAACTCAGATACCAAAAATGAAACGCACCGGTAATCATTTTCACATTCACGCCAAGGTCAAGTGCCCTTCTTATGGTGTCTGCACTATCATGTCGAGGTGGGTCAAAAAGAGGTAAAAGGCCGATAAACTGCCATGGACCTCCAGGACTTTCTTTTTTACCATTCGGAACCTCCTAAAGAAACATTTTACACATATACCTCAGTATATATTCAACATTCTAAACAGCATAAGATGGAAGAAAAGGTAATTAACAGAAGAGGCAACAGACTTAAGCAGAGAAGCAAGCATTACCTGATATGCCACAGCAAGAGATCTTAATCCTCGTTCTGCATACTTAGCTATCACCGCATGAACTCTGCGTTCTAGCTCCGATTTATTATGGGCAAGATTCAAGATCTAGTAACGATTCAATGTATGAATACAAATGCACCAACTTCATCTTAAATGGGGGAAAATTAAGATTTGAAAATACCTGCTCTGGTGCACCTTTGCTAACTCTGTGCATTTTTCCATCACTGTCAATGTATGTCAGAGCTGTTCGCTTATCATTTGGATTAAAAGGAAGGAAGTGAACTTCTTGAATGCCTGCCCGGGCCTTTTGATAGGATGAAGAGAAGGTGAGAGCAATACAAGGTGAAATCATCAAAGCCTCAAGGAAGATTTATATTGCAAGAATTACCTCCTTAGGATCAGCCAGCGTCCCGACTATAGCAGCATCAATTGCATCTTGGTTCTCAATTCGAGAAGCTCGGGCTGCCATTAGCACCACTGTATCTGCATTGATTCCTTTGACAAAAACCTACAAGAAATTTCAAGTATAAATGAGGCACATCTTGTGGCTAGAGGAAATATAGAGTTCAAAGAACAGAAAATCAAAACCTCCACAAGGTTTTTGTCAACAGTCAGCTTATTCAATGTCAGAGTTCCAGTTTTGTCACTGCAAAGCACATCCATCCCGGCCATTTCCTCTATGGCTGTCATTCTCTTTGTGATTGCACCCTGAGAGGTATAGATCAGTATGTCAACAAAAATAATACCACCAGTATGAAAGAGCATCAAAAGCTATAGTTACGAACCTGTTGAGATAACCTATGGGAACCTATAGCCATAGTAACCGACAAAACTGTTGGCATGGCGATGGGTATTCCACCAATGAGAAGCACCAATAGGTTATCAATTCCTACTCGATATTGACGGTGCTGAATTGGGTACATAACTATGATCTCTATGAGCATTCCCACCGCAATAGAGCAAATACAGAAGTTTCCTATAGCAGTCAAGACCTATAGCAAAAAAGTTAAATGTTCTTCAATATGAAATTAAAACTGAAAAACTGATCTTTTTATGAAGGGTATATAAAGAGGCCAGCAATTGACCCTCAACTATAGAAGTAAAGAAGCACAACATAAAACAAATAAGCAGAAAAAAATTATACACAAGAAAGTCCATCACAAACAGTAAGCTTTGTAAACAACTTCTCACAACAAATGTGAAATGAGCAAGAGTCAATCACCCATTCCTTACCATAATCATCTTCTCCATCCATAAGAAGTGCTCTATAATCCTCATACTCATTCAATAAAGCCTAGATCAACCTTTCTTTGGTCTCAACATCCCTTCTTCCACCATCTTTCAAACTTCCCATCAACCTGAGATCTTCTTTCATCTCTTTGCACATCATTTAAATGTGACCCTTCTCCTTACAATAATATCACTACTTGTTACTATAATTACTCCTCCCTTGAGACTTACTTTTTAGTAACTTTTCTTCTTAGCTCTTCCTCTACTAGATCCCTCACCATAGATCTTCTCCAACGCTCTTCTTCTCTTCTCCCTCACATCTCACCGTAAATCTATTATTCTCTCTCAGCACCGCCAATGCTTGATCAACAACGATAGACTCCCTATCGATGACCAAAGTTTGAACTATATTTCTATAGCTCTTAGAAAGAGAACTCAAAAGAAGTAAAATTTGAACAATAAACAAACAAGTTGGTTGAAATTTTTGTGTGATCTTTCATACATTTATTTTTTTTCTCTTTCATGAATTGATACAACAAAGTTTGTAGGTGAGAGACTTTAAAGCATACATGACTTGAAGCTTCTCCAATAACACACATAATCTGTCTCCATCAAGTAGTTATACTTGATTGCAGGTGTAATGGCAAGTCGGATATTGCTCACAAACCTCTTCTTTACAGATGTCGATTTCTCCTTCTCCATAGAGTTGGCTTTGTCTTCTCAATGCCTTGTTGAACAACTATGTCCTCAAAGGAATTTCCCCCACCGAAAAAGTTCACTTTGCTATCAAAAAGTGGAATATGAAACTTTATCCCTTTACACACTTTCTTTATTCACCAAAACAAAACTTTCACTCTCTCAATACACCCAAGAATCACCCATGCTCTAATAACAATTGAAATGAAAGGATTTAGACATCAACACCATGGAAAATAAAATGAAAGAAAAATTAAGAAAATAGAACATAACAACTGAGTAATCAAACAAACCAAGCAAGAACACAAGTTGTAATCGTGTCTTAGACATCTCCCCCTCAAATAAGAATGTATTTCATTAATTATCAATAATACATTAATAAATAGCACTCACAAAGCTTAAACTCACTCTTTAGAGCTCAAAATTTCCCCCTTTAATGGGATTCACTCGCTAATATATGAAAGACACATAAAGGTTCTCCAAAACCCTATTTCTCCCTATGTATTAGCCAACACCTTAACCTAATACTAAGTTAAACCCTTTATATAGCCCACCAAATCCATAAAAAATCCCTAGCAAAAGGACATGATGTGTCCTAAAAACTACACAACCAATAGAAACACAACAATGGCCCGGCACTCGAACTCGAATGAGCAAGGGTTTTGAGAAGGGTTAGATCTTGGCTACTAGAAAACTTCTTATAGTGACAGGCATGATTACCCCACTCTTTTCCTTAAACAAGGACCTAAGGCCAAACCTCAAGTGCTCATTCCCTAATGGATACTTATCATCTCCCTTTAATGTGCATGTCATGATTTGAATTATTAGGTTATCAAAGCCACCTCCTACACTTGGTAGTTTGGTACTTGGCATAACAAAATTTCCTAGTAACCATTTATTAGTACACCAGCACAATAAGATGACACAATTACTAAATCTTGAGCATTATCTAAATTAAGAGTAAATTTCTAATGGAAGAACAAAGCTAGGAAAAGAAAGTGGATGAATGTTTATATTATGTGTCCAATCCAATAGAGTAAGAGATTCATAGTTACATAATTTTGGATTATAATAGACCGTAAAATAATGACTCATTACATCATATGCATTTCTTATATAATTAAACTTGCAAATGATGTTTGGAATCAAAAGCCAGTAGGAAACATCCTCTTTTCTATCACATGGATAAGACTGCGTATATTCAACCTTCAACCCTGCTTAGGCAACATCCTTTAATGGTAATGGATAATGTAACATTGTGATACAGAAATTTTGTTCTATGTCACTAACAGATACGGAAAAATATTAACAATACATGGAATCTAAAAATGACAAAATTACATTATAAGTTTTCAATTGTAAAAGACTTCTTACTAAGTTTCTTTCTCAAGTCCTTAAACTAAAATAAGGTTACTTAGTCCTTTGGACGTAAAGGTGTAATGCCCTTATAACAATTTTGAAAGTTTTCATCAGCAAGTGAAAAATACTCCTAAATGTTTTATTTTCTTATAAACAAAGTATGTTATATTTTCATAAACACATGGTTTAAAAGTTAGAAAATTGAAATAAAAGAAATCCAATTTGTATTTCTAGGACAGCAATGATGTATACAAGACATCACTTAAAATTAACTTATCACCATTGACTGTAGCCGATTTTAGCCAGTTAAAGCACAGTTGCACACGTTCACACCTTCTTAACTCTTTTAGAGAAGAGATTCATGTTTATTTGTTTTTTATACAAGGCGGAATATCCTCCCTACCATGTTTATTTCTGTTCATCTATCCTCCCCCTTTTTTCTTTTGTTTATGTTGACTCATTTGAGCACAAGTCTACGGACAAAATTAATCGACTCCTTCAAGTACTCCACTTAAACAACTCACCTTCTGGAAGTGCCCAGTTTGGTTTGTGGAATCTACAAGATGAGCAGCCTTGCCAAAGAATGTATGCACACCCGTTGCAATGACCACGGCTTCAATCTCTCCTTGTTTGCATGTAGAGCCTGAATAGACACCATCACCGGGGTGTTTGGTCACAGGTAGTGACTCACCAGTCAGTGCAGACTGCACTTCAAAGGAAAGAATGACAGAAATTTTAAGAAGATGATATTCCTTAGAATCACTAAAATAGGTCAGTCTCAAATACCTGATCAATCTTTAAGGGATCACCCTCCAAGAGACGAGCATCAGCAGGGATTATGTCACCAAGTTTAATAGAAATGATATCACCTGGAACAAGAGTAGCCGCATCCTGCTCACTCCACTTTCCATCACGAAGTACCTGGATGTTTAAGAGTTAAGATTCATCATCATAGAAGTCACCACAGAATCGCATGATGATCTAAAATAATTACATAAATACCTTAGATTTGGGAGCAAGACGGGCCATCAGAGCTGCCGCAGCATTACCAGCATTTGTCTCTTCTATATAGCTAATTGTTGAATTGATGAGCAAGAGAGTAATAATCCCAATGAAATCCTGCCAATCAGGAGATTTCCCCTGCAAAATCACAGTAAGCAATAACTACGGTGAATAAACATTTTCCCTAACTCCCTCTATTCTTCTTCAACTGGCTCAACTTGGTTGCCTGTCACTTTTGAGAATGAAATTTCATAAACACTTGTTTTTGAAATGAAAGAATTTTGGAACTTACCAAGGTGAATAAGAAGAAAGAAGCAAGAAAAATACAACAATCAAGCAAAACACCAAACAGGCAAGAACACATATTGTAGTGGTGTTTTGGACACCTTCCCCTCAAATAAGAATCATTATATATTCAACAAGAAAAATCACTCACCAAGCTTGAACTCATTCTCTAGCATTCAAAGTTTCCTCCTTTAGTGGAGTTCACTCACTAATACGTGAAAGACATTCAAAGCCTCTCCAAAACCCTATTTCTCTCTATGTATTAGCCACCACAATACCTATTTATAAACACTTGTTTTTGAAATGAAAGGATTTGGAACTTACCAAGGTGAATAAGAAGAAAGAAGCAAGAAAAATACAACAATCAAGCAAAACACCAAACAGGCAAGAACACATATTGTAGTGGTGTTTTGGACACCTTCCCCTCAAATAAGAATCATTATATATTCAACAAGAAAAATCACTCACCAAGCTTGAACTCACTCTCTAGCATTCAAAGTTTCCTCCTTTAGTGGAGTTCACTCACTAATACGTGAAAGACATTCAAAGCCTCTCCAAAACCCTATTTCTCTCTATGTATTAGCCACCACAATACCTATTTACTGATTTTGGCTTCTAAAATAGCCCACAAAATCAGTCTAGGAATGTTCCCCAAAGGACAATACATGTCCCATAAAAATCAGGAATTAGAAAAACATGACAGATTGGGCCTGCACTGCTCGAATGAGCAAGCTATCTGCTTGTTACCTGTTCTGCACCCTACCGATGCTGCTGCTGCACTTGGTCGAGGCAACCCCACTTCACCCTTCCTCTTGCCTCACACAAAGACCCAAATCGCAAGTGCTCATGCCCTATTGCAATCCCATCATTTCCCTCTAATATGCATGCCGTTGAATGAGCTATCACCCTCAACACTCGGTGATTTGGCTTTGCAATAACATTTATGTAAAGTATACTTGGCAGCTGAAGACAGAGCTCAAGCAATCATAGTCTCAATCACTTGCTTTATACATTTGGTTAGTAGTCCATTATATTATCTTTCGCATAACCAAGGACAACTTTCAACAACACAGCAGAAAATACAAAAGGTTCGCTGTTATGAAGATAGACTCAAAGAAGATGGCCCTACTACGACCCAGATGAAGGTAGATGTAACGAAGAATGAATAATTTAGCAAATTACATATGGAAAATGGCCAGTTAATTAATGACATGCCAAAATATAAATATTGCTTATAAGAGACAGACTATAGAGAGCTAAATGTTACCGAATTAGGAACCACATAACATAACAAATTTATAAGAACAACCATACCTTATCACTAATCATTACTAATCTATTGAAAAGATTAAAAAATCTTCTGAAGTTCAAGACACTCTTAAAATCACATCCAGATACTGATAAAATAATTTCCACGAGGAAGGGAGCATTGTCTAATAATACTAAGCACGCTAATTGGAGTGCAAGAGGGCTTACTCCTCCATTAGCAAGAGCTATAGCCATGATTGCTGCAGCTTCCATCACCCATGAAAGAGGGTTATGCATGAACCCCAGGAACTTCAGAAACTTGCTTTCCTGCAATAAGTAGTCCCAAATGAATGAAACAAAAGTTATATTAAAAGTGATCACAAAGTTGCAACCCCTATACCACAGTTCTAAAGTGTGACTACTAGGTAAGAATTGTGAAACATAAACCACCTCCTTCTCTTCAAGCTTGTTGGGTCCGAAAATTCGAAGTCTTTCTTCAGCATCCGCAGATGTCAAGCCCTCTCTATTACACCTTAATTGTTCAAATACCTCTTCTAAAGAAACATTCTCCTGTAATTACATTCACATCAATGTACAATATTAGCTAATAACAAAACTACTAGTCCCAAGGTCAAAAAATTTCAGCTGATTACACGTATATGCTTCATATTTCTACACAATATGTGAATATAATATCACCTAACTCACAAACATGCTCAAGCAATGGGATGTTATGGATGTCAAGGAACCAACTCAACCAAAAGCTTACGTTAGGCCCCCAGATATGTTATATACTTTAACATGCCCCCTCACACGAGAGCCCATTGGGCTAGAAGTGTGAATGTGCATAGGCGCTGAATATTCCACTTTAAATGAGGGTGGTTGAGATTCAAACCCGTGACCTCTTGTCATGTTAGCTTCTGATACCATGTCAAGGAACCAACTCAACCGAAAGCTTCAGCAAATGGTTGAGACCCCAAGATATGTTATATACTTTAACAATGAGAAACATATCGATATAAGAACTCACAAAAAAAAAAAAAAACAAAATGGCGAAGAGGTGGATGAAGGTTGCGGTGGTTGAAGGGTCCAAACGCAGCCTAGCTGCTGACCACGGGCTGCACAACGCCAATATGGTGGCCTCTTCACTGGTTTAGTACCCCAGTGTCTTAGTTTTTCCCAAAGGTAGGACCCAAGAGGGTCAGCGGAGGGGGCATGAGCTCATACTTTGCCATGGGCGCCGGGTGGCCGATAACGCCCTTGGCCGTGTCACTATGCCAGGAAGTAGAGAAAAGATCCTCTGATAGAAAACTATTCAGTGATAGAAAGTTTATTCTTTGATCGAAAAGTATTTAATGATAAAAGGTTCATTCTTTGGTAGAAAGCTTACGCGTTGATAGAACGTTTACTCTTTGATAGAATAATTACTCATTGATAGAACATCTACTTATTGATAGAATAGTTTATGCTAGTGAGAAGTGTGCCTAAGTTAAGTTACCTCAAGGCTATTACGGACTATGATCACACTTACCTTAAGATAGACAAGCTCTATAAGGTCATGTGTTAGGTATTCTGTTAATGCCTTGGTCGAGTTAAACTATGCGTGTTTTGCAAGAGTTTGTGTTTGAAAAGAGGAGCGTGAAGACCTGCATTCTACCCAAGAGCACATGGTTCGGGTTGGAAAGCACATAATGAAATTAAGTATAAGTGGCCAATAAACGGTTACTATCTGTGCTTGCGTTTTATGAAATCATCTTATGTTGTTTTATGATATAATGCTATCTAGTAGTTGGCCTTATTATATTTGATGCTAGTTACTGACCTGTATGTGTTTGTGTTTATGTTTGTTTGTTGATGACTTTCTATGATTGTCCTGCTATGACACATTGGCCTTTGGTCTAATGTCGAGCAGCAGGGGGATCATAGACAAGCGTAGCAGGTACTGGAGCTTCTTTTGCATTGCATTGCATTGCATTGGGAAGAGTGATGAGAGCGAAGCATACCCTGTGTCATACCGCTATCTTTCGATTTTGTAGTTTTTGTTATCTTTTGTAAACCTTGGTTGTATATGTTTTGTTATGAGGCCTTGCGTCCTCCCTCGCATATTTGTATTTCCGCTGCGTAGTTTATAACTCTGTATGGTTTTGAGGAGTTAAGTCTTTTTAAAACGCAAACGTCGACACTGGAACCACGATCCATGCTTGGCATGTTGATTTGAGAAGTCGGCGACGAATTATTCCGCCGTGACATAGCTTTGATAGGCCGTTGGTGCCTTTACTTTAATTAGTTTCTGAATTAACTTTTGTTTTTCTACAAAGGCGCACAGTTTTAAGGCAGATGCTGCCAAAATTTCCACTCACCTTTTTAAAGTTAATATTTAACGTTTATCTAAATTTTTTTCCTTTTCTTTTATATAACACCCAAATTTCCTCCCGTCCTTTACAGTTTTGATTTCGTTAAGGGGTCGGAAATTCAGGGGACAAAATTGTTAAATAAGTAATCTTAGCAGAAATTTAGAAATTATGCAAACCAAAGCAGACGCAGAAAATTTGGGAAAGCTCTTGAATTTACAAATACAATAAAAACCTAACAAACTAATCATGAAACAATACAAAAACATAAAACTCACAAAAATAGATAGAAAATCTTTATCCAAATACTTTAAATGTTGAATCCAGAAACTAAAACCAGAAAACTAGAAAAAAAAATATAGCAAGAACTACATTCAGAAAACATAAAGTTTTCACTCAAAATCATAATCATGAAAAAGGAAACTGAAGCAATATAAACTTACAAACAGTATTAAAAATTAATCCTTAATAGAATAAAGTATGGTCTCATAATTGGTAATTAAGCCATAAACAGGTTAAAACGTGAAGTTATAACAGGCAATAAAACTAAACAGGGTACAATATGTATCATAGTGACATGCGTATAGGAGTAAAAACTAAATACATGGGTGCAGAAATTAGAAAAAAAATCATGAGAAGTTGAACAGAGCAACAAAAACTCAGATGCTGAATTCATCAACACTGTAGGAGTTTATCACAATCATTATGCCCAGGAAATAAATTCGTGAAAATATCACAACTAAGAATTTAAAATCATAAAACAACAAGATCCCACAAGTAATAAGACAAAAGAGAAAAAAACCCAGAATAGTAAAGGAGAAGTCAAGCAAAAAAAAACGGCACCCAAGATTTTAAACAACTGTTCAAGAATCAAAAAGGTGATTATGGAAGAAGAGGAAGAGAGATAATGATAATACCAAGTCTACAGCTTCCTTTAAAATAGCTTCCATTGAATCCTTGGGGTTGGAGTCACCCATTATTCAACAGTTTTGAAAGAGGTAGAAACAAAGATCAGAAGATGAAAAATCAAGAATAGTTATAAGCAGAGGAGAAGACTCTGGAGAAAAGTAGTAGTAGGCAAAAAAAAGGAGTGCAATATGTTTGGTGTATAAAGGTAGGAAGATAATGGAATCCATACACACATTTTGATTATTGATTCATGCTGTTTTTACAACACAGAGGAGGGAGGAATGAGGAGGTATTGTTTAGATGATTCTACACTGTGACTGTGAGTAGACTATAATAATAATCAGTTTGTCGTAGCGTGAGAAAATTGGATAAACGTCAAGAAATACGAGAAAGAAATAGGAGTACATATTTGAAGTTGTACTTGGCAGGTACAACTTCTCTCTCACTGTCACAGACACTTACGGCCCGTTTGGTACATGGTATTAAAGGGCGGTAATGGTAATAAAATTAAGTAATGAAAATTTTGGTTGTTTGGATGCCTTCAATGATAATGGATGGTAATAAAATAAGGTAATGAAATTACCAAAAAGGGTCATTTTCATTACCATCAAACAACATGGTATTAGGCGGTAATGGTAATGAAGTATTACTGTGGTAATAAAATAAGGTAATGTTGTTTCGAGCTGAAGAAAAAAAATAATGAAGAAAAAAAAAAGGTAATGTATGTAATTATCCAAAAAATATTATTATTAAAAAAGAATCATTAGATAGAATAATTTAGATACAATAATGCTTTTAAATACAAATATACAATAATGAAACTAAGAGTCATTATCATTTTTTATTACTAACAACCAAATGCAATCAATGGAATATTATCTTCCATTACCATTCTTTAGTCATGCACACCAAACAAAAGAATCTTCATTACCAATTCTCATATCCATTCCTTCATTACTATTACCATTACAACATTTCATTCCTATTACTTCATTACCATCAATCAAACGGTCTCACTCTCTTAAATCTTCTCCTAGTATGCTAATTTTTTATTTGTTCATTTTAATTTTTTTTTTATTTTAGGAAAGAAAAAATTTAAATTGATTTTAAAGTATATATTTAAAATAAAATATATTTATGTAGGATGTTGTTAGATTCGTCTTAATGCAAAGAATTTCAAAATATACTTTTTATAATTTTTTATAATGCGCACTTAGAGATATTAAGGCTTAAAATTTGCTTTAAAATGCATACAAAAGGTAAAGTAGATAAATAAAAAGAAACAAAGAGAGTAATACTTTTTAGTTTCTGTTTAATGTTTCTAGTTTTTATTTTAGGGTAAATTGATAAAAGTTAACTTAATTTGCTCGATCAACTGAAAATAAACTCAATTATTGATTATTTTAAATTAACTTACTTATCGGTATAATTGCTGAAAATAAACTCAACTATTATTTATTCTTAATTGTTTGATCACAGCTTTGAAAATGGCTATAAACAATATGTGGATTTATTTTTACCAACTATATTTAATATGAGGGTTTATTTAATATTTTTATAATGGTCTATGGTGTCACTTGTTTCACATTAACTTTGTTTTAAAATTTTTTGATCCGTATATTCATTCCAATATGTATATTTTTAATGTTTATATTCCCCGCTTTTTCTCATTAACTTCATTATTCAACAAAATAATATTTTCACCATTTGAAAGATTTAATTTTTTCTTAATTTTTGTAAATATTCCTAATGAGTACATCAAATAGAAATGAAGGACATAATAGATACTTCCTCTAACTTTTTTATAGTTGCACCCAAGTAAAAGTGACATGTTAATTGAAAATTTCAATACTATCCTTGCTTATAATTGCATCAGAGGCTAATGATGCAATCATGCAAGTAATAGAAACTTGTCAAATAAAAAGAATGGTGCAACTAAAAAAACGAACAAAGTATAATTTAGTAAATATATTGATGGCAAAAGTATTTCACTATTGATGCAATACAAACTATCACTATTTGAGGATTGTATCCAAAAGTTATTGTTTACATACATATCTTACTACTTTATATTCATATATTTATTCATCAGTTTATAATATATTAATATATTATATTATAACACTTTCCCTTGAAGGGATATCCATAAATACTAGAAAAAAGAGTATAATTTAATATACTAATTTTTCCTCATTAAAATCTTGCCAAGAAAAATCTAGTCGAATAAATAACTAATTGGGCGAAGAAAAAAGAGTAAAAATTATGTAGGTCTCCCATCAATATTGGTGTAGGTTCCAAAAATGGCACATACAGTTCAACTTTAAAAGCTCTTGAAATTTTCTTGTTGGTCTCTTTAGTGAATAAATCATCAAAAATTGTTCATGATTTGATTTGTGTGACATAGATTTTTCCTTTGTTCATAAAATCATGCGTAAAGAAGAATATTGGATCAATATATTTTATTCTGTCGCCTTTGATGTAACCTTTATGATTTGTGAGAAGTAGTGTTATCTTCATGAATACTGGTTGGAACTTCTTCATGTGTTTTAATACCATTTCTTGTAGTATATGATGGAGTAATGATCTCAACCAAATGTTTTATCTACTAGCTTATAAACTGCAATTAGTTCAACTTAATTTGATGAAGTTTCAATTAATTTTTGCTTAATTGACTTAGAAGATGTTGGTGTATTTCTAAAGCTTAAAAGATAACATGTTTGAGATTTTGCTTTATTAGATCAGATAAATATCATACATCAGCAAATCCAATCAGAATAGGATTTCCATTTCTTACGTAAAATAATCCGAAATTAGTTGTTCCACATGTATAACGAAGTAAGTGTTTAACTATATTCCAATTTTTGCGTGTAGTTTCAGTGACATATCTTGCTAGCAAATGTACTGAATGCAATGTCTAGTCTTGTGTTATTAGCAAGATTCATTAGTGCTTTGATAACACTTAAGTATGGTTGAGGCCAAGAACTTTTTCACCTTCTTCTCGAGGATAAAAAGGGTCTTCGTCAACCTTTAAAAATCGAACAATCTCGGTTAAATTCAATGGGTGTATTTTGTCCATGTAGAATTACTTTAATATCTTCTCAGTATAACTTGATTGATGAACAAGTATTACATCCTTTATATGTTCGATTTGTAAACCAAGGCAAAATTTTGTTCTTTTGAGATCTTTCACCTCAAATTCCTTCATCATACAATTTGCGGTTTTTTCTATTTAATTTGGTGTTCGTATGATGTTTAAGTCATCAAGATATACTACTATTATGCCAAACTCATTGTTTGTTTGATTGATTAAAAGACATGAACAAATTTGATCATTTTTATAACCTTTGTTCAAACGGTATTCACTTAAACGCTTATACTACATCCTTCCAGACTGCTTTAGCCGGTAGAGTTTTTTCCTCAATTTTATAGAATAAAGATTTTGAAGTTTTGACCTTATATTTTTATGTAGTTCAATTCCGTCTTTTCAAATCAAACCATCATATCCACACTCTTCTTTCACTTCATATACTCAATTGTTCCATTTATCTTTCTTAAAATTACTCTTCTTCATAAAATCTTCAAGATTCACTTCCATAAGATTCTTTCTTTGTCCTCCATCGGTAAGAGAAAAACTCTTGTCAAAAAGAGTGCCAAAAAATCAAATCAAACTGATGTTCTAGGGCAAAATATAGTTATTGATGATGTTTATGTTGATGAGATCGAACATGTACATGGTTCTAACGAAAAATTTTTGATTATAGAAGTAGATGTTAAAAGTATGATTGAAGGGAAATCTTTGGCAAAAGGTCCCTAAGAATCCTCCCCCTAGTGTGGTTCACTTCTTCCCATAATATCAATTTCTTTTATAAATCCTTTCAAAATAAAACCTTACCGTCTATAAATTTCTTAAATTTAAAATTCTTTAAAAACTTAAATTTCAATTTATTTTCAAAAGTTAAAAACTCCTCATCTCTGAAAATTAATCAATATCAACAAATCCATTTATCCCCTTTTCATACAAATGTTTTACTTTAATATCAGCACGTTAAAGAATCCTTCATAAACCTCAAGCGAAAATCCCTCTCAAAAATCCTTAACTGAAAGAAATAATGATCACATGACTCTTGAAGCCTGAAGGCAACAAGGAATGGATTGCTAGAGCAAAAAAAGAAATTTTCTTACTTGGCCACCAAAATAAGAAAACCCTACCACAAATCTTTCACTAAAGGAAAATTTCCTCACACTATCATTAATCGTTCTTTATTTCCTAAAGTTAACTCCAAAAAAAAATGGTTACCCACCTTAATCTAGAGATCATGTTTAAATGATGATTGGCCTTGCAATTGATGTACTTGACCTGATCTTGCAAATAATGAGAAATTTCTTGAAAATTGTTAGTATTTTGGAGAAGAAGCTTTAAGAAAATTGTGGATTGAAAATGATAAAGAAGTAGAATGGGTAGTTAAAACAATCTTTAATGATCCTACTTTTATGCCTGAATATTTCGGATCTTACAAAACTTGATGTGTTGTCTACAGATTTTATTGCAGTATAAGATTTTCTTGTGTTCATGATAAACCAATCACAGAGAAAGTTTCTCATTTTTCCTAAAATGAAAAAGTTAATGTAGTTGTTGCAGAAGCTATCAAAGGCCTTATTTTTGCAACACAAGAAGGTGATGAGGTGTGTGCTGATTATTTAGAGATTACTGCTGAAGTTGCTGAAGATTTTTTCAAGCCCCTAACACTGCATAACATCTGATATTGTTGTAAACTATACATTTTAGTTCAATAATTCTTCAACCCAGGCTGACGAGAGCCAAAAGGGGACAAGAGAACTAGATTTGAACTTTAAACTTTGACCTTTGACCTTTGACCTTTGACCTAGTAGTTTTAAAATTTTTGGGGGTTTCATTGTATAATATTACATGACTGTTTATGATTGTTTTATTCTGCTTATGATATACGAACAACTTCTAAGGATGATTGTCTTTCATTAATAGCGAGATTTTTAGGACCCTTGATGATGAAAAGTATATATCAATTTGTTAGAACATAAGAAAAACTCAGATGTATTGTTTGAGTTATTTAACGTCAATTTATATTGTTAGATATAAGTTTTAACGTAGTATTTAATGTTTGATTTTATTCAAACTTAATGTATCTTATTCAAACTAACCCACACTATGTTGAAAATATATTTTTTGTTAATTTTTAATGCGAAAAGCGAGTTGCTATATCATAGAATAACTCTACAATAAATTGGAATTGAATTTCAAATTTGAAGTAACTACAGTTAACAACACTCTTGAAGAATCGAAAGTCTAGCTGATCAAGACTCTAAAAAATAAGAATATAGTTGTTTAAAAATTTAAACGTTTGGAATTTAAATTTAAATTTTAAAGTCAAGTATTCAAGCATATATATATATATATATATATATATATATATAAAGATAAGATGTTCTTCAAGCAAGATACAATAGCAGTATAGCACATAGCAACACATAAGAGCGAATGTACTAAATTACCTACCAACACAAAAATCTTGTCTATGCTCTTTGAAATTTCAAGCTTCGGAGTATAAATGCACTCAATTTCAAGAACATTCCCTTACCAAAATAAATCATTATATGCTTATACCACACATTTAAAAATAATGAACTGACATCAATTTTTCGTTTAAAAAAAAACATTGATTTTTCCTAATATATATTTCTAATCAGTAAAAATATACTATATTCTGTTTATTTTAACTCCTTACTTAAAGAATTAATGAAGAATAATGAATAATCAACAACAATGAAGTGCCAAAGATAATGAAAAGAATGAAAAATCTATACTCTATTCATGATAGTTTGCAACATTTGACCAATTTTTCTTTATAAAATAGTCAAATGTTGCAAGCCATTGTAGAAAAAAGAAATACATGGATATATTACATGTCAATGCATTCTACAAACCATGGAATTTTCTTCAAAAGTATCTTTTTTAAAGAAAATTATTATATATGTTTTAGAGAAATAAATTCAATATTTGGTTTAAGTAGTGAAACCACATTACATTATAAATTGATAAAAGATTTTTTTTTTTTTTTTCTATTCATGGTTGACATAAAATTTGATGAAGATATTGTGAATGAAAAACCAAGATTAAGCCAAATCTAATTAGTAAATATCTGCACTAAATCAAAGCATCATAGAGGCATTATTATCATGGAGCATATAACCTTAGAAATCTGAATTTTAAAAGGAAAAAATGGATAGGAATATGATCTACTGCAAAACAATAGCTCAACCAGCTCTGTCATGAGTATCAAATAATATTAATCCAACAACTACAATACTGAAACGCAATAATGACATCATAGAAGGCCACAATTGAATTAAGTATCTTAATATTTGAAGCCTGTTCTTTTCCACTTATTTATATTACTTATCACTTACTCTTATTCAAATCAGATTCGATCGGATCACATGAAACCAAATCAGATTAGAACAACTACAAAGAGTGTTTTGCGATAAGAAAGTCATATCTTAAATGTCGCTACGCCATAGATCTGTCAACAGAAATATTATGTCAATATTCTGTCAATATTGTTGTACATATCTTGTGCTTATTCTGTGATATTTTCTATTCTTATTGTAGCTATATTTAGGCATTATCTTTTAGCTTGATTATAGGAATATCTTTAGGGATTGTTACTTTGACCTTTTATCTTGTAAACCTTATTTAAAAGGCATTCTCTGTTAATAATAATTATCAGTTTTCCAAACCTTGTTTTATGGTATCACGAGCCTTCTAATTTTTCCTCCATTCTTCATCTTCCTCATCATGACTAACTCCTCCAACACCATTCCCAACAATGGTGAGCCCTCCAAACCGCTCGTTGTCATGAACGTTCACTCCGTTCAAAAGCTTACTCCTTCCAATTATCTCTCCTGGAAGTCCCAACTCGAGGCTCTTCTCATAGGCTATGACCTTGCTCCCTTCATTGATGGATCCCATCCCTGCCCTCCAAAAACAATCACCAAAGATAATAAAACCGAACCCAACCCTGCTTACACCACCTGGATCCGTCAAGACAAACTCCTTTTCGGTGCCCTTGCCGGAACTCTGTCTCTACCTCTTGGACCTCTCATCACTCGCGCACCGACATGCAAAGCTGCGTGGGACTCTCTTGCCAACACCTATGCAAATCCCTCACGCACTCATATTCAACAACTCAAAAACAACTCAAACAGACACAAAAAGGAACCCTGACTATCACTGATTATATTCAACAAATTAAGCGCATCGCTGACTCTCTTGCTCTCCTTGGTCATCCCCTTCCTCATGACGATCTCATAGATCGTATCCATGAAGGTCTCGGTCCTGATTCGGAGTACCAAACTGTTATTGATGGTGTTCACCAACGTGATACACCAATATCCTTTGAAGCTCTTCACGAGAAACTGCTCAGTAAAGAGCTTCTTCTTGCCCAGCGTACTCCTACTATCTCTTTTCCCGCTACTGCCAATGCAACCCACGTCCGTCCCTCGCACATCCACTCTTCTCATTCTCGTTCCCTGACTCCAGCAAAAAATTCTCCTCATCTATCTGCCTCCACCAAACAATTCAAACCCTTCTTAGGAAAATGCCAATGGTGTAATGTTCAAGGTCACGTCCTTGCCTACTGCCCTACCTTCAAAGAATTACATCCGACAGTCTCAATCCCTCCCCGTCCTACTCGCATGACCATAAACTCTGCTCAAGCACATATGGCCACTGCTCAACCCCGGCCTACCTTCTCACCGTGGTTACTTGACAGTGGGGCTAGTCATCATGTCACCACCGATCTAGCCAACCTATCCCTTCATACTTCTTATGATGGAACGGATGAAATTGTCATTGGAGATGGTTCGGGTCTTCCAATTACTCACAGTGGTTCAACTCGCCTTCCTTCTCCCTCTCACTCTTTTCATCTTTCTAATGTTTTATGTGTTCCCTCTATGCATCGAAATATAATTTCCATATCTCAATTTTGTTCTGACAATAATGTTTTTATTGAATTTAACTATTCCTCTTTTTTTGTCAAGGCACTTAGCACGGGTGAGACTCTTCTCCAAGGATCATGCTATAATGGAGTTTTTGAGTGGCCCTTCTTCCCTTCCTCTCCTCTCGCCTGCACCTCTACAATGAAAGTTGATTGGCACCATCGACTCGGCCATCCATCAAAATCTATCTTGAATTTACTACTATCTACTCTCAATGTTTCTTATGCTTCTCACAATCACTGTAACTCATGCTATATCAATAAAAGTCACAAGCTTCCTTTTGGTGTCTCAAGTGTCTCTTCTTCCCGACCCCTTGAAATTATTTATAGTGATGTGTGGTCATCCCCCCTACCCTCCTTTGATGGATTTAAATATTACTTACTCTTTGTTGATCATTACACAAAATTTTTTTTGGTCTATCCTATGAAAACCAAGGATGAAACACTTAAAATTTTTCCTCTCTTCAAAAATTTGGTTGAAAAACAATTCACTACCACTATCAAAATTCTATACTCTGACAATGGTGGTGAATACAAAAAATTAGCTCCTTTTCTTGCTCAACATGGGATCATTAATCTCACTTCTCCTCCTCATACTCCCAAACACAATGGCTATGCCGAACGTCGTCATCTTCATATCGTTGAAACGGCTCTTGCTCTCCTCACCCATGCTTCCATGCCACTTAAATACTGGACTTATGCTATTCAAACGGCCACTTATCTCGTTAATCGGATGCCTACTCCTACTCTTCAAAATCAAACTCCCTACTTCAAATTATATGGTACTCCCCCCAACTATCATAACCTCCGTAACTTTGGTTCCCTATGTTACCCTTGGCTACGGCCTTACAGTGCTCACAAATTACAACCAAAATCAATTTCATGTGTCTTCCTTGGATACTCTCCAACCCAACACTCTTACTTATGTCTTGACCCCAAAACTCATCGTGTCTACTCCTCTAGACATGTGCGCTTTGTGGATGATGCATATCCCTTTGCTACATCCACTCTCCCTCCTTTTAATCTCCCTGACACTCTTGAAAATTGGTGCACTATTCAACTTCCTGTCACTCCTACTGTCTCCCTGCCTACTACTCCTGCCACATCTTCCGCTCCCTCCTCCTCTCTCTCGCCTCCTCCAACCACTTCTCTGCCTTCTGCTGTTGATCAATCAGCCACGGTCTCATCACGCGCCTCAGCCTCGCCAACAACCCCACCTCCACCACCACCTCCACCTCCACCCAAACGCCAAGCTGTTCCACCCCCTCCATCTCACACCTTTACCACTCGCGCCAAAAACAATATCCATAAACCAATTCAAAAGCTAAATCTACATGCTCAACTTGTCCCTCGTGAACCTACTACCGTCAAACAAGCCCTATCCGATCCCGAATGGAAGAAACCCATGGCTACTCAATACAAAGCCCTTATTGATAATGGCACATGGGAATTAGTTCCACCCTCACCCAACCAAAATTTAGTGGGCTGTAAATGGGTTTTTCGCATTAAGTTCAACAAAGATGGCTCCATTGAACGTTTCAAAGCTCGCTTAGTTGCCAAAGTTTTTCACCAAAGGCCGGGTATTGATTACTCTGAAACCTTTAGCCCGGTCATTAAACCTTCCACGGTTCGTCTTATCCTCTCTCTTATCGTAAGCCAAAACTGGTCCATTCGCCAACTAGACATCAATGATGCCTTTCTTCAAGGCACTCTTCATGAAGATGTCTATATGGTTCAACCTTAAGGCTTCATTGATCCTACCAAACCCCACCATGTTTTCCACCTCAAGAAAACTCTTTATGGTCTTACACAAGCTTCCCGAGCTTGGTACAATGAACTCCGAAACTTTCTTCTTAAGGCCGGTTTCAAAAACTCAAGTATGGACACCTCTTTGTTTTATTATACTCATAATAATACCTCCCTGTTTGTTCTTGTTTATGTAGACGATATTATTGTAACAGGTTCCAACAACTCTTTAGTCACTTCGTTCATTGCTACTCTCGGCCAACGTTTCTCTCTCAAGGACCTTGGCTCACTTAATTATTTTTTGGGAGTCGAGGTTCAACCTACAACCAATGGCCTTGCTCTTAGTCAACGCAAGTACATCACCGATATTCTTGGCCGAGCCAACATGAGTGATGCTACTCCTGCTCATACTCCTCTTGATGCTCATACTCCCTTAGTTCTTGATGTTGGCACCCCTCTTTTGGAACCCACTGACTATCGTGCTCTTGTTGGTAGCTTGCAATATCTCTCTCTCACTCATCCTGATGTTGGCTTTGCAGTCAATAAGCTCTCCCAATTTATGCACCGCCCAACCACTGTACATTGGCAAGCTCTAAAACGTTTGCTTCGCTATCTCAAAGGCACCTTGGATTACTGTTTGCATCTCTATTCTAACTCCCCGCCAATATTACATGCGTTTTTCAACTCCGATTGGGCGGGCAACAGAGATGATTACACATCCACGGGAGCGTACATTGTGTATCTTGGTAAAAATGCTATCTCCTGGAGTTCTAGAAAACAAAAAACAGTAGCTCGTTCCTCCACAGAGGCCGAATATCGGTCTGTTGCTCAAACAGCCGCTGAACTAGAATGGGTTCAACATCTCCTTCATGAGCTTCAAGTTCAATATCATTCACCTCCTGTAATCTACTGTGACAACATTGGCGCAACAAAACTAAGTGCAAATCCAGTTTTTCAATCAAGAATGAAACACTTAGGGGTTGATTATCACTTCATTCGTGAGCGTGTTCAATCAGGATCACTTCGTGTTACAACAATTCATAATGATGATCAACTAGCTGACATTCTAACAAAGTCTTTAGCTCGACCTCGTCTTCAAATGTTAATCAACAAGCTTGGACTTACAGCTAGATAGTCACGCTTGCGGGGGCATGTCAACAGAAATACTATGTCAATATTGTTGTACATATCTTGTGCTTATTCTGTGATATTTTCCATTCTTATTGTAGCTATATTTAGGCATTATCTTTTAGCTTGATTATAAGAATATCTTTAGGGATTGTTACTTTGACCTTTTATCTTGTAAACCTTATTTAAAAGGCATTCTCTGTTAATAATAATTATCAGTTTTCCAAACTTTGTTTTAAGATCTACATTTCAAGACTCAAATAAAACGTTTGTTTTCATGACCATGAATTCATGAAAAATACAATTTGACATTAACAAACCTTAAAAATTTTGAAGAGGGTTAAATTATGTTAACCATACAGTAATCCACCTTAGCTCTTAGTCTTTATATTCTGTTAGTTTGTTTCTTAGTGGTCATGAGTTGTATCCGGTTAGTTATTTTTAACTAACTCCTTTTCCCCTTGTTCTGGGCTCTATATAAAGGTCCTCATTCTCTTGTATTTGTATTCATTCATTCATTTTTATCAATAATAATATGATTCATTCTGTATTTCTTTAAGTCTTGTGTTTGTCTCTTTAGTCTTCATATGCTTGTTCTAATATGGTATCGAAGCAGGTATTAATTTGATCTGTATTTTTTTCTAATCCCACCCTCTTTTCTTTCAATCTTGATTATTTTCTTTCTATTCTTAAACATCATGATCAACCCTTCCCCTTCTTCAAACTCCACCCAAATTCCCTCTTCCATGTATTATCTACATGCTGCTAATCTTGTAAATACCAAACTCGTCTCTGTCCCTTTTGATGGCACGGGTCTTTGTGATTGGAGACTGTCCATGATGGTCTCCTTATCCGCCAAGAACAAAGTAGCGTTTGTAGATGGCACACTTCTACGACCCACATTTGATGAATCTACCCAACAAGCATGGTATCGATGCAATAACATGGTTATTGATTGGCTAATTGCCTCCTTGGACAATATGACTGCCAAGAGCATCATGTATTACACAACGGCTAGAGACATTTGGTGCAATCTTTAAGAACGATTTGGAGAGACTAGTTCTACCCAATTATATTCTATTAAGAGGAATTATTCAATGCCACACAAGAATCCGGTATTAACATTTCTCAGTTCTATACCAAATGAAGGCTTTATCGGATGAAATTGATAATGTAAGTCCTCCACTAACATGTACTTGTGATAAATGTACTTGTGGTTTAGCAACAAGAGTTAATAAAGAAAAAGAAGACCATCGCCTGTTACATTTCTTGATGAAAGTAAATGAGCAGTATGCTCAAGTTCGATCCACAATTCTTATGTTGACAGAATTACCAAATCCTACCCTTGCCTACTGTACGTTACTCCAAGAACAAACCCACAAAGAACTTAGTCATCCTAACCTTGTTCTCACTGATGGTGTTGCTTTCTTTTCTGATAAAAAAAGATTTATCAAGAATGGGTATCCTAATGACCATCATAGACCTTCTGTCTCTGGAAAAAATCTTACATCTAGGAGATATAGTACTTTTTTTTGTGATTACTGCAAAACTAATGGCCACACCAAGGACAAATTTTTTAAGCTACATAATTACCCATAAGGACATAAATTTCATCAAGGGAAGAGGGCAGCTACCTATGTACAAAGCTTTGACCCAGTAGACAAAAGCATGCAAGTGGATATTGGTAGTACAGGTATGACAAAAGATCAATTTCAAGATCTTTTATCTTTTCTTGAACGCAAGCAACAGCACAAAATCGACCACAACCCTCCTGATGACCCTACTGCACTTGCTAGTACATCTAATGTAGCAGGTACATTTTGTCTTTCGTCTAACGTTGATTCCTCCGGTTGGATTATTGATAGTGGAGCTAGTGATCACATGTGTAATAATCACACACTCTTTCTCAATTTAAGAAAACTTAATGGCTTTAATCATACCATCACTATACCAAATGGCCGCAAAGTATGTGTTCGTCACATAGAAGATTTACAATTAACTAATCATATTCTTTACTTAATGTTCTCTATGTCCCTGAATTTCAGTTTAGCCTCATTTTTGTTCGTAAATTGTGTTTTGACTTAAATGTATCATGACTTTTTTCTGCTAACAAGTGTATCATTCAAGGCCTTCCAACGAAGAAGATTATAGTTCTTGGTAGGTTAGAACATGACCTATACTATGCTGATATAGAGAGTAATCAAGCTACAAATGTTGTAGATGACTCTTGCATGGTAGCTTCTGATTTTCGTAAGGAGCAAAGTCTACAACAAGCTAAACTAATGCATCTTAGACTTGGACATTTTTCTATAAAACAATTGCATATTTTTTACCCTGATATTGATAGTACTCTTTTTAAGAATTCTTTTATTTGCACCATTTTTCCAGCAGCAAAACAAACTAGAAAATCTTTTCCTTTGAGTTCTATAAAAACTACTACACCTTTTCAGACTATACATTTGGATGTTTGGGGTCCATATTCAAAGGCCACATATAATGATTGTACCTTTTTTGTCACTATTGTGGATGATTACACTAGTGTTACTTGGGTTTATTTGATAAAACGCACGAGTCAATGTGCTACTATTTTGCAACAATTCCTTAACTCTATTCATACTGAATTTAATGCTCATGTTCACATTGTTCGCGCTGATGATGCTAAAGAATTGTGCGAGGGAGAAATCTTAGACATTTATCATAAACATGGCATACAACACCAAACATCCAACATTTATACACCACAACAGAATGGAGTTATGGAACGTAAACATTGCTACTTACTTGAGGTTACACGTGCTTTGAAATTTCAGTCTAATTTGCCTTCATGTTTTAAGGGGATTGTGTTCTTACTGCTGCATAATTATTAATAAAATTCCCTTTTCATGCTTAAATTTTATCTCTCCTTATGAAAAGTTATATGGTCAACCCCCTAATAATTGTCACTTGAAAGTTTTTGGATGTTTGTGCTTTGTCTCTACCAACAAACAGGGAAGAAAGAAATTTGATGCAAGGGATAATGCGCGGTTTTCTTTGGTTATCCTCTTGGTCAAAAAGCCTACAAAACCTATAACCTCACAACAAACAAGACTGTAGTGTCTAGAGATGTAACCTTTCATTAGCAACATTTTCCTTTTCACTTAAAGGATAATTTTACTTCCTCTTTTTTCACTATTTATTTACTTACTCAAGTAGACTTCATAGCACCTATCTGCCCTACTACTGCTCCAACTACTTTCCCAGCTCCTACTACACGGTCCACTAATGCTCCCTTATTACCTATTCCTCCCACTCCTGAATACCCACCCCAAAATCAAGTGCTTGATCTTTCTCAGAATCTTGATCCTTCTCTTCTCAGACGATCCTCAAGACACCATAAACAACCTACTTATCTTAAAGATTATGTGTGTTCTACTGCTACATCACATTGGTGTAACCTGGTGAATGCTTCCACCTTTCCTATACATCATCAACAACATCTCACATGTCCACAACAATGGATTGAACCATCAACATATAAACAAGCATCTCAAGATCCCTCGTGGGTTGAAGCCATAACAAAAGAACTTCAAGCCTTGGCTGCCAATGATACATGGAACATAGTTCCTTTGCCACGAAACAAGAAAGCTATTGGGAGTCGTTGGATACATAAAGTTAAGTTGAAGGCTGACGGTTCTTTGGAGAGATTTAAGGCACGCTTAGTGACTAAAGGATATACACAAGAGTATGGTGTGGACTATCTTGAAATCTTCTCTCCCATTGTTCGAATGACCACAGTCAGATGTGTCATAGTAGTGGCAGCCTCTAAACATTGGTAAAACAGCCCGACCCAGAATAAATAGTATAATACTACTATCTACAAAGCACAGCGAAAGACTTATAGAAGTCTGGGCTGAATCCAACCTGTGGCTCGATAGCCACAACAAACCAATTTCAGAGTATTTAAAAACTTTACATAACTGTAATACAATTAATTACAAACCATTTATAAGCTAAGTTAATACATTATAAAATATCTAAGCTCTTTTAAATTCTTACAACACATGATTTGTCAAAATATCATTATAAGTTAACTTTCCAAAAATGATGTCCTCGCTATCGCAACACATGACACATAAAGGAGTAGCACATCCATCCGCACTAAAGTTGGTAACCTGAAAGTGGATCTATCCCCCGTAAGGGATAGGCTCCATCAAAAACGGTCAACAATTGAATTATTGAGTACTCCAACAAAATATTATATTTATATATAAATCATTAACAACATTTCTAATTAAATTCTTTTGCTCATTCGGTAACTCCTTATAAAACGTTAATTTATCAAAATCCAAACTCTTTTAAAAGAACGTTTGGTATCGATGTAAATACGACTAAGAACCTTCGGTTTATAGTGAATCAAAACACGGCTATAACTTAACAAGTTAATAGCGAAAATCAAAATGCGGCTATTACTTTACAAGTCAATAGCGAAACAATACGACAAATGAAATATATGAGTTCATTTGTGAAACAAACAAACTTTATATACCAAACGTATTTATTCAAATCTCATATTAAAACAATGATATAACAAAACTTAAAAAAAGGAATATATGGACCGTCGGGAAGTAAGCTTGATCCAATTCTGAGAACACGGGTGATCGTCATCACCGAAAATACGGTTCTTGCAAGAACGAAAAGGGATCGGGGGCTCGAGACCGTTCCGAATAACCATTACCTATTATCAACTATAGGATTTCACAATAATCCGGATATAAATATCCGTTGCCAATTCCCAAAAACAGACATTTTTTAATGTCAAATATTTTATTATAAAACAAAATAATAATTCACTTGATTTTCTTTTAAATCAAGAATCATTACTTAAAATATAAATCAATTCATCATTAACCATCAACATATAAGAACTTGAGTTACTATCAATAGAGTTTAACTAACTTTACACCAATCTTAAATCCCAATATCCAACTTATATCCTAAAATAATATCAACTAATCAAATACCCGATACTTATGTTCCCAAATTGATACTTGAACCAACACCCATAATAATCAATTAAGAAACACAATTCAACAATACCAATTACTAAAGAACGAATAATAATAACCCTAAATTGATCCCCAAATACCCAATAAATAATCTTAAACATTTGATTAAAAGAATACTCAATTTATTTCATAGCTTCTAATCCCACTTTATAAATCCTGTATTAGTACCATTTTAGGACACCTATTAGTATTTTGGTCATAACTTTCTCATACAAACTCGTATAGAGGCGATTCAAGTGGCTACGCGACCATGATTAGAGCTCTACAATTATTGTGAGACACTAACACTCAGAAACAAGCAGAACGGCCCCGAAAATGGCAAAACAGAAAGCTTATTGTTGATTTTTTATGACAGCATGTTAGTATTTTGGACATAACTCCCTCATACGAACTCATTTTGGGGCGATTCAAGTGCCCACGCGACTGCGCCTCGGAGCTCTACAAATCTTATGAAGACACCAGAACCAAAAAACAATCACAACTGACCCGAAAATGGACAAAACAGAACGCTCAGTTTCTGTCAATATCCAAAATACTAAATTTTATACTAGAACCCAAATAACCCAAACAACCAATACTAATCAACACTAAAAACAACCCAATTACTAATTGAATTCATATACTCATCTTAAATTTAAGTTGCTTAAATTTGAATCAAAGACCCAAATTGAATCCACAAATACTAAACTACTTTAAAACATTCAAATATTAATTTAAGGCCCTATTAGCCATTAAATTAATATACAAGTATTAATTCAAGAACACATAAAGAAAACTTACTCCTACACAAAAGAGATGGAGATGGAGATGGTGATAATTAGATGTGTCCTCCTTCTTCTACAATAGCTACAATCATCAAAACACTTTAATTAGATTCTAGCTTCATAAAATTTGAGTGAAAATTTTCTGAAATTGAGATTAAGGGTTTTCAATTAAAAACCTTTTACTTAGATTTACTTACACCATTAATTTGAGAAGATGAAGGTTGGTAAATTTTCAGACTTTTGTTCCACTTTATGAAGAAATAAAGGTAGAGTTTGATCTCAGCTTTGTGTTTTTTAGAGAAGCTATGAAGAAGGTGATAATGGTATGAAGGAAAGAGTAGAGGAAGTACTCCTACAGATTATATAACTTAGGGGAAGGGGTTTTATTTTGGCGAGTAAGATTGAGAGGTGTGAGTCATAGGCCATAGTGGCAAAATGTGGGTGATTAACTTCCTACTCATAATTATCACAGTATGAGGTGGATAATATACCCATATTTTTCATCGTATAATTTATTTTGTCCTTAAAAATAATAAATCGGATATCTAAAAATTGTAGTAAAATTTTACTTTTAAAATGACAAACTCATTTTCATCATATAACAAAGACGTTTTTATAACTGTTTCAATTGGAAATTATATCAGCTCGATGTCAATAAATTATATCAGCTCGATGTCAATAATGCCTTCCTCCATGGGGACTTGCATGAAGAGGTCTATATGAAACCCCCTAAAGGCTTGCACTACCCGCCATCCATGGTTTGTAAACTCAAAAAATCCCTTTACGGCCTCAAACAAGCATCACGCAATTGGTTTGCAAGATTACATACTGAACTTGTTCACTTGGGCTTTCAACAATCTAAAGAAGACTATTCTCTATTCACTAAAACTGTCAATGATCTTATTAATATCCTTGCCATTCACATTGATGACATTATTGTTACGGGGAATGATACTTCCACAATCAACCACCTTAAAACTCACCTTCATACCACCTTCAGCATAAAAGATTTAGGCCTGCTCAATTTTTTTCTTGGGATCGAGGTTAGTCATTTACCTCATCGTATTGCCCTAACTCAATGAAAATTTTCCCAGGAGCTTCTTCGTGACTCCCAAGTTTCTACTTTTAAACATGTTGCCACTCCTCTACCCTTAAACACGAAACTACATAAAGACAATTCACCTCCTTTTTCTGATCCTAGCTTATGAAGATCTCTAGTTGGAAAACTTAATTTTCTTACCAATATTCGCCCAGATCTTTCCTACTCTGTGCAAAAATTAAGCCAATTCATGCAGTGTCCTTCTCAACTTCATTACCAAGCCCTCCTTCACATGCTTAACTATGTCTACTCCACCATTGATCAAGGTATCCTCCTTAAAGCCTCTGATTCCATAACCCTTCAAGCCTTCTTTGATTCAGACTGGGCTGTCTATCTTGACACGAGGAGATCCGTAACTGGTTACCTTTTGCTCCTTGGTAGTTCCCCTGTCAGTTGGAAATCGAAAAAGCAAGGCACTGTTTCTCGATCATCATCCGAGGCTGAGTATCGTGCCATGTCTACTGTTGCCTCTGAAATAACCTGGGTTGTGCGTCTTCTTGCTGATCTTGGTCTACAAAATCTTCAACCTGTCACGCTTCATTGTAATAGCCAGTCTTCTCTACACATTGATCACAATTCTGTCCTTCATGATAGAACAAAACACATCGAAGCTGACTGCCATTTCACGCGTGAAAAAGTAATGAAAGGTCTGATCTAGTTAACAGATCTTCCCACATCTAGTCAATTAGCAGATGTACTCACTAAGGTGCTTCCCTATCTGCATTTTCAAGACTTGTGATCCAAACTTGGCATGTTCAATAACTTGTCAAGTTTGTGGGGGTGGGGGGGAATTGTTAAACCATACAGTATTCCACCTTGGCTCTTAGTCTTTATATTCCACCTGTCAAGTTACTAACTATTTGTACATAAAATATGACTTATTTTATATGTTTATTGTTAAGGTCCAAATCTAACTTATTATAAAACGCCACTAGAGTTAGTGGATGCCTCTTCTCTATAACCTTTATTCATACACTTCTTTTAGGTCATTCTAAGGTAAGTGACTTTTAAACATATTGGTCAAATCAAGCTCACACACTCTTTATCTAGAAAATACAACTATGCTATTTGGATACCAACTTGAGCGTTGGAGGTGTCCCTCCTCTAAACCACCCCGAGGTAATGGTGCTTCCTTGCAGAATCCCAAAGACTATCTGCCTACCACCACAAAGAAGACAAACGAAGACCCTTTCCCGCCTATATTTGAGCTTTTTATGGAAATTTTGAAGGAACGAACTAGATATCAATTTTAAGGATCACCAGCAATCTCACTACTTAGACCACCTTCCACCAAGGTGACTCTATTCATACTATTTCATTGATTGTTTGGGTCTAGGAGTATGACCCTCCAATATCAAACATGAACTATTTGGCACTAGCAGGACCTACAATTTTTTTTTTCTAGTTGCATTTTCATTACCTTCACTCATTCTTAGCACAAAATGATCTTTTACTTTTAATTGTTGTTGTCTATCTCTGTCTAGATGACAGATTCCAAATAAAAAACTTAATAAACACATCGTTCTCAGCCACAAGAGGATAATAAATTAGAGGTTGCAGCACCATCGCAACCAAGAAGACAAGCAAATGGGAGCCTACCTTTAATGCGTGGGCGAAAAGGAAATGTTCAGATATTAGTAATACATTAGTCATATGAATGTAGTATTAATACATTATTAGTTGTATTAATATAGTATTAATCGTATTAGTATAATATTAGTATATTTCAATCATATTATTATTGTATTAATCATATTATTGTATTATTAGTATATTATTAGTGGTATTAGTATCATATTCATTGTATTAGTCAAATATTAGTTTAGTATTCATATAATATTAGGCCCGTTAATGTATTATTATTAGCTTATCATTAGTCATATTAGTTTAGTGTTAGTCTTATGAATATAATATTAGTAAATTATTAGTCGTATTAGGTTAATATTAGTATATTTTTAGTACATTATTAGTCGCATTATTATTGTATTAGTATTTTATTTGTCATATTAGAATCGGGTAGAGGTGTTCATTTGGGTATTCGAGTCGGTTTTGAACCGGTGTCATTCGGTTCGATCGGATTTTGAAAAGGTTAATTTTCGATTGGATGCCGCGACGAGTCATACTCGGGTTAGATCGGTTAGTTACAGGTCGGTTTAGCAATGGTATTCGCGTTATTAGGTTCACACTGGTTTGAAATAGTTGAAATTCAAGTCGAGTGTCAATCGGCTTGGGTTGTCTTCGGTCTATTATTATTTTGATTTTTCCAGGCAGAAATTGGATTTGGGCTTTAGTTTTCGAATAGGAGTCGATTACGGAGTGCTATCGATCAGTTCAATATCGGATTAAGTTGATAATTGATTTTTAATTGATGTATGTTTATTTACATACGAAAAATTAATTTCAGAAGCGTCAAATTACATAATCCGATAAATTTCCAAAATCACGTAATGTTCCAAAATATGACAAAGTTCCAAATCAAACACTTAACACATAACAGCTAATATATAATTTTAAAAATAGATGCAGAAGGGGTTTATGGGTCGAATTTGGATCTCAAAAATGAGGATCTAGACCCGGACCTGGACCAAGACACTAAGGTTATTGGACCTAGATCCGACCCGAAACCACAAGGTCAATAATATGTGGATTCAGACCCTTAAACTAGGGTTGGTTCGGGTCTAGACCCTTAGGGTCCAAGACCCATGCCCATTCCTAAACTGTTAATTGTTAACTTAAAATAGCGATTTATTATACTTTTCAAGTTTTCTAGTTATATTTAAATTAAGGCTTATAATAGACATTTTAAAACTTTACAAATACTAATATAAAATAATAAAGGAAAATTTCATGTGGTGACTTCGAATTTTTGGCTTTTTCACGTGGTGAGCAAACGTTTTTTTTAATCCACGTAAGCTTCTAAACTTATCCACTTGATAGGAAAAAGATTAAATTTTTATTAAATTTACGTTATTATTATACATCATAACGATAATTTTTTCATAAAAATAACCGCTCCGGTCACTCTTAAGGATCACTTTACCAAATATTTGGTTGAAATAAGTACTTAATATAACACAAAACTTAACATTTTGTCTACGACGTGAAAAAAGTACAAGCTCGGGGTCACCATGCAGATTAAAAAAATATTTGTCTATCACATGGCCGGAAAAGTAAAAAACTTAGGGTTACCACGTGAAATTTCTTAATAAATAAAAATGATTAATATATTCGAATAATACTCTGCGTCCCTTTGAGTTTGTATTATATGACTTAAAAAAAACTCTCATCCTACATTGAAATTTGGTTGGAAATCAATCAAAAAACAGTTGAAAATAGTTTTTTGACCAAATTTTGGTCGGAAACTAGTTGAAAATAGTCGAAAATGAAAGGCATGTATTTCTCTGTTTTTCATTTTAAATTTCTGAAAAATTTAGACTATCATTATGTAGGTCGAAATTTTGTCTAAAAAATCCGAATAATGATTGTGCAGTAGGAAAAATAGTCAAAATTTTTGACTAACATGATTTTAGTCGAAAATTAGTCAAAAAATTTGATTAACATAAAGTAGTAGGAAATTCAGTTGGAAATTCGCGTTTTGTAATGGAAGGAAGTATGAAAAACTATAATTTGAGTAAGTAAGATTAAGATTTAGCTAATTAATTTTAGTAAAAGTGAAAAGGTTAAACGTAAATAGAGGTAAAGTAGTGAATAACATAAACACATATAACTTGTAGAGCACTTTAGGGTTTGTTTTGTGGTTGGTAATAAATAATAATAATAGAAATAATTTATAGTTTAAATTTTCATGAAATGTTATCATGTTAAATTCATGACAGTAAAAAAGTTTTTTGTTTAAAAATTTCTATTACCACCTAATACTATATTTTCATACAGTAATTCATTGAAATGAATTTTGTGAAGAAAATAAAATAATTGGAGGGGAACAATTATGATCATTTAACTTATAAAGAAATTTTCCTATTAACATTACACTAGTTTTTCATTACCATTTCCACTATTTAATACCAATTGCCAAACGGACCATTAGTATAGTAGCCTAAGTTTAACATAATTTCCGTATGGTAATCTAAGGTTTACAATAACATATAGATGACCTATATATGACCTCATATTTAGGTCAAATTCACTTTTTGTGAAGAATAATTGTGTAAGAAACCTTTAACAAGTAACACACAATTGCAAATCTCATAGTGATTAACGACTGCGATGTCCCAAAAGCAACATCTCACAATGTTATGATCCTTTATATTGTGTCAATTGTTGACTTAAAAATAGCAACTTTATCATATTTTCCAAATTTCTAATTATATTCAAATTAAAGATTATAATATGCTTCTTAAAACCTTATAAATACTGTTGTTCTTTCCATTTGCTTTTTACATAGTTTTCAAAGCAATTTCAATGCCGCGATATCTCTTATTACACATCATAAAAAATTATAAAAAATGTATGATGATAAAGTATATATTAAGATGAATCTAATGAGATCTCACATGGATATATTATATGTTCTATATATCTCTCAAAAATTGTAGTTAAACTTCTCTCTCCTTAATGTGTAATATTCTAAATGACAAAAATATCAAAGAACGGAGAGAGTAATAAAAATGGCTAATGTGTTGGAATAATATTTCTTCTGTTTCTTTAAGTTTGTACCATAAGACTTGAAAAACTCTCATATATTTAAATTTCATGGTGCAAACTTAAAAAAACAGAATTAGCTTTTAATAGATCGCACTACGTGATTACAAATAGAAAATTTTTGTCACGGTGAGATTATGTAAATTGATAATAATTTTAAAATCCGTTATAATTAAAGCAAGTCTATTTAATATAACAAAACACTCTCATTAATTTTTATTCCATATATATTAGATGGTATTTGTAATCTTAGTATTAAGTGATAAATGAAATGATTTACATAATGGAACAAGAAGCATTAGGATTATCATCACTAAACATTTGAACATATTTGTCATGTAGTGAATCAGTTCCAGTAGAATAAGCAGCTGGAGCATTTCTAACAAAACCAGAGGGTGCTTTCTTGTTGTAAACCCCTGCAGCATAAGGATAACTTACCACTTCATATGGGACAAATGGCCAAAACTCTGCAAATTTCCCTGTGTTTTTCACTTTGTGTAACACCCTTTTCGGTTCCACGTTTCCCGTTACCGTTATTTTATTTATTTTACGGTTTATCTCCACTGATTTCACCCCTGAACGTACACACATATTCACGAACACATTAATATATATGATTATATGCTTTTTAAGTTCAAGTTGAAACACCATTGTAACAACAATTTACTTTATCAGTGTGATATAATTCGCTATTTAATATGCTTTTCAATTGGTGATGTTAATGTTAATGGTGACTTGAGTGCATCATATAAATTCTATGTATTAGTGTGTGCATAGATATGGAATTCCATAAAGGTTTTAAGATGGGTGATTAAGTGTGTTGATGACGGTGTTTAAAGTGACTAGAACACAAGAATTATAGAGCATGATGAATGTGATCTTAATGAGGTAGTGCAAGAGTCTTAAGATGCTCTCAACAATGCTTGTTAAATGCATAAGGTGAAGACCAATTGACTTGTTCGAGGCAGCTGCACAATTGAAACAGAATGTTGTGGAACAACTATTAGGCCGCGACAATTCTCACATAATTTTCACCGTGGCCCACTCGTGTGGACACTGGACACCCGTGGACTTGGGCCCACAAACCCACGAGTCAAGAGCGTTGACTTGCACATACACTTGGTGAGGTTCATTGTTTCCCAAAATCATATGGTAGTAGGAAGATTAGCTCACCCACTATATATGCAAGTCAACAACCCACTATTTTATCGATATGGGATCTTGTCTCACATGTGAAGTATTTCCAACACTCTCCCTCACATGTGAGCCACATCATACCAGGAACCACCTTCGGCTCTGATACCATATTAGGCCGCGACAATTCGTCACATAATTTTCACCGTGGCCCACTCGTGTGGACACGGGACACCCGTGGACTTGGGCCCACAAACCCACGAGTCAAGAGCGTTGACTTGCGCATACACTTGGTGAGGTTCATTGTTTCCCAAAATCATATGGTAGTAGGAAGATTAGCTCACCCACTATATATGCAAGTCAACAACCCACTATTTTATCGATGTGGGATCTTGTCTCACATGTGAAGTATTTCCAACAACAACAGTGCTCGAACGAGCACCAGCAGCCTGCACATCAGAAGGTCGAGTTTGGAGCTGCTCGAACGAGCTCCTTGATGGCTCGAACGAGCATGGTCGAGCACGGCACATTGGATGTTGTTTTTGCACCGGTTAATTTGCTATGATTGATTGTAATGTAATCTTAGTCTTACACTTTAACTCATTAATGTAATAATCCTCTATAAATAGAGGTCTCATATGCTCATACAAAGCATCTATAAAACACCCTTAAGCCTAACACAAAGTCATATCTCTTCTCTATTGTAATTCTCCATTTGAGAGTTCTTTGAACTCCTTTTTTGATAATATAAACGAGATACTATACATCGGAGGACGTAGCCTTAATTGGGTGAATCTCGTTAAATCTTTATGTCATTTTATTGCACCATTTTTTCTTACAAACGTTTATTTCAGTGAAAGTGTAATTTTTTGTTTATCACAAGACTTTATACACTCAATCTTAGTGATATTGGAGTTTAAAGTACGTTGTTTGAACCTAATATAGCATCGTTTTCACGTGATACTTGCAAGATAGACAAAAATATTTTTAAATCAATCATTAATTTTTTCATTTGGTATTTGCATGTAGATTATCAGCGAATTATTATCATCATCATCATCCCAATAATTCCCGCTTAAAAGCGGTGTCTAGAAAGAATGGATAAGAGAGTGAAACAATATCCTCATCACGAAAAGTCCAATTCAAAAAAATTAGCGAATTATGTTAAATCAAATTGAAATTGTGTTTCATTTGAAGGGGAGTAAAAGGTGATTATTTTTTTTACCTTTGATATGGGCGACAGAATTCCTAACTCTTCTTTCACAACCATCACAATCCAATTTCACCTTGATCTCTACAACCTGTTCATGCATAAAGATAAGAACTTTAGGGTATTTTTGCTTTTAAGATAAGAATACCGGATAGGAATTATTAAAGTTGCTTGCTTTTAGAACGGAAGCAAATGAATATATGGCAAATATTGTGGTTCAGTTTGAAAGTGTTCAATTTTTTTTAAGCTACTTGGATAAATTGTTTAGACAATATTTAAATTTTAACAAATTAATATTTTATTAGTTGTTTATTAAATAAAAAAATAAATATAGTAGTCAAAAACTAATGAAAGAAATTACATATTATATCAACCTTTTTATTTTGGTTTAACATTATGTTTAGATATCAAAATAGAAAAGAAAAAAAAAAGAAAGGGGAAATGAAGGTAGGAGAGGGGTATGGAGGAAGAATGCACCTTATTTGTTAGAAAAACAATAAAAGAAAAAAGGAAGAAAAATAAATGTTTTTCCTTCAAATTTTTTCACTTAGGGAGAAATCATATTCTTAATAAAATTTATCCATGTTTCTTTCCAAACCCCTCTCCTTTTTTTTTATTATCCAAACAACGAGTCATCTATACTTCTAAATCTCTTCCTTTTCTTTGCCTACTTCTATCCAAATACAATGTTATAGATTATTTTTCTAATAGTTTAAAAATCATATACCAAACAAATTTTTTATAATATTCAAATAATCAGCCGACAAAACAAGCTAAAAAGTCATTTCTCAACAACACCAATAATAAATACTACTCCCTCTTTTTTCGGTAAATTTATTAATGAATTATATACAAAGAACAACAAAATTAACCAAAAAGTATAGAGAGTGTCACCTGCAATGGCTTACGTTTCTTAGGCTCTCGAATAGTAGTATCACACAGGTACACCACATGGTCGAAGATTCCCATTTTAACCTTCGTTTCTTGGTTAAAAGCAAGACAAAACAGAGAAAAGAAAGGGTTAAAAAAAAGAGATAGCATCCAATGTAAGAGTAAGAGATTATTGAGTATATATAAGTAGAAATCCAAACCATTTGTAAGTTTAAGTATTTGACTATTTGATGAATCTAGAAAAGCTAATTTAGAGCTGGCTAAAGATGGTAAGAAAAGCATGGTGGTCTCAAAAGAATTATTCCTCTTTATGGATACACAAAATAAAGGGAAAGTAAGAGTGGAACTAACGCATCCATTTACGACTCTTATCTTATGGATATCAAAGATCGAATAATTTGATTGACATTGCTAAGAAAAGACACTCCCTATACACTTACATATTCGCTTATGTCAAAAGATCCACTAAATAAAATAGATAAGTTAATAGTTCAGATTTAATGATTAGTTTTAAAAACTCAACTCCTTTAGAGATGATGAAAGTTAACAACATATATGCAACATAAGTCTTTGAGAAGCTTAGATTGAGGACTATGAAAAGTAACACTTACATCCCATATCATAAGCACATATTTCTCACATCATAAACGTCTACATTAGATATTAAAATCTCTTACTTCACATGTCAAAAATTTCAACTTTACCTTTCATAAATTGCCATTTCATTTAGCAAAAATATCTACTTTACATATTATAAACTCCTACTTATATATTACAAATACTTACTATGCATACTTAAAATCCATAATATATATATATATATATATATATATATATATATATATGTATATATATATATATATATATATATATATATATATATATATATATATATATATATATATATATATATATATATATATATATATATATATATATATATATATATATATATATATATGCATGTATATATATATATATAAACACTATAGGTACTTTATCAGTGGAAGTGGGTATTTAATGAGTCATAATAATTGTTTTTAGCAGTAGATATAGGTATTACAATGATTCACAGTAAGTATATTACGTGTTCTATTGTAAGTACTATAATAGTTTAGTAGATGCTTTTATCAATAAAAGTGGATACGTATTTTAGTAAGTTATAGTAGATAATTTTGCCAATAGACATTAATATTTTAATGATTCATGTATAATAAAATATAACACAACCTTGTATCTTAAAACACCTACTAATTTATCTTAAAGTATCTACTTTATAATCTTAAATCATTTACTTTTAAATTTTATAACTCTTATTTCAAAATTATAAAATACCTACTATAAACAGTTGAAAATGTCTACTTATTATCTTCAAAATGAAGAAATTGAAAACTTCTATTATAATGCTATGACTAATTACTTCCTTGGGGTTTTTAACTACGCATTATATAGAAAAGTAATGAAATTTTAGGATTTGTTTTCATCTTTCCGGTAGATTTACAGGATTCATATAGCAAAACTAAAATAGAAAAGCTAGTGAGATAAGGGAGTATTTGCATATAGCTTATTTGATAATTTTTTAACTTATTGGATGGTCAAATCATCCGATGCTAATATTTTGTAAATTAACCAAGTGAAACAACTTATTGTTATAAATAACCTTTTTTGACTTGTTCAATATCAGATGGTCAAACCAATTATTAAAATCAGTGAAGAAATAAATATAAGGATTTTAGGTTTAGCATTTAAGCTTAAACACTTAGTTTTTCTTATTATCAAAGAAGAGGAAATCACCTCTATTAATACAAAGGACACATGCCTAAATATAGAAAATAAAATAACAAGTTCTTAGTTTCCAAAATAACAGAGAAAATAATTTGATTTAATACTCTTATTTTATCATATTTCTTAATTTTTCTACACTCTCCCTCAAATTAGGTCTCGGGATCACCGAAACTAAATTTGCCAAAAACTTCATCCCCTGTTTGCTTTAAGTGAACTAAATCCCCCAGAGAACCAAGCCAAAATTATCCAAGTGGTACAATCTGCGAAAATTTGAAAACAATAAGACAAAAAATCAAAAAAATGAACCAAATAATCCAACTTTTAAATTTATTCCAAAAGTAAGCGTGAAAATTCCAAACCTGAGGTTTGGGGCTGTTCGGTCAAAAAAGACAAAAATAGTTGTTCCCACTTAGTAACTGGGAACGACTTTGACTTTTTTTTGACCTGTTCGTAGTTACTAACTGGGAACAGCTATCTGTGTATTTGTGCAGCTATCTGTTCGCAGTTTCAAAACAAGTCAAATAGTTGTTCGCAGTTAGTAACTGCGAACAGCTATTTTGTCTTTTTTGACCTGTTCGCAGTTAGTAATTGCGAACAGCCCCAAACCTCATGTTTGAAATTTTCACGCTTACTTTTGGAATAAGTTTGAAAATTGGATTATTTGGTTTATTTTTTGATTTTTTGTCTTATTGTTTTCAAATTTTCACAATCCGCCACATTAAGTACCATGACAAATAATCTTCTTGGTCAGAGCATCATGCACAACATAACAATCGACAGTGATGAGAACAGTATAATTAAGTTCCTTGGTGAGTTGGGTAATGGATAATAATTTATATGACAAATTAGGGATCATAAGGCATTTTAAAATTTGAGAGAAGGTGAAATAGCAATTGGACCTTCACGAACACAATCATCATTGACAACTTTAGTGTGAGTATGAATAGTAGGATCAACAAGTCCATAGTTTCCTAAATACTAGAGAAATATCGTGATTTAATATTCTCACTTTATTCTATACCCTATTTTCCTACAATCCTCATCAAATTAACTGCTATAATTAATCATCAGCCGTTTGACAATCACACAAGGACAACCTCATTAATTAGATATAATGGGAAATTCATAAGATTTTGTGAAGGAAGTAAATTTGCAAGAAATGAAACCAAAATTTGGGTCTTTCATGAAATTATATTTTGGGGTTTCAGGACACACAGAAAAATATGTAACATGTGGAGTCAAAGTAATAAGTTAACGATAAACTCCCTGGTTTCGTCAAGTCGTAATATTTCATAAAAGAACTCTTTAATTAGTTATCAACGAAAACAGTAACAGCTATTTTCTCACCAACCGCCATATATATAAGATAGTTTTTGACAATTTGCTTAAATTCTATCATGTGCTACTGGTTTTGAAGCGCATTTCTTTGGCATATCATCTGTAGCTTATTTTGACAAATAACAGCTGAATCTACTTATAAATGCAAAATCACTTTCTGTTGGGCACAGAACAACTCTTACTGAAATATGCTTTACCACTTGCAAGTTATCAAAACTTCACATTCCCCTTCAAGGAATGAAGCAGAACTCAAACTAAAGAAAACGAATGATTGAGATAGAAACAAAAGCAGGGTCAAAACTGATATTTACAAGAATCAGCAAGTGTGTGCTATATACAAATTCACTTGCCATTGAAACTAGTGTGCTTATTGAAAGGCCAAAAGTTCACAAGGCGTTCAAGAACGGCAGTTGATTTCGAGAAGTAACCAGTGAAGCCTATGGGTGTAATAGGGGGTGGAAAGTCTTCAGCAGGCATTGCAAATGGACGGAACATATCTTCCATTTTCTCAAAGGTCAGGCACGATCCAACCTCTTGCAACCTTTCTGGTCCCATGATAGGCAACGTATGCTCCTGATGCAACCAATTTGCTTCACTGTCTTTGTTCTGTGAGCACATATAGAAACATGCATCAGATTCATAAATGGGAGCATTAGGGAACATAAGCTGCTACATCAACAAACTGTACAGAAATAATAGAAATACAAAATCCAAATTTCACGTCTGTCTCTGACACAAGTATTAAGAACGCACAGGTCATTGCAAATGATTTCATTCTGATAGTACCATATTGATTAATGTTTGATCACGATATATGATGAAGATAAGCTTTAAATGGAGGTATAAATAGTTATTATGATTCTTTTTAGAGACGAAGAATCAGTCCTCTACACTTGAGGGTGTTTCAGAGATAAAGAAGGGATAAATTTATGCATTGTTTATTTTTCGAAGGATGAGGTCAGGAATGAGAATGGTAATGGAGATGAAGAGACAAGTTATCTCACCAAAAGAACTCCATGGACAGTATGTACAAGAAGAAGGGATAAAGAAGCACGGTATGATGACAATATTTCCATTAATGAAACAAAGGGTATAGATGAGAAATGCACATGGGAGCAAAAGTTTTCTCAGTTATCCATGACTATTTATTATCCTTATACCACCCAACAAATCCTTGTCTTAGGGGCCGATACAATGAGGTGTCAATGATGTTAATTGACATATATTAAAATGGAAAAAATGGTAATAAATAGTAAGTTGGATGAGTTGGTAGATTAGTTATCTTCATGTGGTCTGTTGTTCAAGCTCCCACAACTCCCTTTATTTTGTGCCTTTTTTTTTCTTTCTCCCTTCCTATTATTTACTTGATTTTTCTTTTTTTTTTTTGGGTAAGTTGTTTTGGTTTTTTTTAATTTGAAGCTATTTTAGGACTTTATTTTCCTTAAATTCTTGGGTATGTTGCATTTATATGGTAAATTTGCTGTGGAGTTTAATTTTTTAGCAAGTGGATTCTCTTATATTCAAAGATTTTATTTTTGCTTTTTGTTCATTGTTGACAATAACTTTTGAGATTTTATATTTAAATTAGACGATGGAGTGATTGATGATGGTAAATTAAAGTTATTTTAAGATGGATTTTTTATTCCTGGATGCAGATCAGTCGGCCAAAGAATGGAAAGAGAATATTAGATCACTGAAATAATTAGTTATTACCTCCAGAGGTGACAGATCAGCACCACGACTGAAAGTCAATTCAATGCGAAATCTTTTTGGATCGTCTTGAGCTACCTGCTATAAAATTTCAACAACAAATTCACTAGGCTGTACATAAAACCACAATAAAACATCAATGAAATACCAGAAGCCCAATCACTTGTATACCAGTAATGATCTCATAATGTCAGCCAATGTTAAGTTCATGAATTCATGGAATGCTAAGATACTGTGGATTTTAATATATGCAATACCTTCCTTCACATAAAACAACACATCAATTTTTGTCTCAGCTTCAATTTCCAGGATGTATGAGAGAGTTGGTGTTTAAACTCCCAAAATTATTGACTTCTAGGGGAGACTCTGTCCATTTACGTTCACTAACTAATAAACAAATTTCCTAGGCACTTCGACAAATAAAGAAAATTAAAAACAATACTAGTTATCAGCTTCAGTCTTCGGTATCATCACACAAACTGTTTACACACCTTTCAACCGATTTGCAGAAAACAAAAAACGTTAAAAGAGTGTATCAAATTTCTCTCACTGCTCCGATGAACGCATTCCTATGCATTTGTTTTCATCCAATTCTTTCCCCACCAAGGTTTTTAAGTTTACAAGTTTTTCCAAGTCATGAAAAATATAAAGTAAATTACCAACCTCTGTGTTCTCAAACATCCTCAATACTATGTAACTCATGTAATCTAGCTCCTTAGTTTTGAATAGTCGCTCCAGAGCACTGAGACAAACAAGGCTCTCTTCTCCTTGTAAAGATTCATCCAAGTTACAATAGCGAAGGACGTTCATCAAGGAATGAATATGAGATTCCTGTCAACCCAACAAAAAATTAAAATATGATACCTACTGTTGTGACTGACAGCCAATGGCACATATTAATCATATAAAGAAAACTGATTTACTTATGTCTCCAGCAACTGCTATTTTTTATTAGGTTGTGATATGAAATACTCCCTCCGAATCAATTTAGATGTCTCATTTGCTTGGGCACGGTTATCAAGGATGGTGTGGGGTCCATTAAAAAGGGTAAGTAGTAAAGGGTAAGTAGTGAAGGGTAAGTAGTGAAGGGTAGTTGAGTAAGTAAAGTATATGAGGGTAAATTCGTAATTACTTGTGTGAACTAAGAATATTTAGGTAAAAAAAGATTGACAAAAATAGAAATGGGACATCTAAATTGGTTCGGAGGGAGTATTAGTTAAGATGTTTGAAGTTACTTACTGAAGTAAAATATAGTCGCGTCTTCACATGTCGTTCTGGTGTCTTCACATTAGCATACCTGAGTAAAGACCAACATCAGAATGACCTTGATACAAGAATTAACCAGAACGTACAAGCACTTTATCAAAGGAAAATCAGTCAAAAAAATATACGCACTTTGGATCCAATCGGTATTCAGTTTCCTTTTCATCGTCGTCTTCCTGATCAATTGAAAGATCACTTGTCGCACTAGATCTTCTTGTATCTTCATTTTTAGTCTGTGTTTTCGATCGAGAGTTGGCATCGTCTTTCTTTACAGATTGAGTATGCTGGGAGTCGTTGCTCTTCAGTTCAGCAACATTGATAGCTTCTTCACGAGTGTTTCTCAAATCAATCAATATCTTGCCCAACAAACGACGTGCAATCTGCATCCGAGAGGAGTATATTTTCTAAACTGTTACATGTTTGAACACGATTTGCAAGATTCACAAATCAAACAGAAGGTATAATGAACCAATCTCTTGTTTACCATTTTACACATTAAAATAATCAAACAAGTGAAATCAAAGTTTTTCTACAACTTCATGACAGATTTTCTAGTGCTATTTTTAGCCATCAAATTATTATTAGAAATGTAGATTGCAGACACAAAAACACATTAAAATAACAAATATATTTAGTCTACAGAGAGGATTGCATAAGCATAAGTTTTCAGCAGCCCTATAAATAAGGCTAAACAACTTAAGCTATCAATATAATATCTCTACATTAAAGGGAAACAAATTGTCGATTGATTTTCACCCAGAGTAAATTTTTGCTGCCACTCAATCTTTGACAGAACACCAGAATTTCTAGCTGGAATACTACAGGACAACCATGCAACCAGAACTTTGGAACACTAACAATAATGCCCCATCCTAAATCTGAAGGGAAGCAACTAGGTAAGAAAGAAACTGTAAGCTCATTTGAAGCTTACCAAGTGATGACAAATCAAAGACCAGATAAAAACAAGGAACATTATGAAATAATATGACGTGATAAGAGTAATTATTAATCCAGAGACAAGTACCTTCGAACCAATTTTCAGTTTATGCTTGGGATTGATCCCATACTCATTTGGGATAACACCATCTGCAAGTAACTGGAACACAAGAATAAGCAAATCAGAAAATTAGATTGATGATTCAGTGAAGATACGTTAGGCTATAGCCTGATCACTTGTGCTAAGCATTGAGCAGAAAATACTGAGAACTCCCAAAAAAGAAATTAACAAGCATAAAACAAACAATATAAAGAATGCCAAGAAGTACATGGTACAACGCATCTATATAGGAATATCTAACAATGTTCAAACAATATAAGAATAAAACCTGTTTACCAATATAGTAAATGACAAGCATGTCTGTAACAACATTCAAATAAAACAAATGGATACAGTTTTGGTAACACAAATTCTTGTGAGAGACGGTCTTTTTGAGAGACCATCTTTAATTGGGCTGGCCCATAAAGGAAAATATTGAGTAAGAGTATACATTAAGCTTTAATGGACTCTACTGAGAGACGTCTCTCAGGAGACCGGCTGGGTAACAAATGGGTAGGGAATTGGTAGTCTAAACTGAAAAGAAGTTCAGCATACCTTAGCAACATTAAAGAGTTCATCCAAGCTTTCAAGATTTAGGTGCGCGTTGTGTAAGAGATCATATCTGTCAGGAGAGTTGTTATTAGACATATCCCAAAACCACCAGTGACAAACAGCATCACCTCATATGTTACAGCGACATATCAAGGAGTTGTGTACCCAACATCCACAAGACAGTGCAAGGAGAAAATACAAGCGTATCCCTAACATGCCCCACCTCCCTCTCAACACAATAAAAAGTAAAGAAAATTTCAACCATCCAAAAAACAACACAATAATCAAATAGAAATATAAATACAAGAAATCAATAGAGAAAATAAACCCCAAGTAAGAAGTTTATTTGAAAAACAACCATACTGGTAACGTGCTAGATAGAAACTTGCCGACTAGAAAGATATAGCTTAACAGCTTGAAGAGAAACTACTGTTGTGTTTTTATCAATTGGAGGAAGAAAGCAGTTCATTTCATCCTAAAAATTCTATATTATGCAAATGTATTAGAAATAATAAGAACTCACTGAGGAAGACAAAGCACATACGGAAATAGGAGTATAATGCTAAACTTGGCCATTTCTGGTACGTGTCTCATATGCGGCTGTCTCAATATTAGGACGTCGTATATGGGACAGCCCACTATAACCACATACTGTTTAAAAGCGCTCATGTAGCTAAAAATCCGTCACACATAGCTTAAAACTGAACACATACAGTTAAAAATCATATATAGTTTAAAATCAATCACATTAGAGCTTAAAATTGACCACATAGTGCTTATTATTGACTTCTTCCATGCTTCATTAATTAAATGAGAATATTAATCTAATAGTGGAAAAATTATATAGTAATAACGATCACTACACTTTAACAATCATCACATATGCCTTAAGAATGTACACATAGATGATAAAATGAAAGTATGAAACATATAGTGTAAACTTATGTCTACAAAATCAATCGCATCAACTTAAAACCAATCACATATATATTTAAACCAGTCAGACAGTCATATACAACTTAGACTCGTCCTGTTAATGGGACGGAACTAAACAAGAATTTGTATTTCCGGTATTATGATATATCATAGTCAATTCCTTTAGTCAGCATAGTATCATCCCCAATGATAGTTTAAATGAGAATGGAATGGAGAAAGGTCTTGACACAGAACATTTAGTTCTAGCTTAAGATGCGGTAAAGTATCTCCATTTAGAAATGAACAATTACGGATTGAGTGCTACATGTTTAATTTTTAAAAATATGAATGTGATAGCTCAATAAAGATTTATAGTTCTTGGGTTTTGGATTATAATGGACTATAGTAAAATGGTTTATCAGATCCCGTGTACTTTTTATTTATGTGAAGTTGTAGATAATGTTGCTAAACAAGGATCAACTGAAAACAACCTCTTTGTTATCAATAACAAGTGTATAGCATAAGATCGCATGCATCCGACCCCCTCCAAACCCCACCGGGTGGGGCCACTTAATGGCGTTTGGGGCAATGAAATATTGTATGAATGATTAATTGAAAGAACTCTCGTGCACAAACATAATGTCATGCAAAAATTGATATGCAAATCGATCCAAACTATAAACAACAATGTTCACTGCAAAATAAATCACCATAATTCATATATATCTTAAACCATAGTGCAAAAATGCAATGCCGGATGTGATCGGGGTAACGACACAGTGATGACGGTAGTGATGCATTATTGTAACACCAAATTTGAAAAAAAAAAAAAAAAAAAAAGGAGATATTCCTTGAAATGGCCCAAAATGAGATTTTTTTTACAACTATGACAAGTAACAAGGTTCACAACTGAAATACTTACTTGCATGAGTCATAGACATCTGGAATTTGAGTTATATCATATCTCCTGCAAGACGTTCAAGATGTCAGTGTAGTTAATCATCAATTATAAATCTTCTATTCTTGAACAATCAACTTTTACATGTGAAAACAGAAAAGTAAGACTCAACAGCAAGGCAAGTTCAATAAAAAAAATGTCACATGAATTCTTCTTATAAATCAGGTAATGACGTAATGTTCAACAATCAATCTTCATCACTAAAATGTAATGGAGAGACCTGACCTATGTAAGTGGTTAGTTCTCCCTGTCAAAAACTTTTTCTTTCAAGATTCCATTCGGGTCGAATCAGCACACAGAGAGAAAAGCATCATAAAAAATTGGTTATTTAGTCCATCAACCTGATAATTGCCAACTGATATGCATCGATACCAAAAAGTGTTTTAAGAAAATTAGGGGCAGAAAAGCTATTATATAAAGGAAGCAGGTTTTCACTGTTCAAGAAGCTAGTTAATTTTTGGGCAACGTAAAGACAGATTTGTTGGTGGATTTGTGCAAGCGGATTATGAAAATGAAGGGTTAAGTTAAATGTAAAACATTTCTTCACATTACTATAGGAGGAAACATTAATCCCATGCTTGTGCAGTTTACTAGGCTCAGTGCCTTAGCCACTCAGGTAAAAATGATGAAAGAAAAGATGATATGTTGATATGCTGAAAATCATCAAGGGGAAAGTGATTGGCAGCAAACAAATAAAACAAAGAAAATTTTAGGCAAAGAACGACTAGTCAGTATAGGATAATTTCGAACAAGCCTGCTCTCTAGGTAATAAAGCCTGAGTTCCAGTGCAGTTCAGTCTGGTCTAGGACTGCAGAGCACCTTAATTGTCCTCAAGTGAGATCCACATTAGCTATTATCCTTACAAAAGAGTAGATCCTCAAGAAAACTTATCAAAAATCATTGAATGCCAAGAAAAGAAGTTGACCTAGTTAACCAAATCGATATTTCAACATGATTGAGGATGAAAAGACTTACGCTTTTCGTTCATTATACAAATCTCTTTCGAGTTTTCTCCATCGAGCATACATGAGAAGGAATCCTTCACTGCCACATGGTAATCCTGCAGCGATCCTATCAACATCAATATTAGTCTTTCCAAGAGCCTTAGCTTGGTCATATGGAGGGAACACATCATATGGACTTTTTTCTGCAAGTTCTTCATCTTCATCCTTAGCTAGCTGCCGCACTTGTTCAGTAACCTTCTTAGTCAACTCCACCTAGACATTACAATTTACCCAAAAGGGGAAAGAAAAATACCCTCATGAGATATACATTCAGACTTAAATGCCAAAATGCCATCAATTACCATAGGCTGATAACTGATGTCACATATTAAGATTAAGAAACATTGTGTGTTTATTGCAAATGCTGGAGTGTGGAATATGTTAAAAAAATTCAATTCACACCTTGATGCGCCATTCAACCAGTTCAAAACATTTAATTGAAACGGATGAAAATACTTACGAAAGGCATAAAGTTCTTTTTCGGTTTTTCCTACTCCCATCCCCATTATCTTCAACAGGGACAATTATTCAAAGGAAGCATATAATCAACATCTATTTGTGATTTCAAATACCATAATGTCTACACTCATGTATGCATTTGAAATCACACATTTAAAATAACATTTGATTTAATAGATATTGTTAAACATCATAAACAAATAATATGACCATTTCTGTTTCAAGGTAAGAGAAATCTCACCAAAAGATATCAAATAGCAGGTATCAAAAGTATAAAGACACAAATGGAATATAAAAATTGGACACGGCATAAAAAGTGATAGCTCATTCTCATTGAGATCCAAAATGTATCCAATTTATCACCTTCGCTGCTAATCCTTTTGGAGATAAAAAATTAAAGCAATAAATCATAGGAAAAATTATCCTGAATAATCCAACCTATTGCCCATTACCTGTAAATAATCCCATCTTTTGAAATTCTTTTAAATAATCCAACCTTTACCTTTATTTTGTTGCGAATGGACCCTTGAAAAAACAAACCGGGTATTCTAGGTTACTACTAGCCATTATATTCAATAAGTCATCCTACTCCTTTATAAGCCTGCCTCCATAGAGTAACACCATATTCAACCCCAAAATTTTGAAGAGAGAAAAAAAAAACTTTCACATTATCTTTAATTTAGTGAAAGTCTTAATAATTTTACAAGGTATGAACTCTAATCCTCTTTTTCTCGAAGTAAAGTTGCAAAAGGCGAAGAAAGGTTCTGGGGCTGGTGAGAATTTTTATTCGTGTCCAAAATGAAGAGAAAGAGGTAGATGGAGACTTTAATGAAGGTCAAAGAGATTTTTTAATAGAAAAATAAAGTGTTTGAATAAATTAAAAGGAAAAGAGATTTACCGGTTGTAACCTGTTCTTTGCAACAAAGGTCCATTCACAACAAAAACTATGCAAAGGTTGGATTATTTAAAAATTTTCAAAAGATGGGATTATTAGCAAAGAATGGACAATAAATTGGATTATTTAGGACAATTTTTCCTAAATCATAACATCAATAAACTTAAAAAGACACGCATAAAGAAAAAGAGAAATTTCAAGATTGGTTTTAAGAATCTATATACCAATTTAGGGAGATACTCAAACGCATTAAGAGGAAGTCCAGCCCCATCAACCATCCAAGGAAATTCAGGTGATCCATTACTGTGGCAAGTGGATGCTCCAGATGTTATAATATCATTCAACCTTGCCTAAGGAGTAATCAAATGAGAACAAATGAAAACCATGTTGTAATCTAAGAACAAAGTAGAACAATATTAGAAAGAACATAAAATGCATTGATGAAATATAATAAGCCCATAATCAAACAAATTACAACCATCTACTTTCTCTAGCTCTTCTTTTTCCTTCTCTAACTAATATATCTGCTACTTAGCAACAAACAAGAACAAAGAAAGAAGTCAAACATTGCTATTAAATTAGAGAATGTAATCAAAGTTAAATAAACGACATTATCAAAAGAATATGAAGCAGCAAATGGAATAACATGATAGATTAATGGCAAATGGCTTGTTTGGCTTCGAGTATGATTATCAGGAGAAAAGGCTGTCCTTTGAAGTAAACATCTCAGAAGCAATCATATCAAGTAACAATGTCTTATTTCACGAATTACGCTATTTTACATGACTTGCTTTTAGTAGAAGCATTTGTCATATGTAGTATCTACCAGGCACCAGCCATAAACTTCTAAACTGTTGTTATTTTTAACACGAGAAAAATGAAAAACTTAGCTCTGAGGCACTCATACTATAAAAGAGCAATCTTCTTTTGAAGATAATGTTTACTACCAAATCGAAAATAACCTCTTTATTATCACAAACAAGTGTATAACAAGGGTAAAATTGCATATGCATTAGGGCAATGACTTGTTGTAATATGCTTTTAAGGAAGACATTCACAATGATATGATCCTAATTCCTAAATGTTGAAAAGGGTACTAACAATTTCAACTTGATAATCGTCCGCCAAATAGCTACACAATTAGAAAGAAAATTTTGACAAAGAGGGTGAAACAGTTATAAAGGTTAATTATACATGTGTAATTTCAACCAAAAGGTGATACAGTTGAACAGACAGGAAAAATGTGGATGTGATCTTTTGACCTGGGTGCTTGAGAATAAAATACAAACAAAAGGTCACTGATCGACATCCAAGATCATGTCCACTCTCTAAGTCATAGTGAGTACAGAAAAAACAAAACTCATTGCAAGAACTACAAAAATTATGAACTAGTAGATATGGAATTATTTTGCGTTTTTGGTTGTATGAAAGCCACCATAGTGCAAAATATCACCCGTATCACTGTTTTAAGAGTGTTTTAAGGCTTTGGAGCTTAGCACGACCGAATAAATAAATCGAGATAATTGTAAAACCATATCTATTGCCTATGAAAGCATTTTCACCGCTGTAACCACGATTACATCCGAGTTTTTGCACTATGAGAGACACAAACAAGGGAGCAGAACATATTGTAAAATTTTGAATTGTTGCAGTTCATGATTAAATGTACTACTCTATTCCAAATGCATAAATGTCCTAGAGTCTACAGTTTTACTTTGAATTTTTTAATATAAAAACGCAGTTTCAAAAGTGCATAAAAATAGTTTTATCAATAGAAGTAATCATTTGTCGGTAAAAATTGTTCAATCGTGTCATTTTTAGTGGAATATGGTAGGGGAGTTAATCAGCCTAGTACTACCCAGGGGCAAACCTTAAGTCCTTAACTAATGCAGAGCGTCTTGACCCCCATTAAATTTTTTAGGTCAAAACATAAAAGCAAAATATTATTTCACCATTGCAATAAAACATGTGGCTTAGTGATTAAGAATATAATTTTTAAACTAGAGGTTGGAGGTTCAAATCTTGGCAATCCTAATTTCTTTATTTAAATAATGACTTTGGCCCAAGCCAAGATCCGCCACTGGTACCACCTTGTTCATCTTCAAACTCAACTTACACTCTTGAGCTATCATTGGAGCCCAAAAACGTGTTCAAACCAATGTTGCACGAAACGAAATTCGATATAATACGAGAAACGGAAACAGAAACGAGATACGATAATTTATAAGTTTCGGAAACGTAGGAAACGAAATGATACAATGCACAAATAAATAAGTACAAAAAAATCAAAACCTAACAATACTAAAGTCTACATAAACAGATTAGATAAATTATAGGGAAATTCCACGTGGTGACCTTGAGTTTTTGGCTTTTCCACAAATAGTTTTTAATTCCACGTGGTGACCATGAGCTTCCAAGTTTTCCATATGGTTGACAAAATGTGAAGTTTTTAGTTAAATTAAGTATTTATTTCGACTGGATTTCGAAATTTGTGGTCAATTAGGGTGATTACGATGTTTTTTTTTTTGAAAAAAATGTCATTTCGTTGGGTAAAAAGAGCGTATAAGTTAACAAAAAAAACTTCGCTTGTCTACCACGAGGAAAAGTGAGAAGGTCAAAGTCATCACATGGATTAAAAAACGTTTCTTTACCACGTGGAAAAGCCAAAAGTTCAGGGTTACCACATAAAATTTCCCAAAAATATATATATTAGGAATGATAGTGCTAAAGTCTAAAACATAATAGTAAAAAAATAAGAAAAAGAAAAGAAAAAACACATACAAAAAAGTACTTTTAAAAGAAAGAGAAAGAAAAGAGTTAAAACAGTGTGTGTGTGTATGTGTGTGTATATATACATATATATATATATATATGTGTGTGTGTGTATTTATATATGTATATAGTAAAAAAAGAGTGTTGCAGTGTTTGTGTACGCCCTTTTTAAAGTAGTGGGCCAACCCAATAAAATCAAACTATGACCTAGTCAAATTTAGACTTAACCTAGTAGTTTAACCTAATACAACTTCTATGTGGTTGAGAGCTTGGGACTTCATCTTCTTCCCCATTTTTCTTCCCTCCACTAAAATAGAAAAGGTAAGCTCTATTTCTTTTTTTTCCCTTAGTTTCTCAATAAACAACAAGAAGCTTCACCGGAACCCGGATCGCCATCACCGGCGACCTGAGTTACGAATCCTCACGACTCCGGCACGGACGTTTCCGACCAGAGACCGGAGGTCTGATCCGCGTTTCGCACTTCAATGGTTCAAACTCTGTTTATCTACAAACTACTGTGTAATTGCGAGTTTATGCCTTCATGGACAGCTATTCTAATTGAGCAAAGTTCGTAAACAAGTTCGTAATTTAAAATGCCATTTAATTAAATTAATCTCACTCAATTCAATCTATTGAGAACTCTCCATGACATGAACAAAAATATCACATTTAAACTATGAATGAACTCCTAAATCTTAACATGTAATCTGATAACCCAAAATTTCAAATTAACACTCAGTGCAAATTGTTCAACGAATTGTTACTATCAATTAACTAAAATTAAGATAATGCATTTCCAGCTTAAGCTCTTCACTTGCGGTAATATTTGTTTCAACAATCAACGGGCTGACCCCTTAAATATGGTAATACTTTTCAAGTATATAAAAAATGTGCCTTTTCATCAAACCAAAAAAAATAAATGATTGCAATACAAGAAAACACATAACAGATGATTAGACATCATTTTATAAAAACCTAAAATTATTTGTGATTTATGAAACAAATGAATTGAAAAGAGGGAATAAATTAAGAAACAACCTTTGCTTGCTCCATCTCAATGCTTGCATTATCAAGTCCATCTAACATTGAAGAGTCCTTACTCACAAGTGAAACCTATAACAGAACATGTCAGCTTCCACATAAAAAATTGGGGCTCTTGAAATGCATGGTGAGCAAATAACATGGCATACAAGAATTGGTGTCAGCTGCCCTTCCAAATCAAGCAGACCTTTAGCAAAAGCAGCTGCTGACATCTGTCATCAAAATAAATCTTCAATTCGAAATTAATCAAGAACTTAATACTTAAACTGGAGTAAGAAGGTATACTAGATCAAAGTTACAATATTTATTTGGAATAAACAACATTAGATAGATAGCCGGACCAAGGACTCACCTGCACCCGCCCTTCATCAGAGCTGTAGATCTTCAGATCATGACGGTATGTACTATGTAACCGCAGTAGACCTGTGCCTTCACCTGTAACATCCAGGATTAATTTTGACCAACACATGCTGATTCGTTGGCAAACGAAGAATGTCTCAAAACTATAGCAAACTTGTACTGAAAGGGAAAATTGTGTACTGTGCTCCAAAATTTTTACTGTAGTACATAACATTACACAAAAGTTATATACCCCGAATAAACGTGTAAACTTCAAATTAATCAGATATTGATCCCTTTTTCATAAAATAACAGAAAAAAAATTCATATCCTCTTTATTTCTACCATTTTAGCAAACACGGGCCATAGTTTTCATCTTGAGTAATCTATTTCCTCCCTCTGCAATCAGCTATATGTTTGCAACCAAAACATCTATATTATTGGTATTATTTGGTTCTACAGCTCATATTCACAGATTCAAAGTGTTAAGATTAAAATCTCCCAACACTGTTTCTCTCTTTCTGACACAACACAGAGACCAGGGCGGAACAACAGAGCAGTAACTCATGCTTTGCCTTTCTTGACATGAAATAAGATGACCTGATTTTAAACTTATTTTTCTCATTTGGGTTTATCTGTTAATTCATTTTTGAATTCAACCGGACCATATTTTGAAGCTCATACTTGAGATAAGCATAATCTTGCTAGTTCAAGTTAGATTTGTCTAAATATGGATTTGCAAAAAAATCGATTCATTAACAGTTCTAAACATGCAATCACAGATACTTAGTACTCCTATTAAGTGCTTGGAACAAGTAGGGACAATAAGAAATTGCATCCCATTTTTCACATTGATGAAGGTGAGAGATGTTTAGCGAGAAATGGTGAGAATGGGTCTTTAAAGTGGGCCCAGGAACTTTGAAAAGGTAAAAACATGTAACCCAAAATTGGAATAAGATGAAACTGGAAAAATCAAGTCAGCAAATGGATATAAAAAGTAGGAACAAAAATCTTCAATGGAGGAAGTATCTAGATATAAAAGGATATCATCTGAACTTGGAATTTTGTGATGCAGCGTGCTTTGTCTAATATGACTAACCACAAAAGGCAACAGTTCCAGATATAAGTTAATAGAGCATAGAGGAATTATTCCACTTCTGTTTCATGTATTTTACTGACTTCAGTAACATTATTTAGAATATTTATAATAGGGAGCTAGTCCTAAAACTTGATTTGGAATACATTTTCTCTATATTGTTTTAGTTGGAGTATAGCAACTAAAAAAACACAGAGGAAGTATAAAACTTTCCGCCTACAAAAAAGTTCTTTTTGTGTTTAAACATATAAAAAAATTCATTATGACTGAAAACTTAACAATTTCCCTACCTTTTTACCAATTTGATCAATAAGCATAAAGGCAATGTTCTCTTTTCCAAAAAAAGGCATATATGTACTAGAAACTTTTTCGAAAACCAATCACTAGATATATGTTTTCAGTCCAAAACCAAGGGAAAAATCAAGGATCAACAAAGAACATAAACAAGTTAAGGCAATAGGAACAGTTAAGGTACCTGGATACATGTTATTCCGAAAATACCGACCAAGCTCTTCAGCCTGTTGAAGAAAATAGACAGGCAGATATTATTGTAGAGAGATAGTCAGGATTCGTATGAGCATGGAGAGTCTGTTCATGAAACTTAGACAAACCGTGCATGCCTAAACACTCAAGGAAGAGGTATAAAAATATCCAACCTGTTTTCTTCCAGCGTGTGTTAAAACACCTCCATATTTCAGGACCATCAAAGCTTCAACAGGTCTTTCTTCTTCGCCTTCACCATTGTTTTTGGGTACCTTTACCCACTTCAAGGGTTTTAATTGTACTTTCCTGTATATACCAGAAAAGTGCCCTCCCTAAACACAAAGTATAGAGAACAGTCAACTTTTGTTTTCTCCAGTTACAAATGAATAAAAACTATATGCTAGCAAATAAGAAAACTAATAAGCATTATCAAACCAACAAGACAGGATCAAACTTTGTAGGATAAAGCTACCCATTATAGCCAGCATTATTGTTCCATAAAAGGGAAGCTCTTCAAATTTCAGTAAAACCAAGTTACATAAATGATATATCAATCTAGTATTGAACAATAAACATGCAGATTTCTGAAAGGAAATAAGTTATTTTTTGTGAGGATTTGAGGAGATAATTTTATCTGCAAAATGCAATCAACCTAAAAGGCCTCCGCCATTAGTTAGTACCAAAGAGAAAACTATGAAGGATACAAATAGCTGATATTAACACTTAGGACCTAGGTACAAATAAATATTTTAGATGATCCTAAACCAGCACTATCATCTAAAATTTGAACAGATAATGTCTGGGTAGATACTTCTAAAATTCAGTAAATGCAATATAAACCACACTAAAGTGATACAGTTGGAAGCAATTCCAAATGAACAACAATGCTAAAGTCTTAACCCCAACAACACGGACTCAGCTACATGAACTGAAACAAATCAACATGAGAAATCGTCCCTAACAGTAATTGCTCTAAAACCATAAAGCAACTCGTTCAATGCAATCATATCGAGAAAGTGATTGTCATTTGAACAGCATATCTCAATTGATATTGTAAAAGAAGCTAAAAATCACACACAAAAAAAAAGCAAAATTATGATAGTATTCAATTAAAAAAAAAAAAGCACAAGATTCGTCAATTTGTAGGAGTTTCCAGAAAATCACCTCTTCAAGCACCGCTTTGACTTGACGAAGCTTTTCTGCATGCTCAATATCCTCCGCTTCACTATCACTCTCCCTGTCACGTCTGCAAGGAAGTAGATAGTAGTTTGGGATAAGTGCTCGTTTGATAAATCATTGAATAAGCATAATTCTAATGGACACAAGCTCAACAGTGATCTGAAAATGGGCAAAACTTCACAAAACAAGATTACAACAAAAATAAGCAAATAAGAAATAAAGAAAACAAGATGCAAAAGCTCACAGCTTTGTGTCAATGCCAAACGGATCATCATATCCTGATATGATAGACAAATGCGGAAGGAAAAAAGGAAAAAAAAAAACTGTCTTGCTCCTCTTAGGAAAAATAAACATGAATGTGCCACGAACATTCTCATTCTTTAGCATATGACATCACATGCCAGACGCCTATGATAAGAGCCATCAAAGTTTCCAAAATTTCTATGGAATGGGAAGCTTTTAGGTTGAGGTGAAAAATTCAATTGTAGACATGTTGAGCAAATTAGGATACTAGAGTGATGCCTTTGAAAGTAATACACCAAATCAAAGAGATTTTCTGAAAAAAAGTACTCAGCCACATCTAATATCGATTAGAATCAGAAAAGGCAAAAGCTTTTTCATTAGTATGAGGACAAGTGATTGTGTTGGATATGTCTTATAATTAATGTGCTAGCTCATTCTATAAAGACAACATCACATTGTACCAATGCTGCTAAACAACCAAAGGGGCTCTCATCTAGTCTTTACATAATCTTACCCTTGTAAAAGAAACGAGATTGTTTCCTAGGGTCATATTCATAGTGCAAAATAGCAAATTTTGATGCGATTGTAGTAACAACCATGATGATGTAGTGGCAAGGTTGATGGGGTCGTTGAACAGCCATATGTTGGCCAGAACCATGAGATATATCCCTTAAACCAGCCTAATTTGCATTCTTTTATACCTTTACGATTACGATGAAGATAATATCAGTTTGTCAATTTGAACGATTGTACAATTCAACGGATAAGAAATGTTGCATCCTTTTTTTCCACTATAGACTCATACTATATATGGAACTAATAATGTAAGATTAGACAATTTAACCTAATGGGTCGAGCATAAACAATTGAAGCCATTTAAAGTCCATCAACAGTCATATTGACCAGATTAAGGTTAGAATTGAGTCTATCAAGTGTGATTATGCTTGGGTTACAGCACTATTTTTTTATAAATAGAACATACTGCATAAAAATGTATATAACATTGCTAGAAGATAGCATTCAGGAAGCACTTATAACCTCATAAATTGCCTTTATAGGATGAAATTGTTGGATCATAATATCGTGGAATTGTATAGACACTAATACTCGAAATTTAGATACAATTAGGACTATAATACTTACAATCAGGATTGGTTGCATGATCAGAATTACAACTTAACAAAAATATTTACAAGAATTTGTAGGCTAACAGAAATGATGAATTTTTGGAATTCACCTAATAGAAATTAGCATTTGATATGAAAAACAGGTTTCAACATGCTTACCTGGAACGGGGAACAAGAGCTCTGGTGGCATCTAACAGATCTTGTAGCTGGACTGCACTTTTTAGCTTTGTCTGGAAGAAGTAAAAGACTTCAATTTTCAAATTGACAAACATGAAGCAAAGATGAGTAGTGGTCAAGACAAGAAACACCTCTGCTCTTGGCCGTCCTCCATTGTACTTCAGCATCAAGTTCAACAGTTTTTCTTCAGTAACCTTCAACTTCACCTTTTGTTTCGGAGTTCGATCACCACTGCAAAAGCCAATGTGATTATTTAAACATGACTGGACTTCATTTTCCATTAAATGATGAGCAAAAAGGGAAAAAAAAAAAGGAAAATTCAGATGTCAGAACCAGCTAAAAATAGGAGCCCTATTGTTTGGTTTAGTAAAAGGGAATGCATGTTATGTTTTAACAAAAAAGTTGCTAAGACAATATTTTTCGTTTGCACAAGTGAGAAAAATCATGACTAAAAGAGTTGTTCCACGTAAAAAGAACTTCCATAGATACCATCATATGTTTGGAAAGTATAAATATCCCACCAGAAACATGACTGAGGAGAGAAGCCTTACTGACGAAGTACAGCAATTACACATCGTAACTCCTCTGACTGCCCAAATGTTCCAATGATACCACTTCCTTGGCGTGTAAGTCCTTCTGAGGCATTGACTGGCTCGTTAACCTTCCAAGGTAAAGTTGGAGGAATAGTAGAAGAAAGATGTGGAGCTTTTGCATCTAGAAACATCTTCCTTAACACACAAGCAGCATCATCGTAATACCTAAAGTTGAAAGCACACAATGTCTTAAAAAATAATAAACAAACAAGCTCCAAATTGACATTTTCCTATATATAATATGAATAACATTAAGCAAGATAGGGAAACTATTTGTATGAATCACAAAGAGAGATTATTCCGACTGATTTACACATCACTTATCCAAGGTGGGATCTTAGGAAACTATTCATTTAGGAGCATGGGATAAATTCTGCCTGCTTTACAATGGGTTTTGTACTTAACATTCTAGCATATTAGCCATTATAATCTTTTTTTAATATGTATTAGGTTTTGAAATGTCTATTATAAGCTGACAATTAAATATACGTTCTAGAAAACTTGAATTAATATGAGAAAATGGATAGTTTTCAAGTAATCAATTCACATTGCGATATCCGTGAAACAAGTCATAACACCTACGTCCGCAACATCGGGACCGTTTTCACAAATTTTTTTCTGAAAGGAGTCAAGGGGGTACCACATTGTTAGAAGACCTATGTAGAGGGCTTAAATTATATATAACACATATTAGTTGTTCCAAAATGAGACCTTGTGTGATGTATCAAAAAAGCAAATTCTTACAAGGCTATGGAGAAATTAATAGGATACCCTTGATTACAAATGCCACAGCCTTCATGACTTGAATTTACAAATAAAAATAAACAAGCAAGACAACCAACATGACTTCAAATTCCGAGCTCATAAAATTTCAGCTTAATAAAGCAACAACACCTCCTCAGTAACCTAATTTCAAGTTTACATAACCCTTCTTCTGCACATTACTCTCCCTGTTCCATAAGATCGTAACAAAGATATTTGTCCAGAAGTTTCAATTAGCTTATATAAAACCCACAGTAGAAGCACATCAAGAAATTTTGATAAAAACATTTAAAAAAACACTTCACTTAGCAAGAACAAATCTCAAAACAGTACTTCGACTTGAGCTCAGATCAGAAGTGTTTGTAAAAGCATTGGTGTACATGTGGGAGTGGCTAGTGTTCAGGATTTTACATTCGTATTTACTTGAAACGGAGAATTAGAAAAACAAAGTTAAACACTTTTACTTTCAAGTTCCTCCCAAACTAATTCAAATATAAGATTTCTTTAAGAACATGTAGTATGAAGCAAAGGTTGAAAAACATCATAGAACAAATGTGCAGCATAATTCACATTTCTAAAGAGACCATAAAGAAAAAAGGTAGTACTTGTGGGAATTTTTTACAAAACTCCATCCATTTACATCACAAACATACGAGCGGCCCCCGCACCGAAGCAAGTCAAATCCACAAACCTGTTAGCATTGAGAACATAAACATATATCATAAAAAGGGATTTTTCAGATTTTTTACACAGAAAAAATTAGCCTACCGTAACAAAAAAATGTTCGTAGAAAACTTAGTTCATAAATAGGGTAAACTAATTATACATACTCCTTGTCTAAACGCAATGCAGACTTCTCTGGCCATTTGCTTCTCTCCAGGGGTGAGCAGAACGGGATATCTCACCTACCAGACAAAGAAAATCCCATTATTTATTTCTGGTAACTCATTGCAACTTCGACACAATAAATATACCCAAAAAAGGCATTGCACGAACAAAGGGAATAACATAAATACATAATCAGAAGAAAGAACAAGATATTAAACGTAAATGTAACAAGAAATATTTATTGCAATACAGGAATTAATGCAAAAACTTTTTCCCATTTTCTAAAATCTAGGAATCCAGAATTTGGCTTTTTAACAAGATATATTTTTCCTTGGATAGCCACAGTTAAGAGAACAATAGTTATGCAACAGGCTCCATCGTGATGGGATTAACGCTTTGGCCTTTTCTTCATTGGTGGACTCCAAAACTTAGCTCAAATCCTTCTCACTGGTAATAAAATTAAATTCGACTGCAAGCATTATTTGGGTACATATCTAAGTCTCACATTGTAAGCTTAGTTTTAAAAAGTGTGCCTTCAAATAGGATCCATATCGACAAATGACCAGATAAATTTAACGTTAGGCAATATATACATACTTCTTTTCCATCAGGGTTTCTCATTACGACACCATCAACAACAGGAGACTTCCTTGCTTCAGCATGAGCATAGTCAGGACCAACTGTGTACACCTGTAAACACAAGTTCCACAGAAAACTGCACAAATTCAAATAGCAAGTGGAAAAGAGCCCATAGTATACAAGGAATATAATAGTCACAAGAGAGTATCAAGGTAGCACAAAGGTAATAAAGCTCGTAGTGGAGCAAAATAGTTGTGAATTTGTAATGTTCTAATGCAACAAAAGGCGATCTTTAACTTAAAGGACTTGCATGCCCTTGAGAGAATTGGAAAATTAACGAGAACAAATGTCTCTATTTCGGTAGTCTTTTCTTTCAAAAATTATTTGAAGGACATTTTTCTCTAGATCTAAGAAGTTAGAACACGTGTAAAAGGCCAGCTTTACACAATAACATGCATAACAAAATACTTAAAACCGGCATAAAAAATAATGGATCAAGGAACATTAATAGCATGATAAAAAAAAAGTAGAAACGTAAAGGATTAAAGTAATTTTAGAACATTTACACTAACAACAACCAAACTTATACGGAACTCCTACAACTGAAAGCAAAAGCAAAGAATAGCAGATACAACCTAATGAACTAATAAAACTCATTCATCCACCCAAACTTATAGAGATCTTAAGCATTCAACAACCATTTGCATTCGAACCAAAAGCAAACCTCCCCCTCAGATTGCAATATTGCATAAACAATAGTTAATTTAAAAAATGCTTCTAGGCTCATGATGCCAAAAGTCTATACAGGTAAAGGAATAAAGCCCCCTAAAAACACATTTGGAAGTGGCCTTCTGCCGGCAGCAATAGTATGGAGTATTAGGGCTGCCTTTGTTCAATGATAACCAGTTCATTTCGTGATAGAAATTGGTATCAATTATAAAGAAAATATGTGTCTCAACTGAGCTCTGTAAAACAGGAAAAAGGGTAAATTATTTATATGAGAAGATCCACATCACTAGATAGCAAGGCTTTTAGCAACCAAGCGCATCAGACAAAAAGATAAACATTCAATCATAACTTTTAGAATAAATTCGCAATGTACAGAACTGCTCATTAAAAATGTAAAAAACTTGTTTAGAGTTGCTTGAGTCCCTGCCATGAAAAGCATAATCTACAACTGTGGTACGCATGGCATGAGCACCAGCTCATTATAAGCACAACCCACCTTAACGTCTGTTCCTCCTGTGTGCATAAATTCTTCATATATATAGGAGCCATCACGTCTTACTTGTCTGACATCAGGATGAAACTCACTGGAACGATTTCCAACCTAAAACCAATAAATTAAAAAGTAGTAAAGTCAATACAGAATTGGCACTTGTTATTGTTACTACTTTCACAAATCAGAAGATCAACTACAAAGAAACAGTGAAAAATCATGAAACACAGCTAGTGATGTTATAAATCATCATGATTTTGCATCACCATGTACAAGCAACGATCCAAATGGTTCAGATTACAGTGAACACGACTCCTTTTCATTTCGGGAAACTAAGAGCATGTGCAACTGTAAGTTGTGAGTTGTGACCATTTGCAAGGCCCATCGACTTCCAAAGAATTTTAGTGCTCGAGTACTCACAAATCAGATGGCTACAAGTCCAACTATAAGATTCAGTTACTTGTTTATGAAAAAAATCCAAATTTCAGGCCCACAATAGCGTGTAAATGTGTCTTGCCTCATGTCCAAGCGTCAAGGATCTACCACAAATATTTGAAGGAAAATAAATAATCAAAGTAACCTTCAGACTCAAATATGTCATGTACTCATGTATAAATTTTTGCTCCTCATTGGTAAATACAAAGAAAATAATCGCGTAAAATACTTATCCTTCTCGAATCATGTCTCCTAAGTTTAAAAGACCAAGATTTCCCAACTCCCAACCATGCCATGTTAACAAGACAATGGTGCAAAGACAAGGTTGTATCGTATCGTATTGGTCGTATCGTAAAGGTTTTCAAATTTATCGAACCGCTATTACATGTATCGTAAGGGTGTAAAAAAAATGGTGTTTCAAGCCATTTCAAGCGCAACTACATGACGCCTGTAACCGTATAAATGTATTTGTTACCGCAATTGCGCCATTACCATGTTTTGCACTTTGACCTGGACTTAACTACATATGAATAAGTCTAATACACTAATCCTGAAAATTAGAACACAGATACTACATACTAAATGTTAACAAAACCGAACGAATTATATTGGTTATTAAGAAAAATATAAATCTTCGAATTTGCACCATGACATTAAGACATAAAAAAATTGAAACAAAAAATAAAGACACTTTTTTTTTTAAAATTCAAAAAAATAATACACTTTGTAGTTAACAAATGATTGCATTCACTATATCTTCTCTCCCCAGAATCAATAACTGTATTGTTTTGTTAGCTTCCAAGCCAACTAAGATTTGGAACAAAGTATAAAAAATACAAGCATTTATGTATTTTAAGGAAGCAATATATATCTTTTTGCCCCAACCTCTACATTGTTCACCAAAAGGCTACTATTAGGGAATACCCATCAAACTGAACTGCTCAAAAGGTAGATATTGGCTATGCCACTATGAATTAGGAATCATGTCTGCATGGTCTCTCTAATTTTAAATGGTTATAAACTAGACACTTTGGGTAAAATTCACAGCCTATACTTATTTTCAATCTGTCCGTATTTTCTGTTTTTCTAGGGACATCAACAGATTAAGGCATGAAGCAATGAAGAAATTACCACTTTCTTAAATTGTACTACAATCAAAACAATTAATAAAATGGAGATGCCCACCTTCCTGAATAGCTCCTTCATGCCCCCACCAGCAGAACTAGGATAATATATCATTATGCTATGATTATCACCTAAATTAAAGGCATAAAAAACTGTCAGCAAACCTTTACATAGATAAACATTCCAAAGTTTGAAACTGAAACAAAAGCAACTGAAAGCAGCTCATCTCTGTAACAGTAAAGAGATTCAAATAAATTTTATCAACCAACTAGTAACATCATAAGTAATAAGAACAGAGAAGAAACAGAAAAATATGCAACTCATGGTTACTCCAGTTTACATGAACAATAAGCAACTAAGAGAACAAAAGTTGTCAAGTTACTTCAATACAAAGTCTTGTTTGTAAAATATATGTTGAAAAAAAAAACCCACTACCTTAAATGCACAACTAGAAAGAGTTGACTAAAAGACACAATGATTACTTGCTTTGTTACTAAACATAATGATTGCAGAAGTAACAAAACAAGCCTCTACAGTTAGTAACTGAATAAGAGAATCATTAAAATTGGGCTGAAAGAGAATAGGAGAAACAATAAGATGCAGTACCATATATCGTACCATATCAAATTCAAGAACCGTGTTGAAATAACAAAATCGTTGAATACCAAGTTGAAAGCGTGAACAGGAGTGTCAATCTATCAAAAGCTACGAGTATTAAGCTAAACTAAAGCTCTTCACCTAAATTATTTGAGAGCTAGTACTACCCCTAGACAACTTTACCACAAGCTTAAATTCAGGACTCAATCAATCAATCATTATGTACTGGCAGTCTTCGTTTTACACACTGATCAAAAACTAAAATAAGTAAGCTTAACTAAAGCTCTCCACCTAAGTAAAATGAATATTGCCTGCTCATCCAAGATAACCTAATAAGCTACCATACACTGAGCCAAAGTTCTCAATAAACATCACCGGTAAGAGTCGCTTCATATCGTCATATACTCATATCCGATATAAAATCTTATTGTTACCTGTCTTATGCAATAGTTGTCACCAAATTGAACAAAAACAATTCAGGTAGTTGAAAAGAAAGGTGAAGTTGCATGCCCAAATTCAACAATGAACAACTTGACATAAATGGAAAATTTTGGCAACACTAGATTTTTGGAAAATTGCACACCTCTAAAGCATTATAATATTACTTGAATAAAAACAAATAACCAAATCATACAAAAATAGGAAATTCTGTTATTTTAAGTACTCAAGCAATTGATTGGCTTACCATCAACCGGTTTCTCCACAAATGGCTTTGCAAAGCGCTCACCATGGACTTCGACAAAATCATCTTCTTCGTAGAAATAATCAACTTCTTGAAATGGATAATCTCGATTCACAAGAGCATATCGAGGGACTGGAATACCAAACATCTCCAGATGCTTACACATGCAAAGAAAATGAGAAGTCAGTCTCATTTAGAGTAATATAAGGATTTAGAAAAGAAACAAAACTTCATCAAGCAAAATGAGAAAAAAACAAAAAAAAAAAAAGAAACTATAAGAATCATGGCAAACTAGCTTAACTTCTCACACCGCTAGAATTTTATTACGCATACATTTTCCTATGATTTTATAGTTTTGAGCATAATAAAAAGGACAAAATGATCATATTCAAAAACCTCCATGCAAAAAAGAATCATATTCACATGAAAGTCCTTATGGAGATGAATAGATGATCCATTAAGAAATATTGTACCAAACACAAACACATTACAAGGAAATAAAGTGTATCTTTTAAGCCCACCATACATCAACGCAGACCTTCACATGTATGTTTCTCAAGGCATAAAGGCAATGGGTACATCCAGCACATATGTTAAGAAATTCAGCAGGCCACTACAACTAGTAAATTACTCTTAGAAATTTAATACATACCTCATATACTTTCCTTCTGTCATGCAGCAGGTGTTGTGGCTCAAGTTCATTAATTAAAAAGGGCCTAAAATACATGAAAAAAATCAATATGCAAGCATATGTTAGAGCAACATCAGAGATTGACAACATATACAAGTGACAATTAAAAAAAAAGCACACCACACTCTATTGCAAAAACTATATCTAAACACAAGCAGCTATTATTATGAACTATAAAGCATTAACATGGGAGAATGATTGGATTTTGCATTAAATTGGCATCCACATGGTTTTCTAAGGTACTGCATCGCTAGCTGCAAACATCTGTTTTTCTTTATTAGAGAGGCAAAAATACACTTATGATACGTTGATATGGGCAATATTTTGCACCATGAAAAGAAAAGTGGCCAGCCACAGTTCACTCAATCCGATAAGAAATGACAAAGAGAAGCAAAATACATATTACAATTGGTTTTACCTTTTTAAAAAGATGAAAGACAGCTATCACCCAAAACGTAAGCCTAACAGAAGCGTTACAAGTCATGCCAACGCAAAGAAATAGGTAATGTGTATGTAGGATATTATCAATATTCAATACAATACTACTATGGCAGAAATTTCCAGCTACGATCCATCTGATTCACCCAATCAAAAAGCGAGAATTTGGCATACGTACCTCAAACACTTTATTAGCGAAGGGGGAGAAGGAAGAGGAACATACTCTATTGAGTTAACAAAACTGGCAGTGCAATGATAAATAAGATGCAGATCAGGCAAATTTTGAAGCTTACTTCCTTAAAGCAGCATATGCCTCAACTTTTTCAAGAGGATAGCCAGTGGAGTAGAAAGCAATAAGACAATCGCACAAAGGCCAGCTGCATTAGAAAATACATCAGCAACAAGTTTAGATAACACCATATAAAAAAATACTATTTAAATGCTTTGCCATTTAGTCTCAAATATACTCTGAAACCAAAAATGTAAATAATATATTATATTCTTTTAATGATTAGGAGTACAAGAGCTCTCTTTTAAGTTCAATGGTCCAATGTAAATGTGAATCTCGAATACAGTTGGAAAACATAGGCAACAAACAAAGGCAATTCTTGTATAAAAAGTTACCCCTCATTCCCAAAATTTACCCACATTTCAATTATAAGGCGTTCCAAAACGATATGCCACTAGTCAATGATGCAACTTAAATTTGAACTTCTCCATATTGCCCTCAATAATATTCTTAATTAAGAACTTAAAAAAATACAATACTAGTACAATGAAGATGCAAAAAATTAAATAGTTGAAAGCTAGTATTGCTTGTTGGACTCTATTTCTTGAAGCATATCAATGTTGCACATATTCATGATCTTCTGGTATATCCTTCATCATAGTCCCTAAGTTTAGAAGGTTCAATCGAAATTGTTCAAAGACAAAACAAAAATTTTTTTATTGGAGCAGTTCTTTCAATAATTTCTTTTTCATTAAAATGTAGTGGACCAAAGTATTTTGATACTTCCCCAAGTATATTCTGCACTGCTTCATCAACTTGTAGCATAACTCAATGTTGAAAGCCCCATTAAAGTACGACACAAAATCATGTATAAATGGTATAAAATTTCATATAAGTATCTCATTACAATTTTGGAAAGATGCCATGTAGGCTGTCGCTATCACATCCCAACCATAAGTATCAATATGCTAACAGTAAGAACATTACTTGTAAGCCATAGTCAACAAAATGGAATCTATTCTCAACATTTGACTAAAAGTTCAAACAATTTACACAGCAGTCAACCACATGATTTTCAAATTACAACTAATACACTAGCAAATTATTTCAGTCAACTCCAACCACCAATTGACAAATTACTTAGCCGCCATCGCTTAAATATTCCTCTCCATAAAAAGGAAAAGATCAGTAATAAGAAAAGGCGTAGAAAATATAAAAGCAAACAGCTTAAATAAATTTCATAAAAAAAAAAAAGAATAACTAACATAAATTAATATAAAAGCATTTTCTCAGAATATTACTGGATTCTACGAGAAAAGTGAGATGTGTACCTCTCAATTGGATCTTCAAGTATTACTCTATCGCCGAAAAGTGTAATCTGAAAAGAGAATACGAAAATATTTATCAAATTTACAAGAAAAAAAGGTATTGTAAGTATTAAACAAATGCAAAAAAAAAAATTAAAAAAATTGATAAGACCTCAAATTCACCAAATGCTTCCAATCTCTCAAGTATCTGCTTCATCGGGGCCGAAGATGCCTATAAAAAACATTTCAATTTTTTTCCATACCGAAAAGTGAAAAGAAGTTAGAAAACACTACGTAATCAACACAATGAAATTAATTTCAAAAAAAAAAAAAAACATATTGTATCAAAGATCAAAAAAAAGAAAAATAGACAGAACAGTGTGTGTAGGATTCTGATGACGAATTGGAAAAAAATAAAGCAGAAACAACCTCAAAATCACATTTCACCTTCTTTTCCATCACACAAACACCAAGTTTAATTTTCCTTCCTACATCGCCACCGTTTTGTGCCATTTTCGTGTTTCTGTAACTTCGATTTCTCTCTCCTGAAACGCTTAAATCAGAAATCGGAGGTTTCAGCGTCAAGAATTCGCGAGCATTATAGAACGAAAGAAATGGTCCAAACTGAAAAAATGGCGGAGAATGAGGATTTATAATGGATAGTATATACCTAAGTCTAGCTAATGCCTAATAGGTAATGAGAAATGAAAGGCTGTTTTGCTTTTCGGAGTCTTTTAGCCTTTTTGGACTTTGGAGATTATGATGATGAAAAAGGCGTGTTTATAAATGGGTGGAAAGATTAAAGTGGAGATGGAGGAAAGAAGTGGGGGTGGGGTCATTTTTGGATTCTGGAATATGCATGTGAGTATGTGACATGTTAGGGAGTCTCATGGATCATGCTCATGGTTCATGGACTGGTCTATTCTTGGAAATGATTTTCTATTTTTCTTTTTTTGATGTTGCCTTCTTTGGAAATATACATTGGAGGTCCGTGTTATATCATTTGTCTTGCTACAACTTTTAATCAGATCCAATTAATTAATAAGAACTCTTCTGATAGATTGGTTTTGATAAAGACATATTCAAAATAAAAAGTCTACATACTTAAACTTTTTATAAATTAAATTATGTAATATATATATATATATAAATATATGAAATTCATCTTAAAAGGAGACTGTTTCATATAACAATTAGTTATTAATTATGAGTTGGGTCTCTATGTCATATTAGAATTTTCATTAAAGAAAAAATGAGTACATTTTAAGATGAGTTTGAAAAAGTTGGTAATAACTAGTAAATAAGATAAGAGATTGAATTATATGAATGATATTAAATAGAGTTAAAATATATAGATAATATAAAAAAATATAATAAATTATGTTAAATAGAAAAATGATGCAAATTAAGTAATACAAAACAGAAAATAATGCAAAGAAAAGGGAAGTGATGGAGTTATCTCGAATTAAAGATGTAATGGAGCAATTGGGTGTGCGAGTTTGTAGCAAACAGATATGGGAGCCACTAGTGACTAGATCTGAGAACATTAATTCGATTCGGAAATTGCTCCAAAATCCAACAGAAAAAACTGAGTTGAAACCCAAAAATTTTGACCCGAACTCGAAAAATGATCGAATAAGAGAAACCCGTTAAAAAACGAGTCGGTCGGGTCATGTTCAGGTTGGACTCATTACTCATTAGGTTGTACAACTATTAAAACATAGGTAAAGCTTTTCTATTTGTGCGCATAAAAAAAAAACTAATATTTATTAATTTAACTTATTTTTTTACTTTTGTATTTTAATATTAAAATTGTTGTATTATGTTTAAGTAATTTAAACGAAATAAAGCTAAGCAATCTGATTTGTGTTTATAAAATCCTTAATTTATTATTAATAGGGAACAAATAACTACCGAGAACATCATAACTTTATTTTGAAGGACCAAGACCATCACCTACTTAAAAACAGCATAAAACCTACTAAAGACCATCACCTCACAAAATATATTTTGCTTCATCCCACTTTATAATAAATGGCAAACACTAGTCCAATAATTGAGACACGAAATTGCAAAACAATGTATACTGTAACAAATTATTAATTGTAAATTTCTGATTGTGTGATAATTGTAAAACTATTGTTTTTTTTTTTTTTTTTTGCGCTATTACATTTTTTTTCTCTCTGTTATGCTCTACTAATTTTCGCAAATTGTATTATGTATTATATAAGTACTTATTTCTTTATCAAATAATTGACTTTGTTGTTAGTCATCTTATTTCTTTTCCTCATTCATTTTGGCTTTTTGGTTTTTTTGTTTTCTATTTTACTAAATTATCAAGTGTGCATAATAATCCAATCAAAATCCAGTGTCCGTTTCGAAAATTAGATATATTTTATACGATTTTTGAAAATCGGATATATATAATTATGATCCTCATTTTTATTTTTAGTATGTTCTATAGAATTTGTCGTATTTTAATTTTTAGCTATAACTTACATTTTTTTGTTAATTCTTGTCTATATATTTCTCATATTTTTCACAGAATCTTTTATTAATTTTCAACTTATTTATATTTAGGATATTTCTTTGGAAATCAGGCGGTAATTAGATTCTCTCCTACTTTCCTTACTCTAAAAGCTATAATCTATAATCTATCTATAATAATTATCACTAAAATAAAACACGGCTAACATCATTACCTTTCAAAATTACTAACGTGTCGCTTTCTCATTAAAAAATTTTCCTCTAAAACTAAATGATGATGTTATTGTTATTATGATTATTTTTGACTTACTACTTTCTTATTTTGACTATATTATTCTTATTAATTATTTTTTTACTTTTTTAGTCAAATCGCATTTAATTTATTAGAAAACTATACTATATTTCATTTATTTAATTAGTAATAAAATGTTTTCAATTTTATTTATTAAAGAATATTATTTAGTGTATTGGATATTTTGAGATGGTTAAAACATAATACTTTTATTAGGATTTGTTTTTGTTATTTATACTCTTGGTCACTTAAAAGCAATGATTAATTCTAATATAATTTAGGCTGTGACTATCTTTATATAAGTCACTTATATTTTATATGAGAAAAAATTATCTTTTTCAAATAAACTAATAAAATAATTTTACATATTTCTATGTATTTATATTTGATTTTAAAGTATGTTGTTAGTAGTAATAATATTTAATGCTTCTATAAATTAATGTAATAGTTATTTTTGTTAGCAAAAATTAATATGTTACTTTTTATTAAAAAAAACTCATAATTTCGTATTGTACTCGTGGTACGAATCATTTGCTTTTTTATTCAAAATAAAAAAAATAAAAGTATAAATGTAATTATATTGCGTACAATGCAAATTATGATATAATGTATATGATGTATACAACTGCTTATAGTAAAAGAAAATATATCTATAATATATAAATATGTCAAAAAATTTAATAAAATCGTGAATGCGCACAGTACACTATGTGTACTAATATTGTAATACTTCTAGTAGTTATTAAGATATGGTATTTAAAATCAAATTACAAAACAACTTCTTGAATCAGGCCCCAAATTACGCAAACTTAGATTCAATCTTACGTCAGAAAATCAAAATCCCACAATAAAACACACGTGTATTTGTAAGTTAAAGTGGTCCTATAACATTATTGTATGTGCGTCGTACCTGATTTTCAGACGGTGTGCACCGGGAATGGACATGGGTTTTAAATTTTAAGGGTCTAGATTCAATTCGACTTTAATTTTAAGGGTTTGGATTCATTTATTTTGGTATCCTATGGATCCGGGTCGGATCTAAGTCCATGACTTTAGAGTTCGAGTTCACATGTTTGAGACTCAGATCCGACCCAGATCTAACTCATAGACCCATTTACATCTTTTTTTTAAAATTATATATTAGCTATCATGTGTCTTTAATTGTTTAATTTGGAATTTCATTATATTTCTAAACATTAATTGAATTTAAAAACTTTGTTGATTCATGTAATTTGAAATGTAGTGGTTGCATCTATACTTTAAGAATTAAAAGATTTGATAAATATTTCGTTATAAGAACTTGTATGTTGGAAAGCTTGATATATTATTTATTCGCACAATTAGTATAAAGTATTACATTATCCTTGTTAGTCGAAAATGTTAAAATAATTTTATACTTATGGTTGAAAATTGCATAATATAAATTTTAAAAAAAATGAGGAAAAAAATAAAATGTTAAACCTAGATCCAGACCCTAGACCCGTTAGACCCTAAGAGTCTGGGGTTTAAGTCTAAAATTTTTAAATTTTATGAATTTGGGTCTAAATTTGAGTTTGGATCCAATAAAAAAACTAAGGCCTAGATCTGGGTCTAATTGGACTCGATCGAAATCCGACCATGCCCCTCCCTTATGTGCACTGTGCAGTGTTTACAAATCAACTCTAAGTAAGCCGTTCTATTTTTAAATCTAGAACTAGATAAGAGATCAAATCTGTTCACTTTTGGAAGTATTTGATTAAGGTCATGCTTATTGGGTCATTTCTTGAGGTCCATTAAGGTCGTGAAATCACATAATTAACACCAAATACGCCCTTTAATTCCGACCCCAAATTTCATTAATTAAAAATGTACAAAGATAAAAATTGATATTAGTTGGAAGATTATTGAATCGGAAGAAGTATATGAGAAAGATAAACCCTAGTGCGATAGCTACAGGCCTACAGCCTTCCATAGCCTTTTTAGACTATTGTATTTTAACGAAACGGTCTTAATAAATAACGGTTATATGTGAGGTTAACAAATTACTTATGTGGTAGGATTTGATAAGATGAAAATTTTTGTTTTTTTAATTTATCTTTTTTAATTTTATTTATTTTATTATTATTCTTTCTACATTTTTGTGATAATTTGCAAATCACGATTATTAATTAGAAATTTTTGTATTTTAACACAACCCTGGCCTCTTTCTAGTTTATTATAAATATTCCATTTGTCTTTCGAACTAGTACTCACATTGGATGAAAATACAAATATTTACACGTATATTTATGAAGTATTTGCACACGTGCAAATAATCAATATAACTAAATTGCATTTGTGGTGCTTTCTTAGCCAATTTAACTAAATTTATCATGTTTTATTTATCTATACACTACTTTAATGATTTTTAGGATAATTTTAATTTAAGTGATGATTGAATTCATATGCCAGCATCATTTAGAAAAGATGCAAAAAGAATTAACCAAAACTATCAACTGAAGAAAAAGTTACAAAAATCAATCTCAAAAACTTTCAGAAGAAAAAGCCGATTTTTAGAGGGTAAGAACCAAATAACTAAATCAGCTTGTAATAATGAAAAAACGCAGTATGAATGCTTGGGCGACAAAGCAAAGACATTAGCGACAAAATTATAAGCTAAAAGTTTGTTTTATACATCGTATACATACTCAATTATTCATAAGCCATAAGCCATAAGGGTGTGTGCATGGGCGTCATTTTAGTCATTTTTGACTTTTGGATGAATGACTGTTTTTCTTCTCACCTGTGCACTTGCTGCTTGTTTATGTCCGTTCTCTTCATTTTTATTATTTTGTTTTCACCAAGTTATTAGCAGTGTTAATAAAAGGTTTTGCATAACCTAATGGCCTGGGATCTTTTACCAATTTTTATCTCCATCCCTTCTTCTTAATTAGTTTTAGTTGATAATTTTATTTCTTTCTAGCTCTAATTTCCATGAAGTATAATTTGAATCTAGTTTTTATTGAAGTTTTATTTTCAAGATTCATTCTTTCATTCCACTTTTAATTTTCAAATAAGTTGCCAATTATTAATGTTCTTTATTGTTTTTTATATTGTTTCTTCATATTAATCTATTTTAGCAAAACTCGGATGTTCCATGTATTATAAATATAGTGGGACATATATAGGTTTATATCCAAAAGTCTAAAGTGTTTAGAAAACAAAATGCAACATCCAAGTAAAGTGAACAGAAAAGCAGGTCATGTTGTGCGACCAAATGTTGCATGGCACGACGCCTGTCGTGCAAGATTACCAAATGTCATACAACATGACGCTACTGACAGTTTAGGAGGCAGTAGCCTGGTCGCAGGACACAATCAAATGTTACGGAGCACGACCTTGTTTTCATGGCTATAGTTTTGTTGAATCGGAGCTTTGTTGATGCTTTGTGTTCTTACGTCAATAGAAGCTATTCTTCTTTATTTAAATCATTAATTATAAGTTATTAAAAAAATATTTCTTGTCTATGTTTTTGCATGAACTTGTGAAGAACTTTATAAACTCTTCACAAAGTTTCTGCTTCTATTATCTTCCACATATACATAATCATTTATATTAATCATTTCTATTATCTGAAGCCCAATTAACGTTGTGGCCGGGGGAATATCACAAGGAAAGCGTGCATATCGCCTTCAATCTATATCAATTTTCTAGGTAACTTAAGTGTCGCAAATCAAATCTTTGAAGTGTTCAACATTTGGTGTTCATCACAAGCAAGTAGTCCTTAAATACCATACACAAAGGGATCTACAATATTATCTTGTAATTGTAGTGTAATTTACTCATATTATATTTTTAATGGTAACAGGCTGAACTTTGGCCAAATTCAGTTTATTATTATGTCAAACTTCAAGCATAGTGTTCGTTGGGGAAAACTTTGAACTTAGTTTTCATCGAAAAAAAATTAATTCAATAGTTTGGTTGCACTAACCACTAAGTCATTTTAAGTTTTTTGAAACTATTTTACTATTAGTATCATTTAATATGAAAATAAGTTTCCAAATTGAAAGTTTCCAAAAGACTAATAATATCAAACTTTGACTTTTATTGTAAAATTAAGAATACTATTAGTATCATTTAAGATTATTTTTATTTTTTTTACTTATATAATATTCTTAATTTTTAGCTTTTGTATTCTTAATTTTTTCAATTTTCAATAATCTGTACTTGTAGTAATTAGTAGATAAAATTAAACAATTGTGACTGTAAGAATAGTCGTAGTATTTTAATTTTTTAATATTCTTAATTTTTATTTAATTTAATATTATTAATTTTAATTTATATTTTTTACTATTCTTATTTTTAATTTATATTTTTTAATATTCTTATATTTTTTATTTTTTTTATTATTTTCAATATTTATATTATTAATGCTCATATTTTTTAATATTCTTATTTTTAATATTTATATTATTAATATTCTTTCATACTTAGAATATTAAAAAATAAGAATGTTAAACAATTAAATCTTAATTAATTACTATGTAATAAATTCTGCAACTCAATATTTGTCTAATTGCATGATTCATTCATAGAAGTAGTAGAATATTGAGGAGATGACATGTACGTGTAATGAAAATTAGTATTGCATGATTCGTGATTCCCACAACTAGTGGCATTACTATTGCTCCAACACCTCCATTTGATCATGGTTGAGACTTGAGAGTGAGACTATAACATATAATACATGTCGGGCAAATCAAAGTATTATACCACAGTATATACTCCTAGATGATTAGTACATTGCAAAAAAGGAGTTTTTTATAGTAAATTTTTTAAAGAATTAAAAATAGTTTTTTTATATAAATAATTTGGAATATTAAAATCTAGTTTTTAGTAAAACTTTACTTCTAATATTGATGTTGTTCTTTTGTGTATGTTTAAGTTGAAACTCACTTATAATTTATTTATGTAAAAAAACACTAATAATATCTAGTTTTGTATAAGAATTATCCATGTTTAAGGTAAAACTACCGTAAGAGTATTTCCGAGAGTCAGTTCTCTATGCTTGAATGAGTTTAAACATCATCAACTGTTCTTATAAAATGAATAAAAGTTATCAAGGATTGCAAAAGACCTATCCATCTTAAAGTTAAACGAAGGTTGAATATAGTGAGGATTTGAATATAAAACTTTGAATCTCTTCAAAGTACTTAGAATTCCGTAGAATACATACCTCATTTGGACTTTTGAGGGTATTTATAGTAGTAAGCTTTAGATTGATATTTCAAATAGACTAATGGTCTGTTTGGCAAATGATTGTTAGCTGATCTATTCGCTGAAACTTTTAGTTTGTTTGATAAGTTGAAAGTATTGATTGATAAACCAACTAGTTAAACCATCTGTTAAGAAAATATTTGGTAAAAGTTATTTATTAGTTGTTGGTTGTTTACTAGAGTAAAACTAAGTCAAAAAGCCAAAAGACAATGAAAAAAATACTATGAATATTAGCTTTTATGTTTTGGCTTAAAAACCATTTATCAATCATATTTTTTGGCTGTTTCATCAATTTAAAAGCCAAACGCCAAAAGTTAATCAAAAATATAATAAAAAGTTAATTGTCAAATACCTCTAAATATATATTATGAACCGATAAATAATACTTGCATGCAAAACATTATAAATAGACTAACAATTAAGAATTACAAATTGCTGTGAGAGACGTATTAGATATATAGTGTAAGTAGCCCAATTAATACAAATTAAAGAGAAATAAAAATGTGGACTTTTTGTTTTAAGGTTGTCTCTTTTAAGAGACGATCTCTCACAAGAGTAGAATTAGACTTGATTATTTCTTGGACTATTTTGATCTACTACGGGCCCAATTATTTTGATTTTTTGGTGCAAAACAGTATAAATAAATCATACAATTTAATAATTTTGCTGTAAAATGACAAATGACAGTCTCATAGCCATTTGCCAAATCAATTAAAATTATTGTATGTTAAATTTTGATGCGGATCCTTATTTTAAATTGCATCTAAAAATGGTAGTTTATTTTAAAAATTTATTATAGAGTATCTTTTATTAGACTCAATTAAATTCATAATAAATATTAAAACATAATTTTTGACTTGATAAATGACATGATTCATGATTAAAGGATTTTTTAAATTTAAATAAATTTAATTAGAATAATGCTATCACTACTATTATTATGATAACTTATTTCAAAACTTTTTCAAATAATTATATGCCTAATTAATAGTAATCTTTGATTGGAAAAGAATTTTTCTAAATTATATAGGCAATATTTTTTGCAAATTGTGTTTATTACAGTAAATAACTATCTTAATATTTCCTTTTGAAATTTGTTTATCAGGTTAGTAATTTTTGAATATATATCAATAGACATCGAAGAAATTGCATGTAATCTATATATATCTTTATACTAGCACTCGCATTGCATGGGTTTTATACAAATACATAACAAAACATATTGTATTTAAGGCTAATGATATTTTCAACTTTAAGAATTATACATAAACATCAACAATCTTTTTTATTATCAATTATTTTAATTTTTTAAAAAATCTGATATGAAAATTGAAATAATTAATATTTTATCTAATTATTTTAACTTTTCAAAAAAGAATTAAAAGTAAAATAATAAAGTATGATACTTTCTCCGTTTTTTGAATTTGTTCCCACAAGATGATAATTAAGAAAAGATAGAATGAGTTGATCGAGATTATTTTAAACAAAATTGAAATTAATCTTACTTTTACTTTTTAAATTAATTTATTCATATTAAAAATGTTATTATCATCTTTAGGTATAACTAGGGTCGAAGCCAGGATTTGTATTAGGGGCCAAATTGTCGATATACGAGAAAATTATTTATTATATGAAAATTAGTTAAATTATGAAATTTTAGTATCATAGTTTGAAATGACTTGAACCATAGCAAAAAATATACTTAAAATAGAGTTGAAGCTTCCCCATAATTATCACTTTTGAAAACACTAAAATGTTCTTTTAACTCTAGTATTCCCCTAGTAAGTCTTTAAAAAAATGCTATTAAAATTAAGATGTTAAAAATATAAACACACACACTAAAAAGGATAAATATAAAATTATGAAAGATAAAGAATAATGACATTATAATCTAAATTTATTAATTTATTAAAAAAAGTAGTAAATTAGAATTTGATCTCTTGACCCTTAATTATATTACAAATGTGCTACTCAAATGAGCTATAGTATTTTTTTTGATTTATTTTTGCACTCTTTAAACTTTATATCATAAATTAATAAGGGGACCAAACTAAAAATACAAAGAATTACATTTTCGGCGGAGGCTGGATTCCCGGCCCTCGATGTAGCTTCGCCCCGGCCCACGAGATAAAATAAGGAAACACTATGATAAGCTAAGATCAATTACATGGGCCTAATTAACATTCCATGAATATCCTAATTATCCCCCTCAAATTAAAGCATAACGATCATTAATGCGCAACTTACGTAAGAGAAATTACATAGAGGGCTAATAGATACACAATGAATAGCATCACACACAAAATGATATGCTTAATACGTTAATGGAAAATCGAATTCTAAGCAATATGCAGTACAAATTGACTATCATTGTACAAACATGGCCTCAGGATGATAAACCCGCAAACTATTAAGCTCTTGAGCCACTTAGCTTCATAAATTGCGCTGACCATAGAATGACACTCTACTTTCGACTCAAGATTTATGATAGAAAAATTTACTCGACCACAAGTGGTCATTTAGCAATTAGAAGTCAACACTATATTCTATACTATTATAGAAATTCGTACTATACACAAATTTTTTAATATTAACATATATTAGCTTCTAATTTTTAAATAAATGTGTAACTATATTATCGTTATCAAGTTTAAATTTTTCTATTTATCGATATAATATTATCATTACAATTGGTAATACACCATTGAATGTAAACATTGATTCAATTTCATATATATTTTTGATAAAAATATTTAAAAACAAAAATAAACATCAATTATGTTTAAGTTAAAAATCATTTTATAAGTTTACAGTTAACACTGTTGATAAATACTTTACTGAAACAGATGATTAAAAATCTACAATCTTTTCATGGGTTAGAATGGGGATGTGGAATTAATCTCACTGTTTTCTTTGAGTTCCACATGTGCATAATTTTGACTTTGACCTTCTAAGTGCCTCAATCTTGTGTAATTTCATTTAAACAGTTAATAGCCTTTATAATTTCCAATAAATGATAGTTTGGAAACTTAATTTTATATGACATGATTAGAGAACAAAGATAAATTCTTACAAGAAATAGTACAAAAGGTACAAGTGTTGATGGAAAAGAGGTGCTATTTATATAGATGAAATAAGTAATTTGGTAATCTAATCTAAATCTAACAAAAATATAATAAATTTTTAATTATTTTTCAATGAAAGCTTTTGACAATAATAGAAATTAGAATTGGATTAGTCGTATTAATATATAATTATTTTTATTATTATATTATTATTCGTATAAGTGTACTAGGTTATAAGTTTAATATTAGTTAAATTAGTATAGTATTAGTTTTATATTAGTATAATATTAGTCATATATGTATATTATTTTAGTTGTATTAGAATTAGATTAGTTGTGTTAGTATATGATTAGAATAATATTAGTCATATTTGTATACTTTATGTGTATTATTGCTGCATTAGTCGTATTAATGTAAAATTATTTTAATATTTATTGTATTAGTAGGTTATTCGTTATATTTATATAGTATTAATCGTAATTATATATTATATTAGGTGTGTTAGTATATTATTAGTCATATTAATTAGTACGTTGTTAGTTGTATTTGTATAGTATTAGTTGACGTATTTGGGTAGTATTAGTCCTATTAAACTATATTAGTCATATTATTATATTATTAGTCATATTAGTATTTAGTCATATTAATTTATAATTAGTATCATATTAGTCACATTAGTATAGTATTAGTTTTAGTGATTTGTTAGTCGTATTAGTGTAGAATTAGTTGCATGTAGTATAGTATTAGTCGTATTAATGTAGTATTAGTCGTATTAGAGTAGTACTAATCATATTTATTAGTTGATTCAGTATATTATTAGTCATATTAGAGTAAAAATACGTGCATTACTACAATATTAGTCATATTAGTTCATTTACATTTATTTATATTTTATTAGCTGTATTAAGAAAGTAATAGTTTCATTCGTATAGCATTATTCTTATTAGTGTCACATTAATCTCATTACTATAGTTTTAGTTGTATTGGTATATTATAGTTGTATTGGAGTGATAGTTGGCGTACTAGTAAATTATTTGTCATATTAGTATATAATTGGTTACATTAGTGAAATATTAGTTATATTAGTTTAATATTAGTCGTATTTGTTTAGTATTAAGCATATTAGTGTAGTATTAGACATATATTAGTATCATAGTAGTAGTCATATTAATAGAGTTTTACTTTAGTAATATTTGTTTAGTATTATTCTATTAGTTTAATATTATTTATATTAGTTTGTATTTGTTTTATTAGTAAACTTTAATATATTATTAGTCATATTAGTATTTATTTGTTGTATTAGTTTAGTATGAGTCGTATCAATATAATATTAGTTTGGCTATTGAAGTTTTAGTCATATTAGTATTATATTAACTGTATTAATGTATAATTAGTTGTAATAGATAGTTGGGGAAAAACTCTTTTTTTGAGTAATAATTAGAAATGTTAAATTAATATAATAATTATTTAATATTAGTCTAAAATAATTAATCTTAAAGAAATTAGAAGTAATGGGTATATATTGTTAAAATTGTGAATTGTGTATTATTTTTTATTTACATACAAATGAATAAGAGGGAAAAATCCACTCTATTTTATCTTTCTAAATTTACAACCAATTTGCAATTAATTAATTACTAAAAGTAAAAGAAAAAATCAAAATTAGGAAAAAAAGGAGGATTGCGAGTTGGTCATGAGTAGGTCGTGATGGGCAACCATTCATGTCTTGTAGCCACCTAGTCATAAGTATGTCTAATCGCTGTATTTGTCACCTATGGTGACCAAAACAAAGTGATTGTCCATTTGTCAATATATGTTCGTAGTTTATTGCTTTAGGGTCTGACACCTATATCACTTGATCAGTCTTAGGAGTGAAAATTACTCCTAGATATGCTTTTTTTTGTGCAACAATGAAATTAATAGGAATTAAAAAAATTGGTGAACAAGCGCTAGCGGAGTATTGAAGATCAAAGGTATTTTTGCATTTAAAAAATCATAAATTACAAATTTTTGTATTAGACGATCTTATTGTAACACATGCCTCATATTTGAATTAAACAACCTAATAATAAAAATTTTTAGCTTAATGATATTTTATTTAAGGTCGTTTTACCGTGAGATGGTCTCCGGATTTTTAAAAAATTATTAAAGGAGTAGTTGGGTTCATCAACTTTAAGTGTGACTTTGGCCCACAAGTTTCATGATAATACTTTTTAACTAAAGGTCAAAGAACAAATCCAAAAAAAATAAGAATTAAGTAATATATTTATTTTAGATATTGTTTGAGAAATAACATATTTATAGTTGTAGTGACAGATTTAGAACAACATTAAAAAATATAAATAATATAAAAAATATACTTATTAAGCATTGAATTCGATTTAATATTATCATATATCAAAATTCATATCAATTTTATTTAACCAATACATTTATTTGCTTTTACCCAAAAAAAACACTTTGGACAAGGATTATATGTTGAAAAAGATAAGCTTTGAATCACATTGTATATACGGAGTGGTCCAACATGCAAGCAAAGATTGTGTATGCAGATAAGAGCATCCATATTGATGATCTAATTGTGGGTCATATGACCAAATTAGAGGAAAAGTACTATTAATGGTGATCTAATATTGGATGGGTCGAGGAAAAGGTTGGCAAAATTTATTATTATGTGACCCGTTCTAGGAAATGGTCACTCCTTTTTTTCAGCCATTTTGCCAGGTGTTAGACGCTGATTGGAGGACAAAAGAAGCAAAATGATGCACCCGCCACAGCCCCGGCTACCTTTTCAAGTGTCGCCTTCTAATTGGATGACAAAACAATGCCTTTTATTTATTTTAATGGCTATTTTCTTAATTAATTAAATTATTTTTTAAAAAAAAATGTACCAACGGTCTTATTTTCTCGAGATCTATAAAATGAGACCAATTTTGATTTTTTTGGCATAATTTCATATTAACCTATTTTTTTTCCTATTTTCCTACCATTTTTTTGGTTAAAAAAACAACAAAAATCATCTTATAAATCCAAAAAAAAAAAATGGATTCAAATAAATTTTTTTAAATGTAATGAATTTCTCTTAATTAGTAATTATTTTCTATGTGCCATTAGTTATTGATGTCTAGAAATTCATATTTGTTAAAAAATATTAGCTTTTTTAAAAGATTAATATGATTTTAATTAATAAGAAATTAAATTTATTATATTAAATAAAAAAGTATATTAAGTTTGTATATGAGAATGTTATTATGAAAAAAATAATGATAAATATTAGATAAATTAAGAAAGAAAAAATATAATGGGGTAGAAAAAAAGTATAAGAGAAAATATGATGACCTTTTAAAAAAGTTAATTATTAATAAAATTAGATTGAAAGATAAACTTTTAGATGAGAAAAATATCGTAAAATAGTAAAAAGATTTTTTTGAGTCACCGAAAGAGATGCTCTAAGTAGATAACCTTTTTCTCTTACTAAAACATATCCTACTAACTATCATGAGTCAGCCAACTGATAGAATTAGTGCCTACTGCCATGTAATCAAGTAAACTTAACGGTCCTACTATAAATCTTTGAAAATACGTAATGAAGCCGCTAATTCTAAAATGACCTTTACAATTTTCAAAGAGCCAGTCTCCTAAAAGATTATTTATTTGAGAGACGTATTCAATTTATTAAAATTTAATTAAACTAAAAGATAATAATGGACTGGTCAAATTAGAGATGGTCTCTCACAAAAAATTGTGATTTTCAAAAGGATGTATTTTACAATTTTCAAAAGGTGTATTGTGGCTTGTTGTTCAAAGCCCGGTCCATATAGAGTTTACATTAAATTTAAAGGGCCCTTATCCAATCCAGCCTTTATTTACTGAAGTTCGGACCGGCCCATATCTAGCCCATTAAACATCCCTAGTCACGAGCAAGTCCCGGATCATGTTGGTCTATTGGTTGTATGATGGATCTTTTGATTCTTGATCTAACATGCATGTAGTCGATACAAGTAAAAAGCTTATTCTAGTACAATTTTAGTTGGAACTTCTTCCATTCTGATTTAGGTTGGTGAGGACAACTTTTCATTAGTGGGTTGGTATCCTCATGGATAAGGTCTGATCTAGTCATATTTTAATGGGGAAAGGCTATAAGAGTTATTAATTGTCTTTAATAGGATTACGCCCTACAATTTTGAAGGTGATACGAGGATAAAGAGAAGGAAGATACACCAAGGTTTTGGAAGAGATTGACAAAATTCTCATTCTTGCATTTCTTTTCAAATCATAACATTACACATGCTCAGTATATGATTAAATACATATTATAAAATGTATTTAAAATAAGTTTTAAATTTACATTAATAAGTATACATGTCTGGATCCGAATTGTTTGGTTGTTTTTCATCTAAGTTCTGGTTATATCTGATGTAGTAGATTAATTGGGTTGGACGATATGAGATTGACATGGGGTTGGTATTCTCGATTTTTATGGTAAGATTATTTATTAGTGAAAAGAAATTAAGATAGAAAGTCCGTTTATTTTGGAGAGGCATAAGGAAAATTTGGTGTATTCATTTGTAAAGAGGTAATGTTGTAACTCATAGTGTTAGCCCAATTTTAACGTTGTTCATAATTAGATAAGGACTAGACCTTCTCTTATATTATTTTATTGCTATCACATCTCAAAAGTGTACTCTCCGTCTATCCGTGTCCAAATCCTTCATAGACAGCGAGATCAAATTATTCAATAGAAACAGAATTATCATAAGTGAATCTACGGACAAAAATGAGAATTTTGATTGAGGGAGAAGAGTGTAAAACATTTGTAAGGGAGAGAGACAATTTAGTAGAATTAAGAGATATGTGCCCATGAGGCCATGGCCATTAACTGGAAGTATATTACTATCACCGACAATTATAGGATGTGTATTAGGATGCTTTAAAGAAAAATAAGAGTGGAATTCACCCGACAAGTGAGCCATATGCCCATATGCGAGATAGCGCCAATGTCCATTTAACAATAATCATCACGATATCGCAGAGAAGTATTCATGGCTTTACCAATATTGGTTGGTGTATATCTAGAAGCAGGGAGTGGAACGGAACCATATAATAAGTTTGAGTTGGGCATGATCGTTGTTGTTAAAATCGCGATCTGGATCGTAGATTCGTACAATTTTACGAACCAGATTAAATCTAAGGGCTAGGATCGTTAGTGGAATCGGAATCAAGTAAGATAGTTGGAGATCATTAAAATTGGCTAGGATCGTTAGGATCGACTAGGATCGTTGGTAGGATCATTCAAAACTAATAATTTGAATTTTTTTTTACTATTATCTTTGTTCTTTTTAACTACTATGGTATATTTCTATATCTTGTATTTATGTGCTCTTATGTAGTGCATATCTTATATATATATTTTTTCATTTCATTAAGAATAGAGAAAAAAAGACATTAAAAAGTAAGATATGTATGTATTTTAAAATTAAAGCAAAATCTTAAGAAAATATATGTGTTCTTAATGTTTTTTTATATTGAAATGATCAAACAATAAACACATACATAACACAACTTGCTAATTATGCAAATTCGTAAAATCATCCAATCCTAAGATCCAAGATCCTACGAACCGATCCCATCAGTTGAATTTGATCCTATATAGAATCTCGATCCTGACAACCTTAACTTGAATCCAATATACCTTGCCGGGAAGTGGGGCAACATCTAAGTGACATGGCTAGGGAGGCCCTTAATGAGGAGATGAAATGATGATCTAGGTAGGATTCGGGCATGGGGTACAGCCCAATGTGGATATGCCCAATTTCTCCACACTATGTGTCTTGAGAGACCGTCTCTTTAAAAGGCGAGTCTTAAAGCCCATCTCAATTTACAAAAAACACCTACTATGCGCACGTATTTTACAAAAACACCTACTATAACATTTAATAGCTATTTTTAATAGGTATTTTGATCTTGTTTTAGAAGGCATTGAAAAAGTTTTAGTAGATATTGTTCATATTGAAGTAGGCATTTGGAATAGTTGATATAGGCATTTTGAACTAGTTATAGTATATAATTTTACATATTGTAATAGACATATAAACACCTATAGCACATAACATAGAGTTAGAAGTTGCAGGATTATTATTAAGCAAACACGCAAGAATTTTTGTGTCTTTCTTCTAATGTGTTATCACTGTATTGAAGATGATAACAAAATGATAGATTTAAAGTATAGTTCAAAAGTATAGATTTTGCAAAATTTTGGTACCACTGCCCTTTTGCAATACTTCGTGCTTATCATTTAGAATATTTCTGAAAAATTTAAAAGACCTGAGGCGAAAAATAAATTATGGGCCCTAATAAGTAATTATAGAATATAGATTTATAAATACAAAATTTATAATATCAAAAAATATATTACACACCGATAATTGCGCTCGATATTATCCACTTTTTGTTTGATAATTGTGTATTCAATAATTAATAAATAAGGTAGCAATAATAACTTTGACTTTTGATTAAATACACAATTCAATTACAAGATGTCAAGTTCGATATATATATATATACAAAGACAAAATGTATATATTTTTTCATGGGTCCTAAACACAAACCTTTCTTGTCCTTGCTTAGGGCCGAACTATATGAGTGTTTAGACTCTCCTTTGATTAAGATTGAAGAGAATTGCCTTGGTAGTGGAGTGGGGTTGCCTCAAGTAGTTAAAGTTTGTATATTTATTAGCTATATATGGGTTAATTCCACATTGGAGAAAAGACACCACTTTATAAACTTAAAATTAAGTTTAAGAACTATCAGTTTATTTTCAGTCTGTCTTGTATGAGAGAGTTTCACTATGAGATAACTTTGAAATAAGAAGTCTATAAGCTAAAATTTTTTATTATTGGGCTATTTAACCCAAACATGAGACATGTCTTACGGTGAGATCTCTCTTGAATAGTCTTACTCTCATGCTCCTAATAATGTTCTAAGACTTCTTATATAGCCATACAATATATTAAAAAACCCTAACATAAATGGCTAAAAGTGTTACTTACTTGAATTTCTCGTTGAAGTCCAGAAAAAGTTGAATGGGGATGTTTTTGACCAATGCAATTGAAAGTTAAAGATTGACCCAAATAAGGGTATTATGGGGTCGCACACGAAAAAAGAAAATTTGAGTGAATTAAGAAAAAAGTTATAAAAAAATCATAAAATAAGTAATGTTTGAACTTTTAAAATTAGCATTTTTCGTTTAGAGTTGAGATTTGGATTGTTCGCTATTACTAACAGCGAACAAAAAGGGCTGATAAAAAAAAGTCAAATTTTTTGTTCACTGTTAGTAACAGCAAATAAAGACTTTGATTTTTTTTACTAAATCTTTGTAGTAAACAACCAACAAAGGAGACCTGGTCAAACCTTTGTATGCTGTTAGTAATAGCATACAAAGGGTTTGACCCTTTTTGACCAAGTAAAACCGTTGTTCGATGTTAGTAACAGCAAACAAAGTACTCGTTTTTTTTACCAGCCTTCTTTGTTCGCTGTTAGTAATAGCGAATAACCTAAACCTTAGCTCCGGGCAAAAAGTGCAAACTTTGAGAATTATTTTGAAACATTACTTATTTTTATATTTTTTTTGCTTAAACACTTCAAATTTTCCGAAAAAGAGTATAAAGGCTAACATCGACACATTATACATTGATACATTGGGGAGATTGCCAAAAAATGACCTATTAGGATTTCAGCTACTCTTATAAGAGATCGTCTCTCAATGAGGACGATCTTAAAATAAAAAGGTCATATTTTTATTTCACTTTAATTTGTATTAATTGAGCTATTTATCACATATATCTAATACGTTTCTCGAATAGAACCGTCTCTCACAACAATTTGTGTTAGAATTTGTATATATAAAGGATGAGTTATCTTAATTGGGATGTAAAATTAACTGCATTTGGGCTTGAAGTAAAGAGTCTAAAGAGTCGTAGTCTCCTCTAAAACTCCCACTATAGTTGATAGAAAGATAATAATTTTTAAGAAGATAAAAATATACTTTTACAAAAGTTTTATGATTAATTTTATTTACATGAAGTATTAAATTATTTATTTTGTAAATCTCTTATAGCTACTCTACATATACAGATATGTTTTATAAATGACTAAATGAGATATTGTATTATTTAGAATTGTATTCAACTCGATCCATTCTTGTAAAAGATTGAATCAGACTTTAATAATAATTCAATTAAAAGATCGTACATTAATAACTAAGTCTAAATTGTATCTATGTATCTGGTATTTAAATATGATTCAATTCCTTTCGCCATAATTCACAAAATAAGATGGAGCTTATTGTTGTTAAAATGGTTGGACTTATTATCAATGTTAGTATATAATCAAGAAATTAAATACATGGTGCACATACCCCTTTTTGTCAATGCTAACATATAATCAAGAAATTAAATACGTAATGCACATATCTCCTTTTTGTCAATGCTAACATATAATCAAGAAACTATGAAATGCACAATTTATAAGTCAATGAGATATAATTCCAAATTCATATGAAAATGAAACAAAGGGCTGCAATTAACTTTAGAAAATATGCAAACCCTCTTTAATTCATAAAAGAGGGACAAACCATCTCAACAATTATCCGGTAAAACTATAAATTAAATTAAAGTTAATAACTTCAAAATAAACTATGTTCTTTGTCATATTTAACTGGATAGTGTCCGTGTGATGTATTAACTTTTAAATTTTCTGACATATTTGTATAAATTAAAATATTAAAATTAAAAAAAAAGTAATAAAGTCAAAGATATAAACATTAGTCAAAATAACAACGATATTATTATTGAATTGTAGAGGGACAATTTTTGTTAAAGTTATGACCGTAAGCAATTTTAAAAGTGATGATGTCAGACTTCCATATTATTTTGTTTTAGTATTAATTAGTTAGAGATTAGATTCTAGATAGATAAGCATGGGCCGAAAAGGATCTTATAACAAATAATAAATTTTATTACTATTATCATATCTTATATAGTGTAGTAATAAGTTTATTCATAAAAAAACCAAAAAATATAATATATTGTGATCTAATAAATGAATTAATAAAAGAATCAATAAATACATTCATTCAATACCAAGAAAACAAATCCATGTTCTAATACTTGAGTGTAAACACAGTACTATCATCCACTTAAGCTGCTCTGCATTCTTTAGGAAGACCTTGAGGAAACCTTTGAGTATCAGCACAATAATTATAGATCATATAATTCTTTTGAACCCATTTCATTCTAGCTTGGCTTGTACTATCCATTTCTTGTGTAAACCAATTCGCATTATTAGTTTTTGAAGCTGCAGAGCTGGATTTGCAAGACGATCTTCCTTTAGACCAAACACAGGCATTTGCATTGAAGTTTCTGTATGCTGCTGTAAATGGGGCTTTAGACCAGTCTGTTTTCACTCTCCCACCTTGGGTTGCCCAATCATCGGCATTCCAAAGGCTTGAGTATATTCTCATTGGTTGATTCTTTGGGAAGGCTACACCAATTGATTCTGAATTCTTGAATTCTCTGATTGGAGTTCCGTCTACCGAAAATCTGTAATAAATTTACAACATTATTTATCAGTTTAGTATAGATTATACTATCAAAAAACAAATTTAACAAGTTGAGACATTTGTACACGTGGGCCTCTCACACAAAAGTACTTTAGACGCGAATAATGGGTACATGAAATTCAAACCAATGACTTTTTTGTCACATTAGATAGATTTATTATACGGTAATGGAAATGAAAATTAGTATAATTTTAGATGAAAAATCTCTTGGCTATCTTGATGGTGATGCTTTGTCCAACTTTAATCATCTCATTTTCTTCATAAAATTTATTACAATGCATTATCATCGGGAGAGATAATGGAAATTTATAAATAAAATGCATTTTGATGAAATTTTGACACTATCAATCATTCACATTACCACCATTTAGTTTCATTAACCAAATGGATCGTACAAAACATCAACTCAACTAAAAGCTCAAGTTGATAGTTTGAAGCCCCAACATTTGTTATATGGTATAACAAGTAATTAAGTATACTTACATGATTCTTTGGGGATTCCAAAGGATGGAGTATGTGTGGAAATTGGCAGTTGGGTCGAACCATAGTTTGAATTGTTGTTCCCGGCCACCTTTACCTTGGCTAAATACATTGGTGTGCAGAGTGTAAGGCTGTCCACTTACGTTCCCCAAGAACTCAAAGTCTATCTCATCATGATTTGGGCCTTGTGATGACAACTACACAAACAGAAACATCATAATATAAACCATCACAATTTTGATTTGATCCTTCCAAAACTAAATATGCATTAAATTACTCTAATACTAACATAGACGAATGTACGCATATAATTTTATGTTATCTCATAAAAAATCACTATTTCTAAGCTGTTAATAGTATTGTAAAATGAGCAACACAAAGTAAATGCTAAGAATGAAAGTAAATAGAGTATAGGCTTACATAATAAGCGGTAACAGTTCCAGCGGAATTGCCAGGTACAAGCTTAAGCTGCATGTCAATCTTACCAAAAATATATTCATTCTTAGATTGGAAGCCGGACCCAGAAGTCTTATCAAGGGACAGAGTAAGCAAGTTTCCATTATTCAGAATTTTGCCACGGCCATCACCCCATGTTATGTCAAAATCTTTGTAGAAGTTTCCAGCAGAAGCAGTAGCGATTAAAGAAGCAAAAAGAATTAAGATTACTGATTTACTTTCCATTACTGTTTTTCTTATAATTGTTATTATTTGTTTTCTTAATTATATTGTAATTTTATGATATGAGATTTGAGAAATGTGGTGTTTTGTTTGGTGGGTTGAAACTTGGAAGTGAATGGGTTGATGGTGAGGGGAGTTGTGTAATGTGTATATATAGTGGAAGTAGGATAGAGAAGAAATGAAGGGGAAGGTTCTGATAGTGGAGATGAAACAGCTGGTAATGAGTAATGAAGAGTATTTGCAAGTGGGAAGTAATAAAGTTAGTGTGCTTAGACCCACTTTCAGGTCATAGTTTTGGAGAAGGGTAGCCTATTGGCTCCAGCGTTCTAGTACCTTCTACTTCTACACGCTTTGCCTAATTGCCAACTTTTAACATACTTTTTAGGACAAATTGTCATAATAATCCTACTCTGAATCTAATACTTTCTGTATTTCAAGTTGATTGCAACATTGTTAAAAATAACACTATTTATTTATCATTTTTAATTTTGTGATTAATTTTTAATTTATATGTTAAAATATAGTCAAGTGAGATCTTCTTTGATTCGTCTCATTATAAAGATTATTAATATCAAATTTTTATTATTTTTTGTTATTTGTAATTAGAGATATTAAATATTAAATTAGTGCATTGGACTGCGTGGAAAAGCAAATATTGCATGTAAATTGAAACGGAGAAAGTATGTTGTCAATAATTTTTATTATTAATTATTTCTAAATAATCTAATTTTGGTATATATTTTTGTTGATAATATTCTTTTTAGATTTTAATCGAATACTATAGCTACTTACTAGCTGTTAAACTCACTTCTTCTTCCTCCTTATGCCTTTTCGTTGGCCTAACCCTACTCCTCTTTGGTGTTAAGTACTTACAGTAATCGGTTAAAATGTGGCAAGAGGTGCTGCAACAAAAAATATTCAGATATTAGATTATTTAGAAATAATCAATAGCTGAGATTATTCACATCAGATGAGCAATATGTGAGATTATTTTAGACAATTTTTCATTATTTTTATTACCCTTGTTTAATCCTATGCCTTTCTAAAATAATAACAAATGATAAAGTGGTTAAAGAAAAATATGAATATTTAGTAATAAATAAAATGAAGGAATAAATTATATGGATGAAAATTTTTAAGATTAAAAAGTGATTGAATATGTCTAAAAATAAAAATGACACAAACGAAAAAGACAGCTTAAAATAGAAAATAATATTAAATAATAAGAATAGAGAAAGTCAAATTTATATTTTTTAATAAAAACGTAACATATGTTCTTTCTAGGAAAGGGGTGGTAAAAAATTTGAAGAAATTTTAAATTTTATCGTATTAATTGGAATGACACAAATAGCTAGAATTTTATAAGAAAATAAAATAATTCGTTTTATATTACACACTCATTTAAACATACTTTTTATATATGTTTATGTTGTACTTGCAAAATATAACTTCATAATTTATTAGGATCATAAAATAGCTCTTATGAACTGCAAATGAAATGTAATAATGTTAGTGTGCTTACTGCTTAGAGCCTTAGACCGACTTAGAGAATTGAGATCATAGTTTACGAATTGGGAGGATCCTCCAATTGCCTTCCGCGTTTCTAGCAAGTTCCACTTTCACACGCTTTGCCCAACTGCCATGTTTTTTTACCCATACGCCATGCTGGTGCACTGCTGCCTAATTGATACTCCTATCATATTTGTTTTTTTTTTTTTTTTTTTCCAGTGACGTTAATTCTCAATTTAAAAATTATATCAAATATGAAAAAATAATTATTATATAGACAAAAATAATGTTAATTCTTTCTTTAAATTTTTTGGGAACTTTAGTCTAGTGATTTAGCTCAAATTAATTTAATATTGATTCAAATAAATTTTTTTATTTGGTATGTTTTGGGTGTTTGGTATGAACTCTTTAATGTTAATTAAGAGATTCAATTACCATTAGGGGGTTCAAAAATATCCGATTCGGAATATCCGGCTTTTCAAACCGGGTATCCGATTTTTAAACCGGATCTGGGTCAGTGTATTGGCAAAATCGATCATATTATTTTTTTTATTATTTATTATTTTTTATTTTTAAAATATATAAACATTTTTTCATAAATTTTTTTGTTTTGGTTGTTAAATTTACTAATATTAACAGTTCTCAATTATAACTAAATTTTATAACTAATTTATTGTTAATCAATTTAGACTTCTGAAAATTCGATCATAAATTTCCAAAATGATTTGTATTTTAAGTTTAAAAAATAAGTTTTTTTTTAATTGTTTTAAAAATAAGCTTAATTAAAGAAAGAAAGCAAAATGAGCTTAAATAGTTATGTCGAAAAAAAACGTAAAATTGTTTTAAAAAGACAAAAAAAAAAATTAAAATTAGGGTATCCGGTTTTTTCGGTTCGGAATCGGATAGTGATTTTCACTATCTGAAAAACCGGGTATTCGGTATCCGATTTTGAACACCCCTAATTGCCATTACTCCATATTTTTTATTTGGTACAATATTAGGTTAATCCAATCTGTTTCTTGAAGGTAATGAATACCCTTATTTTGTTACCACTCATTTATGTCGAGTAACAAATCCCCCTTCTTTACTTGTTGTTTTAATTGTTTTCTTTTATATAGTTATATCAAACAACATATAATTATAACCCTTATATTTACCCTTGTTCTTCTTTATCATTTTTTTTTCACTACATTGTATGTTTCCATACCAAACATAATTTAAATAGGGTAGATTTACCCTTTGTTTGGATAACATGTTGGAAAAGAAATGAGAGGATGGGACATAAGGAAAGGAAGGGGAGGATTAACGAGAAAGAGAAAGCATAACTTATTTTTATAAAGAAAAGACAGAAAGAGAAGAAAAAAAAGAAAAAAAAAAGAAAATGAGTGTTTTTTCTTTAAATTTATCCACTTTAAAAAAATTTATATTTTTCATCAAATTTGTCTATTTTCCTTCAAACCGTTTTCCTTACCTCCCCTCCAATCCCTTCCCTCCTATTTTTTATATATAAAAAAAAAAGAATTCTCCATCTTTTCATATCTCTACCTTTTTTTTTCCTTTATTTCTCCTTAACCAAACACAATATTAAATTTGCAAATTACAAAACATCATTTTGAATTCTTAATCTAACTTTTGTTGAAAATGGTATCATTAAAAAATAATAATTTGTGTTTAAAATCTTTTTTTTTTTTTCTACTCTAATTTTAAGATTTTACGATTGTGTGTATTAGAATTATGGAGTAGAACTTAAGTAAATTTGTTAGTGTTTTCAGCATTTTTTATGAAAGTATCATTTAGTGATGATAAAGTTTGTTGGAAATTTACACATAAAATATAAAAGATACAAAGTACACAATCGAGATAAGAAAATATAGAATTTTTGTGAAATTAATAAGAAATTCACAAGAAATTTGTGTTTATAATACTAGACTTGTCAAATCAATTGACTGAGTTTGAACCTTACACATCATAATTTTTTAAAATAATCTTATCGCTCTAATAGCTAAAATATAACATGTAATTTTTTCCGTTCAAATCTTAATTTTTTCTTATTTTGTGGTCTAACACATTGTTTTAAATCATAATTGTAGAATAGTGACTTAAATAATAATAATATGAAAAAATTAGCGAAAATAATCAAACTTTTTAATATTGATTTTTCTACATTAGCTTCAACTTTTAAATAACTATGAATAATCTCAATTTAGCGAAACTTACCTAAGAACATTGTTGCCCAAATGGTGATTATTATTTACGGGTTAATTGCTAAAAAAAAGAAAAAAATAAATCAAAATATTACAATTACAAGTTAAAATCAAAAAATAAACTCACTTGATTTATCTTTATAGTTTTTTTCTATTTTTCAATTTTTTTATTATTAAATTTTGTATTTACCTTTTTTTTTATTTTTTTTATTTTTTTTATATGTAAAATGCATTGTTGAAAGGTAAAAGGTTACCTTGGTGTATTTGTTAGCAAATACCTCTTATAATTGAGATTATTTATGTTTAATTAAAAGTTGGATTTATTGTAGGAAAATCAGTAAAATGTTGAATTATTTTGGATAATTTTTTCTACTAATCAAAAGTTAGGATTATTGTAAGAAAATCATTAATATATAGCCTTATATACCACTTGTGGAAGGCCAAGAATGATGCACACTTTTGGTTTTGAGCTTGTTCTCCTTCTGGGTGTTTTCCTTACTCATGCACATGAAGAGTGAGGTTGCACACTCCCTCCTAGAAGGTAGGTAATTAGGTATTTCTTTCATAATGATGCACTCTAGAGTGAGTGTAGTCGCCTTGTTTTAAGCTTGTATCTTGTTTTTTTTAGATTAATGAAATATTTTAATTTCTCAAATAATAATAATAATAATAATAATAATAATAATAATAATAATAATATTTTAATGTCAAGGTGTTCAACAAGGCGACCCCTTAGGCCCTTTGCTTTTCGCCCTTATTTTGCACCCCTTGATCTTGAAAATTCATCAGACCTGTAAGCGTAACCTCCAGGCTTGGTATCTTGATGATGACACAATCGTGGGGGATACCCTTATGGTCGCCAAGGCCTTATGCATTATTCAGGAGGAAGGGCCTTCTCGTGGCTTATTTCTTAACTTGGACAAGATTGAGCTTTTTTGGCCTAAGGAGGACCCCAGGAGCAGAGAGCACGGGGTTTTTCCGGCTAACATTTCTCGTCCTTGTGCGGGGGTGAAACTTCTTAGTGGGTCAGTGAGTACGGATCAGAGCTTCTGTCGTGATTTTTCCTTAAAGAGGGTTTCTAAAACTACAAACCCCATGGCATCTGTCAGCAAACTCCATGATCCATAATGTGAACTTCTCCTCCTTCGTTATTGTGCTCGTGTTGGGAGGTTATTTTATGCGTTGAGGACCTGCCCTTTAGATTTTTTCGGGGACGCACAAGTTCAGTTTGATCTTGCTTTGCGCTCTTCTTTGGAGAAGATTGTCATGGCCTCTGGGCCGGGTTTTGGGGATTTACAATAGAGGTTAGCCACCCTCCCCATTAAGATGGGTGGGCTTGGCATCTACGCTGCAAGAGATGTTATTAACTATGCTTTCCTTACTTCTCGTCTTCAAACCAATTTGCTCTAAGCTAAGATCTTGATTAACAATGATCTTCCTTCCATGGGTCCAACTTTCGAACGTGCGCTTGGTCTCTTTCAGGTTCTTTGTGGCTCCAATGCCTTTTCTCTCCATATGATGAAAAAGCTGGTAGGGGCTTATTTTAATGTTGTTAAAAAAAGCCTTGCATCTAGTTACATGCTCACCCCAAGACAAGTTGCCATTCTTAGCTCTACTTGGGAACCACACGCCTAAGACTTTCTACTAATAATTCCTATTGAGGGCTTAGGCAGAAAATGAATCCTCGTCGGTATCGGTCTGTTCTATGTTATCGGCTCTCTATTCCCTTGTTCGCCGAATGTAGTCTATGCCTGAGCTGCAACAATCCCAAAATGGATAAATGGGGAGATCACATTGTGCATTGCTCCAGTGAGATTGGCGTGAAGTTTTGACACAATTTGGTCTGGGACATGCTTGTCGATATCTATTGCCAAGCAAGGATGTGGGTCCGCAATGAGGCACCAATGAGGTTTTATTCAGAGGCAGGGAAAGATCTTAGGCCTGCGGATCTCCTTCTATTTAATCGGTCAAATGGGAAAATCACATGTGTGGATGTCACTGGAAGCTCGCCTTTTGCTGGGACAAAGGGTCTCCTCATAGGTACCTGGTGCTTCTCTAACCAATGCTGCTGACAGAAAGAGGAAGAAATACAGTGCTAAGTGTGAGGAGAATGGCTACAAATTCATCCCTTTCACTTTCTCCACCTTTGGAGAGTTAGGTAAAGACGCACTCAACCTATTATCGAGGACTGCATCGTTCTCTTTGAGTAATGCAGGCGGCACCACGTCTAGGGCATATATTTTTCAGAGATTAGCTTTTTGTATTCAAAAGGGTGTGGGTGCTCAGTTTATTGCTCGACTCCCCACCAACATTTTGTAAAGTTGTTTGGTTCAATGAAATGGGATTATAATAATTAAAAAAAAAATAATAATAATCAAAGACGAAAAAATACATGAACATATTGATTTCGCTCTTAAGGTACTCATTCAACCAAAAAATTAAGCTAATGGTTGAGACCCCATATTATGTTATATACTCTAATAGCCCCATACACGAAAGTCCTCCTTATATCTGGTGTTGAATACTTTACTTTGAATGAGAGGTGGTTGAATTTCAAACTCATGATCTCTTGTCATGCTGGCTTTCAAAACCATGTCAAAGAACCAACTCAACCAAAAGTTTAAGCATAGATTATGTTATATACAGTGATTAGTGATGGCCACGGGGCGGGTTACCCGGAACCGAACCGGTCCCGAACCGCTTGGAACCGGAACCGTTTGCGACAGGTTCTGAACCGCCCCGAACCGCGAAACCGCCGGAAAAAAAGTTGCCGGAACCGTGAAAACGTCGGAAAAAAACTGCATGAACCGGACCTAAGAACCGCGGGTTGGAACAGGAACCGGAACCGGTCCGGTTGAACCGGTCCAACGGTTCCATGGAACCGGAACCGGTCCAATGGTTCTATGGAACCGGAACCGGAATCGGAACCGGGACCGGTCCGGGTGAACCGGCCCACCGGTTCCATGGAACCGTGAAAAGAGCCGTTGGAAACTAGCCGTTTATAGCCGTTGGGATTTTTCTATAAATACCACCACTTTCAATCATTTTCATTCACAACTCATCTCTTCTCCTACTCTCTCTACTTACTCTCTCTACTTAATTACTTAATTACGCAATTATTCTCTTAATTACATAATTAGTCTTTTAATAATTGCTTTTGAGACAATGCTAGAAAGACATACGGGTGAAAACATAAAATATAGATTAGTAGAGATATGTAGAGAATGGAACTTATTAGATAAGATATTTTGTTGTTCTACTGATAATGCAACCGCTAACATTAAATGTATAGAACTTTTGTATAACGAACCTGCATTTAGTTTTATCCTTGGGGGTAGCTTATTACACATACGTTGTTGTGCTCATATAGTTAACTTATCTTGCCAAGCAGGTATAAAACAATTAAGCGATTTATTAGATCCAATTAGAGATATAGTGAAGTGGCTTAGGATTGGAAAAATAAAGAGACGATATAAACAATTATGTGACCAATATCAACTAAAAAAAGTGTACTGGTCATTAGATACTCCTACACGTTGGGGCTCAACCAACGATTTATTAAGAAAGGCGATTGCTTATTGTCTAGTTATAACACAACTGTATAGTGAGTGTACAGATAGCTATATAGCTAATGACACATGGGAATTAGCTATAGGTGTACATAAAATATTAGAAGCGTATGACCACGCAACTAAGATTTTTTCATACGTTTATGAACCGAACGTTCACTTAGTAATAAATGAGTGTATTACTATTTTTTATCATCTCCTTAAACATACGCATGATGATACTAACCCATATTTGAAGCCGATTCTTGCAGATATGATGGATAAATGGAAGACATATTTTTCCGATTTTCCTTATATTTATGGAATTGCAACCATTTTAGACCCATGTTTTAAAACTGAAGTCCTTACTAAAGTAATTGGATTTTACTACCAATCGTTATATCGCCCGCCTACTGATGTACATAATTATGTTAGAACATGTAAAAAATATTTAGCAGAACTCTATGATTATTATGCTAGTGTATAACCCAAAACGCGATACGTCTAGGCGTGCTAGCGTTTCGGCACGTCCCTCTTATTATAATTCGGTAATAGCTAATATAATGAGTCAAGATGATAGTTTTGTAGGATCATCTTCTTCTTCACCCTCCACCTCATATTTAGAATTAGATAGTTATCTTAAACACCACTTTGAAATTGACCAAGGTAGATATAATATTTTAGAGTGGTGGAAAGAAAAATCTGTAAAATTTCCCATTTTATCAAGAATTGCAAAGGATATCCTTGCAATTCCTGCGTCAACAATTGCGTCGGAGTTTGCTTTTAGTGCAGGTAGAAGAGTTTTAGACGAAAAGAGATCTCGTCTTGCTCCACATAGTATTCAAATATGTGTTTGCAAGAAAGATTGGGATCAAGCGGAGATTCGAACACAAGGACTAAGGAATGATGATGATCAAGACGATGATGATGATCCATGGATGATGATGGATACATCTGCATCATTGTCAGGAGGAGAGTCAGCGGAAGCATCTAACCAACCAGATGATGATGACGAAGACGAATAGAATCAATCGGGCAACGATAAATCAACATTCAACAACTATAAATAAAAGGTATGACAAAGAACTACGTGGGCTTTGATTCCTTCGGGATACGTAGGCAGCTTAGTATTCATTTGGGTACTAGGTTCAAGTCCATTTTCTCCCTCTTTTTTTATTAATCATCTTTATCGACATTATCATTGATTCGTTTCTTATTAATTTATTTTTTTCATTTTAGTAAATATTTTAATAACGATGACAACTTGACAAGCAATGAATTTCGCTAATAATCAAGTAATCATCAAAGGTACGTCCGCAATATTATAGTATTTTTTTATTATATAAATATTTAAAGAAAAAAAAAAATGGAACCGATGGTCCGACCCGCCCGTCCCGTGAGTTGGAACCGCCCGGAACCGGAACCGAAACCGGTCGCGACAGGTTCCATATGGAACCGGAACCGGAACCGGGTGGAACCGGAACGGAACCGGCCCAACCCGGACCGTGGCCATGCCTAACTGTGATGCATAAATTTTTACAATCCATGAAGAATTTTCTCATGCATAAAAGTATTCAGAATACACTACATTTTCAAGACATTGAATTTAACAAAATGATACTTAAGCTGCCTGGAATGAGTGAAATCCTGTAACTAGCACATAAGCACTTGATCTTGCAAGTCCAGAAAGCTTGATTACACTTCTGTCCTGAAAGCTCCAACTGCATTTAGTAAAACTCCAATGACACAAAATCGACAGCCCCATTCTCTGAGTCTCAACTCGCACCAAACTCTGCTGCAGCTGATAATTTAAGGTAACAACTTAGTCGTCTTTTGGATACATTTTTGATTGACAGTAGTTTTATGCTAACGAACTACAATATACAACATCTTAAACACAGTAGAAAATCAAACACGAACACAGAAAGAAGGGAGCATGCGCAGAAGAACCCCAAAGTTCGGCAATATGTCACTTGGACTCTTCATTTCACATTTTACCTCGAAGACCTATATCTTCACTTTTTATTTAGTTGATAAGAGAGCTTCTAAGCTTTATAGCCAAAATTCAACACTTGATTTTGAGTGAAGGTCACAGCCTCACGGGATAAATCTTTAGTAGTGTTTAATATTAAAGAGGTCCGACTTTACAAATAACTACTTGTGTAAAAGACTGACGAGAAATTGTGTCTTACTAGTTATTGATGGAATGTGACTAATGAGAAAAAAATTAAAATGTTAAAACAACAAAAGTTTTTAAACTAAACCAAGGGGAATGAAAGCAAAGGGTCAATATCACCAGACCCTGGCTAGATGGAAGCAGGTATTGGGTAAAGGAATATTAATTGCATACTACATGCATTAAAAACAATAGGCTTCAAGATGTATCCACGGGTATAATAATTATTACGCATTAGAATTACAGTGCGTTTGATTTTTGGTAGTAAATGATGGTAATGAGAATGATTAGTAGTGTAAATTTTCGTTAAATGTACCATGTCTTTGCTAAATTGATGAAACTTTGATCTTTAAAAAGCTTTTTTGTTCTTAATTTTCCATTGCACTCTAATACCATCTTTTAAAATGATAATGCATTGGAACAAATTAAGTAAAGAAAATGAGATGATTGAAGTAGAATTAACATGACCATTATACTTGTCAAGAGATGATTGAAGTAGAATTAGCATGACCATTAAAGAAAATGGCATGGTAGTGAGCAATATCTAGAAATAAGAAAGTAGCTGATGTATAGGAAAATGCAATAATGGTGTGAATGAGATATAAATGTAAAGACAAATGTTGTATATCTTGATGTAATTCAAGATTATAATTGGAGAATTACAGTGTAAAGATATTACAAGCATTCAAGAAGCTAGTTAGTCTCCCAGGAATGACTATGAACTCACTATTGTATCTACAAAATATTTGACGCCTTCCTCATTTACCCTTTCCCTACTTATATTAGTTTTCTACTCTTCGAAAATAAACACTTTAACTCAAATTAAAATAACGAAGGTAACACTATCTGCTATATGACATAATCCTCCATTGTAGTTCTCATTATTGGCAGTTTTATTATGAGTTCAATGGGTTCAACTGAACCCATTCTAAAATTCAAAAACGATAGAAAAGTTTTTTAAAAGCATCTTGTATCCCAGTTTTGAAGTATATGATATTAAAAACGTTAGTAACTGATGAAGTGACTAGTGCAAGTAACAAGATGAAAAGATGCAATAAATGAACTAAACAAGCACACCAAATTTAATGAGGTTTACCAAAAATGACTACATCCTCCATGTCTATTGTTTGTAATAATGTGTTTTAAGGATTTAGTTCAAAGCTCACTAATGAAGGTAATGTGTAACTAATGAAATAGAAAACTAGTGCAAGTAACAACATGAAAAAATTCAATAAATAAACTAAACAAGCACACCAAATTTAACGAGGTTCACCAAAGATGACTGCATCCTCCCATATGTTTGTGTTAATATGTTTAAAGGATTGGATTCAAAGCTCACTAGTGAAGGTATTACAAAGAGAGAGAGAGAGAGAGAGAGAGAGAGAGAGAGAGAACTAAGCTGAGTAAGAACAAAGAAGGCGTAGGCTTACAGTTACAATGCTCACATATATCCATATATATAGGCCTAGGGGCTAAATAAGAGTGCACAAAAGTCTGGAAGAAAAAGAATGTAGGCACCAGCAAAGGTTGCCTCATTCAAACAGTAGCAAGAGGCAGCTTGTCTCTTGTTTTCAAGGCTGGTCATTCAAGCTAGATACTTGCTTGTTCAAGCAGTGGCTGTGCATCATCACGTGATTGCTCATCAAACCAATGCCTAATGCTCCACAATGCTCAAAGCGGTAAACACTCGTCCCATACTTGACAACAACCTCTTAATATCCTGGGACTCCTTCACCAAGGTTTACTATTATCCACAGCACCAATACTCAATGTTTGATACTCAAAAACATAAAATCCAAAGCCTCACTAAAAATAGTTACAAATTTTGGGTGAATCAAGTCACGACTTTCAACACATTAAGTTCAATAATTATAACACATTAATCCTTTGCAACAAAAACTTCTTTCACGTATGTATATCCAGTTCTCTTAATTTCCCCCTGCTTTCAACGACTCATTCAATCCTGTTAACTAATTGTTTAAACTCATCACCTGTATGCTGCAACTGCAAATAGTATGCATCTGCCCTACTTTTATTTTGTACGGTACTAATAATTCTTTCAGTCCGCAAATGTCTAGAAATACAGTTAAATCCGTGTTGGTAATGTGACGTGAGTCAAATATTTAGATTCATTGTTTAGGAAGCTTTGATCGATTTTTATGAAGAAGAAAAAAAGTTCGGATTAAGCTATTTGGTTGATTACCTGACATGCGTTATGGTCAAGTTTTTGAATGTCTTATTTGGTAAATGTAGTATTCGAATTTGTTAAAGCTTGGAAAGGGTGCCCAAGATACTTTATGATGTTGATGTCAAGCTTTGGTAAGAACAAAGATGCTTGACCTTTGTCTTGGTGTATTTAGACTTTGGAACATTGGGGATTGAAGTGTGCACATTGGACTTACCCCTTTTCCCTATAAATGTGCCCATATGTTTTGTCTTCTGTGTTGTAACATCTAATTTAGCTCAATCCTTCGCCATGTTCAAGGCTTGAGCTTCATGTATCTCTCTAGTCTCCATGGTCATTTCGATTCGTAATTTTGTCTCCCTCTCCTTATCTTCCTCCACACATATTATCTCCATTATAATAATCACATTGTATCAATGAGCTATAAGCTCCATTACCCTTTAAACACAATACAAAGCACTAGCCTAGGAAGATGATATAGTCAAATTGGTTAACCTCATTAAATTCAGCATTCAAATTTGTAATGTTCATTAATACACTTCAAGCCATAATATTTAACCGGTATAGCATTAAATTCTAAGTTGAAAAATTTCGAAATTTAGCACTCTAACAACTTGCTTTTTGGCTAACACAACTATATACAAATCCCCATCATTAGTCCAAGTCAACTAAACATGATAATGTTAGGTGACACAAAAATGCAAATGTAATATTGGCAGAAAAGCAAATGCCATACGAGATTCACCATAACTGACTCCATCTTAGTTTAGGGAAAAAATTCAGATGATAAACCTACTCAAAAGAAATTTAGCAAAATACAGCCACGACAAGACAGATAAACATGTGTTAGTGCAAGTGTCAAAACTCATGACCTTGAACATTTGACCAAACATGTATTAACTTGTACTTTGGCGAAAAACTTTGAGGATGTGTCAATTGGAAGTGATTTGGTGTTTGGAACGATCAATGAGGTGATCGATGTGGGACAAATGGGGCTTCACTAAAGGGTGGAACCGTCCTTTGAACAATTCAAGGAATGGGAAGAAGGTTGTGCGCCCGAGGCAACAAAGAATCAAAGTCAGAAGTGGGCTAAAGAGCGATGCTCGTTCGAGCACAGAGTGCTACATCAAGTCAAAGGGTTATGAACTGAGTGCTTGTTCGAGTACATGCTATGCTCGTTCTAGCACTCTGCCTCGGATTCCATTATGGTCAGTTTTGCTACGTGAAAGGCATTGAAAAGTTGTGTAACTCCTTGTTTAATGCTATGTTAATGTAATGTTTATTTCTATACATTATTATGGGTGTTAATTGTGTGCTTTGATGGTGAGTTATGAATAGTTCTAGAATGATATATTCTTCCTCTATAAAAGGATACATCATTCATACAACAAATCACCACACACACAAACTTATAAGAGGGCTATTTCATTGTAAGAAACTTAAGAGTGTTCTTCCTTGAATTAATATTGTGATCTTGAGAGGTTATTCTCAAGATAGAACAGGGTTATTTATATTGTATTGTTGAATCATTATAAATAAACTTCATTTGAGGAGGAGGTATACAAGATACCTCATAAACACTATGTGTTCATTTGCTCATTGTTTCTTTGTGTTCATCATCTTGTTTTTCATCAGTATAATGCAAAACCAGATTGCAACATCAAGGTAAAATCTGAAGCTAACCTTTGGAAGATGAAGGTACAACATAAACATGCAATTTCACATGATTAGGTGGAAGAGCCAGCCGCATTGGATACAGCTTTCCATTCAAAGGACTACGTGAGCATAATGTAACTTCAGCCAACCCAGTCTCTTCCTCCAGCAATTGAGTCAGCTCCGGTAACCCAGTTCCTGTGAAAATCAAAGAAAGTTCACCAGCAGCTTCATCAACAATATTTCCATCATCGCCCACTACATTATAATGTATCATGCGGCCTTCATTTTTTACATTTGATCCACCAAGCTCATTACGCTGCAATAAAATGTCGAAAATGTTCAAATAAACTCATATATCAATTATACACTTGACGATAAGCATGAGTCATTATTGAGTCCAGATGTGTCATCATAAACGAGCGTGATTTCATAGTTTCTTTCCTTCTGAATTTGTACATTGATAAAGGCAATGATTCAAACAATTCAAATCCTCTTTATAGCCACTCCTACTTAATCTTTCTGTTATTATATTAGAACCATATAACAATTAACAAATCATACATTCAACCAATCCTAGTTTCTATTCATTAAAATTATCTAACAAACCACTTAACTTATCATTTATTTATATATTATATATATATTATGATTTCATCAATACTTTATGTTTAAAATTCCATGCAGTAAAAGATCTTCAGAAATAGATAATTGATCATATATAAGCCATATGAGTTTATAATTAGTGATGACTCCACATCAATAGCAAATGGCAGATAGAAACCATTGCGGTAATCAATTCTTCATGTGAGTTACAGAATCAATTCCATTCAATTCCATTCCATTCAATCCATTCCATTACCTCAATTCCATTAGTGACCCAAATTAGATGGATAAGATGTCACTGTTACTGAGAATGACATTGGCGAATCCAGGCCTCCAGATTGCTATAAGGTAAGGATGCTAGGCTTTGGGTGACATGTTACACATTTAAATATTAATAGAATTTTCAATCAAATGATTCGACTCTTAAGACCAAGCATGATTGCCATAAACCAAGGAGTTATTTTCAATTGACCCATACAGAATACTGCAAGTTCACACCCAAATACCATTCATAAGGAAAAGTTTAAAAAATAAAAACATTCAAATAAAATGTAAAAAGGACTCACCCGAGAATGAGAAACCCAAGAAGAAGGATCATACTCAGACTCGCACCTCTCGAACTTAGGCTTCTCCTTATCTTCACTTTCCCCATCCTTCGATTCCGGATAAACCTCTAGAACCTCCATCTCCCATAAAATCCAATCTTGCGTATGACTCCTACTAGGAACATCATGTGTTATGGAATTCCTCCATGGCGGAAGCCCACCATTCGCCCTCAAAAAATTTCCATATCTCGTTTTGAACTTGACATGCATCCCGTCTCTAATAGGTTCCCATTCAATTGATGAATCCAATCGCCTGGGAATAGTTTGCTTTACCTTCTTACCTGTTACTCCTAACAAAAAATCGTCATCCGTTGCTGTTAAATATTTGTTGTAACAGCTCTTAAATCGAACCAGGCCGACACCTTCGTAGGATTTAACATACTCTACTGTCCACCTCGCGTACTTTGATCCGCCATGGCGGTCTTGGCATACTTTTTCTCCATCGTCATCTGCTAAGAGATACTTGTCGTGATGGCTTCGTAGTTTTACTGTTTTCGCATTCTGGAATAGGTCCATCCAACTCTGTTTTTGCCGATAAACACACAGAAATCAATCAATTAATATGAATTTGAAAATTTTGATTGTTGGTGATTTGAAATCAATCAATTAATATGAATTTGAAAATTTTGATTGTTGGTGATTTGAAATCAATCAATTAATATGAATTTGAAAATTTTGATTGTTGGTGATTTGATATTTCAACTACAATATTCAATCGATTTAAAAGGGCTGTGAGAAATAAAAATGAAATTACAGAAAATGATAATTGGGGATTGAAAAAAAATTTATAGGTAATCGAATCGAATCGAATTGGATTTCTAGGGATTTGAGTTGGAGACTGGGGAGATTGTTGTGGGAGTTCGAAGGATGGATACGAAAATTTTAAACGGTCTTGAAATTAAGTAATGATTGGATGGAGACAGATAGAAAAAGATGGAAATGGAGGGAGTTTTGGCGTGGATTTAACGTGTATATATGTCGGCTTTGCCGTATTTGAGATGATTTTCATTTGCTTTTTGATTATTTCATGGGTGTTACGTGCTCTTGAGTCTTGATTTGGTTATCAGATTTAATTTTATGACAAAATATCTTATGCTATTTATGATACAAATATTATAGAAATGTCGAGGAAATTCAAAGAAATCATTAAAAAAAATTAAAAGAAGTTGTGTAAATAATATAAAGAAAATCGTCATGAAATAAAAAAGACAAACAAAAAATAGAATTATTGACATATTAAAGTAGTCTTAAAGTTCATTGACAAATATAAAATTTAATTTTAAAAAAAGCAATTTATGATTTCAAGATAAAATATGTTGTACCAATGTAATTAATATTTATTTTTAGTTATTTTTTTTTAAAAAATATTTAGCTCTCCTAAAAACTAAAACAATATACATTTTATGAGAATTCAATAGTCAATATACACATGTACGACAATTATAACCCTAACCATTTGTTACAATCTTAATGCACCTTGACACATATTAAACATGACCGTCGATTAGCACGGACAAAGTGGGCTGTCATTCAGGAACCTACTTTTTTTTAAGGCTTTTAATATATTTTCATACACAAATGTTGAAATTAACTTGAATATAATTTTGGTACAATTTAGATTTTTGCTATGCAATATATGAGTTATTAAGATTTTTTTATAAAATAGTTAAAAAATATCAACAGTACAAAATAAAAGAGATATTATATTATTATTACGCCTTAAATTTTTTGGAACTTTTATATCTTTGGCACTAGACCCCAAAATTTGAAGGAGACGGCCCTAATCTGGCATTTACTATACATTTTAAAGGTATTTTATCAAGTGACATCACGTCAATAAGATTATAATGAAATGTTTAGTTTGTCATTTCCCCAATTTTTCTTTTCAATTTTTGAGATTATGATATCAAAGAAATTGTACTTTGGACAGTCTAAATGGAGATTGTATTCGAAATTGAGTAAGAGTCAACCTCAAACAAGCCTAATCTTAGTACGTAAGCCTAATTGAATCCATAATTGATCATAAGAAAAGAACAAAATCCTCATTTTTCGAACCTATTTTGTAAAACGATTAGCAAAAACATGTACCTTGTAAGCTCCTACATTAGAAGCGAAGATGTAGAAGAATGTGGTGATATCGAACGATCACTATCTTACTCTATTGACGAAGATAAACTATCATAACGTGCTAGATTATATGCCATGAAATAAGAATTGTTACAATCATATGCAAATGTAGCCTTTTTCAATGCTGTCAACTTATTATGAACAACACTAATATGACTGCTATGAGGTAATGACTTAGAGTTCCTACGCCAAGAACATCTATCAAAATCCTCAACTGCTGCATCATCACCTAGAACATCTACCACCCACAACACCCAATCCTGCATCGGTTTCCTCTCAGGGTCATCGACTGTCGCAGTGTCCTTCCATGGCGGGTGAAATGAAAGCCTCAAAGAGGTTCAACAATGAAAAACAAATGAAAAATATAATGCAAAGATGAACACAAGTGTTTTATGAGGTATCTTGGATATCTCCCCCTCAAATGTAGTTTATTATATTGAATTCAACAATTACAAGTATAATAAACCTCCCCTTCTCTTGAGAACAATCTCTCAAGATCAACACTCTCAAGTTTCTAACAATGCAATAGCCCTCTCAACAATATGTGTATTTGTGGTGGCCTTTGTTTGATACTCCCTTTTATAGTGGAAGGTGAGTATCATTCTTAGATCTCTCAATTACTCACTATAAAGCACTTTTAATACCCCTATTAACTATAACAATAAACATTACAATAAACAATAGAGTAATGCACCACATTATTGCATAATCACTACAAATTCTGACCAAAAACATGATCCAATGTAGTCTGCTCGACTACCGCTCGATCGAGCCACTACCTTGCTCGGTAATGGGTCAATCGAGCGAGCTTCCAATGAAGCTACTAACTTGTTCTGGACATTCTGCTCGACCGAGCCAACACCGCTCGACCGATCAGCTACAACTGCTCGATTGAGTGCCTGGTCGAACCACTCACAATTTGCTTCTCTTCTTGTTGCTTTAATCAAGCAAATCTCATCAATCGCTCCAAACCTAAAACCACCCATATACAACACATCTTTATCGACCCTCTCCAAAGTACAAGACAAAGCATGTTCAATTAAATGTTCAAAGCTAACGTCATTGTTAAGATTATTGGCACTAGTTTTAACAACTGGGTTCTTGTATTTGCCCTTAAGAACTTTCTTGTCAATGGGTTCCTTAACTTAAAACTCTTCGCTTATGGGATCCCATAGTATTGATAGGTTGGTCTCAGACTGCACGGTCTGCTAGACTTTTTTACCTGCCCAGCCTAATAGGAATGGCTCCTCTGTCGCCGTTAGGAAGTTGTCGTGACACCTTCTATGAAGAACCATGTTGGGCTTGTCTTAGACACTCTCAACTGCCAACACAGGCCTGCTTGGTGTTACCATTTTTGGTTTGCTTGACTGATACACCGTCTGGTCCTGCTACCATGCACCTGTTGTGATGGCTTTTGAGGCTGATCAATTTTCTTTATTGAAGTAGTCTATTCGAAAGAGCAGGGGTGTTGTTAATGGTGACTCAAACTAGCAAGCACCATTGAAGAAGATGAATATGGGTCAAAAAGGTAGTCCGCGGGGCGCGGAGGAGCTGCTGCCCAGGTCCACGGGGCGTGGAGTGCAATCTGTCTTCATTTCGCGGCTCACGTAGTTGTACACGGGAGGTGTCTTTCTGGCCGGTTACTTTGTGTTTATTATGTAATAACTTCCTTTTATTGGGCATTAGTATATAAACTCTCATTTTAGGGTTAATACATTATGATTCACAAATTGAGAGAGATCACAAGAAAGCCATTATAATTTGTGAGTGTGATTGTAATTCATTTTGTAAATTCTTTGCGATCATAGTGAAATTATTTGATCTCGGTGTTGGTGGACGTAGCTATCACATTGATAGTGAACCACGTTAAATCTCTTGTGTCATTTCTTTATTGTTTGCATTGAATTTCTTATTGTTTTATTATTGTTTGTCGACGTTGCTTCCGCTGTCGCACAACAAGGGGTTTTTATGTGCTTGATTTGTCATTATCTTATTAAAGTCTAAGGGAATGGAATGGTTCTTGGGTGCTTAATTCAATAATTCTTTGATTTGTCCAAAAGATATGTCAAGTTAATAGAATTCGGCGTGTTTTAGTTGAGAAAAAGCATGGGCTCATTAGTCTTCTAGCACTAACATTTTAATTAAGAAGGTACTCTCTTTGTTCCTCTCAAAATGCACTAATTGTATTTTGGTAAAAAGCGCAATTGTATTGGAAGTAAAACAAAAAAAAAAAAAAATTGAGTGATTTGCCTATCTGGGGTTGAAAAATAAAAAAATTCCGACTTTAGTATTCCCTAAAAATTAATTTCCAAAATGGTGTTCATATAAATAAATACTTTTACTAAGTTATATTGCTTTGGTTTGGTAATTCCAAACCTCACTAGGATAATGCTGTTTTGTCAAGCAAATATATGTGTTAAAAAAATTGAAAAAGTTCCCACAAGTATTACTGAAAGAGCCAGATGCCCAAAAAATACTTCTACATACAACCATAAATCTCAATCAAGTCCAAAAGTCAAAATTAATAAAGATGTTTTTCGAAACTACTATCCTTAATTTGCAAATTGGTTGAGGCTGTCATAGAACTTGTGTGACTTTACAAATGACTAAAGCCAAAAAGACCTGTCAGACCAAGCGAAAACCCACATTTACTATTACCAATTTTAACAAAAATTCTCTTACAAAAAAATATAACAGTTTAACAAATATGCAATGTGCAAGGCTACCTCTAAATGAAGGTAGCATTATCCTTGTAATCTGTTGTTAATATAAAAAAGAGATGCAAACTTTGATAAAAAAAAGTAGCAATTTGATGTGAATGCTACCATCTTCTTCGTATACTATCAATTACCATAAACTGTGAGTGTATTAACAATGGATAATTAAGTGTAATAGCAATCATTGTTGTACCGACAATTGATGAATTGCATAACAGAGTCAATTGATAAATTGACTGACAAAGTAAACAACAACGTAGCACAGTAATATTCTTATTGACTGATTGACTAACAAATTAAACATCAACATAGCATATTTTAATATTCGTATTGTCAAAGCATAGTAACATCAACCGTTTACCGTAGAGTTGTGACAGATTTGTTATTATACAAGTAACATAATAATATTCTTATTCATAGATCCAAAAATATAAGACAATAACATTATGACTACAATTTATGAAGTTAATTGTTAGGATATGATTTCCAAACTAAATATTTTAGCTTAGTAAAACTCTTTACCTATAAAAACACTATTTTGGGAATTAAGTTTTAGAGAACACCAAAAATAAAATTTTTTATTTTCCAACACCCCTTAGACAAATCATTCAAAAAAATATACTTGAGATTTGATATGTCTATGTTTATTCTTTACCGGTAATAGTGACAACAAACTGAGTACATGTTTTAGCTTTAATAAAGTATATAAGTTTCCAAATCAATGTAGTACAACAATTTCATCAGTGTAAAAATATCACATTTTATGTCGAGTCGAACATTACGTTATCGTTGTTGATTTTATTGTCGGACTAGATCAAAATTTCCAATTTGAACAGAGTATTTATAAATTACCATGCGTTCATTCAAGACAAAATATGTACAAGGAAAATGTGGATATAATTGCGTGAGAAATGACTACTTTTGAAAGTCTTACCATATATTTGCAACCCTATATAGGAACACCTTTCTTTTGAAGAACTCCATTTTTCCTTGTACAAATGACTACTTTATGTATTTGACTTTGCAACGAAGGAAGTCGTAACTCGAAGCCAGAATGAACAATATTTGGAAAATTAATTTAATCATGCTCACTTTGTCAACTTTCTTAATAAACTGCAAATTTAGGGGGAAATATGATCTCAACAAATATCATAAGCAACAGGAAAATTACGTCCGACTCGTTTGATAAATGGTAATAAAAGGTAGTAACAGGACTAAAAACTATTGTAATTTTAGTTGAAAAATCTCTTGACTATCTTGATAGTCATACTTGTCCAACTTCAATTATCTTATTTTCTTTATAAAATTCATTCCAATGCATTATCTGGGAGAGGTGGTATTAGGTGGTAATGGAAATTTTTAAACAAATTTTTTTTTTGTGATCAAAGTTTCATCACCATGGAAATGACATGGAATTTTTTAATGAAATTTTACACTATAAATGATTCCAATTAATACCATTTAGTGTCACTAACTAAATGGATCGGTCTCGTCTTACCAATTCTTTATGCATATATTTTTATGATTAATTTATACTTTCTCCGTTTTACTACATTTGTTACATTTGACCTTTTATGCAATCCAATTTGTTATTTTAATTATATATATATATATATAATTAAAATAATAAATTGAATTGCATAAAAGGTCAAATGTAACAAATGTAGTAAAACGGAGAAAGTATAAATTAATCATAAAAATATATAAAAATAAATTTGAACGATAACTGGTATCAATAACGTGATGTAGCAAGCATTTTGGAACGAAAGAAGTAGAAGTATATTAGTTTAATTACGTGTATAGCCACGGTCCTGGTTGGGTCGGTTCTAGTTTTGGTTCTAGTTCCTAATAACTTAAACCTAATTCTAGCTGTTGGGCAGTTCCGATTCTAGGTGTATATAGGTAATTCCTTGGCGGTTCAAAAAGCAGTTCTTAGCTGTTTAACTCCTAGGTTGGACGGGTCAAACAATCGGTTCAAACTTTTTTTCTTTAAATATAAGTACAAAATATCATATAAAAAATATTATAATAATGTGGAAGTACCTATGTTGATTACTCTCGAAATTAATTGCTAGTCAATCGTTATTAAATATTTACTAAAAAGAAGGAAAAAATAGTATTAGCCATAGTCTGAGTTGGGCTAGTTCTTGCTAAGTGTTCCACGGGCTGGTAAGAATTTTTTTGGGACCTTAACGGTTTGGACCTGTTCCAGATATCCCGCCCATGGCCATCACTAGGTGTAGGGATAACAATGGGTATTGGACCCGACCCGGATCCGTGGATCCGTATCCGTTTTAACGGATCTGGATCCTTTAAAAATAGACCCGACGGATTCGGATCCGTTTACATTTCACGGGTCCGATCTGGATCTTAAAAAAATACCCAGACCCGGACCTGCGGATCTGGAGGACCTGTTGTATTTTTTTATATATTAATTTTATTTAATATATATAATCTTCTAATAATATGTTGAAAACTTATATTCAATTCCAATATCCAATTACCCATACGCCATACATACTCCCTGACCCTGCGAGATACTGCCTGTCTGCCTCCCAGACTCCCTGTCTCCTACTCTCACACAAACCCTAATCCCCGAATCCAATTTCCAACTCCCACGGCCACGGCACGACTCCTCCCTCCTGACAAGCGGCCTCCTCACAGTCATCGCGGGTTTCCGACACAGTCTTGATGATGTTAGTGTTGAAGAATTTTGACAAATTTGAAAGATTGGATGACTAAGAACATGAATTATATTACGTTATTTTAAATGAAAAATTATGTATTGGCTATGTTTATTTATGTAACAAACAACTTTAATGTGCTCGTTGGATATTTTCAAGACAATTTTAAGTTGTATAATGTTTTTTTAGGTGATCGATTGTGAAATTATACATATTATTATCATTAGTCTATAAATATAGCTTTATTGCAATCTCAACACCATTCAAAAGTAAAAAAAAAAAAGCAAAAACAAGTCAGACCCGTTTTGTTCCCGGATCCGATACTGGATCCGCAGTATCTACTGATCCGGATCTGGGTCTTGCAAAACTGAAACTGCGGATCCGAGTCTGGATCTAAATCTGGTTCTTGAAAACGGATCTGGATCCGGGTCCACATGAACCTGGTCCAGATCCGACCCATTGCCATCCTTAAGTGTAAATATTAGAACATCAACGATGTTCACATCTGGAAACTTGCTGTAAGAACTAATACTTGTCAGCAATAACTCATATTAGTAATATTGATTACACCATCATTATCAAAATCTCAACCTAGTGAGAGCCTAGCTGGGGCCACTTATATTAATGGAAAGGTGTATAAGGATAAGAATTAAGAGGACGTTGTTTTCAATATTGATCTGTTAGAAAAAGACATTCACTCATAAAATCTGTAAAATATGGAAAGATTATAAAAAAGGAAGGGTTTTCTTACTAATCTGGAAAAAATAGGATATATATAATGTATAATGGGAATTTTTTTTCTTGAAAGGATGTATAATGATAGTTTAATGCATATATTGAACTTGAAAAAAATAAATGCATATTCTTCCACAAAATAGGTGCCAATGTGTCCAACTAATTAATAGCATTACTTGGATATTCAAAAATTAATTATTGGTTGTTAGTTGGTTTCACCAAGCGTTTATATTCACTTTTTATCAACTATTAAACTAAAAGTCAAAATTTAATCACCCGATATCAAATATCTAGAACTCTTAACAACATTCACGCAGTCTCATTTTTCCAAGCTTGCCATAATTTCTAACTAATAGGTCACAATTGAAAGTTTGAAATGATATGATTACGATATTAAATAAATTATCATGAATTTATAATTCAAATTTTTGTTGACCTTTCTTCCTACAATAAATTAACTTTTGATTAATTATAAATAATACCAACTTAAAGAGTATTTTTCTAAAATAATTTCAACTTTTATTCAAACAATAATTGATATCATTCTAAGCAAACACTCCTTAAATTATTATTATTTACTGTTAACCTAAAATCAATATTAAAATTAAAAAAAAAAATTATTTTATTCACTAGCAATTTTTCCAACATAATATCATTTCATAATAATAAATAGCCAAAATACTACAACTCCCCTGAATTGTACTAAGTTTCAAAAAAATCCACCAATCATTATAATATACATTACACCTCCAATTAATGATAAATACATTAATAAAATCACAATATGTTCATAAAAACTCAATCTCAAAACCCACAATAAAGAACAATTCCAAATACAAAGTATATTAAACTACGCTAATCTAAATTAATAATATAAACATAATTAATTTCGGACCAATCTCTTAACTTTAACCCAATCTTCCTCCACTTTAATCAATTTCCTCTCAGCTTCAATTTTCCTTTCTAGCCATGATTCCTCATCAGCCTCAATATCCTCAACTATCTTAGTTTTCTTCTCTATTCTAGACTTAAGCACTTCCACAGCCTTCAAACTACTATCTATTTCTTTAAACTCTTGGATCAACTCCTCTCTTTTAGCTGTTGATGCATTCACATACTCATTTCCATACCATTTCTCCAATGTTGCCTCAAGCACACATGCCTTAGCCAAATCCTTATCGAGTTCGGTTTTCGTCTTCAATCTGTTCTTATCAAATGCAGCATAATCTGCTAAATCTTGAGTGGCTAAGTCATGATCATTCTTCATGTTTTCTAGTTTCTGTTGTAGATCATCAACATCATGGATGTTAGTAAGCATGTTTATTACATTGTTTAGCTCGTTGTATCGTCCTAGAGATATGATGGCATGAAATTCCATGTTGTTTAGTTCTTCAAAGGTTCTTCTGGCCATCTTAAATTCTGTTTTTGATGCTGTTCTTTCTTCTTCTGCACTGTCATGTATGCTATCTAAGCTTGCTAACATTGACTTTAGATTGTTGAAGGAGGCTGAATTCTGGGTTTTGAAATGATAATAATATTAGCCACAGTACCAGCAATGGCATGTAAAAAAAATTAAGTAAAACACACTATATAATTTGTGGGTTTCAAACCCTCAATACTCTTGACAGGGGACTTTAAGGGTGCGCAAGGTGATTGATCGTACAGGACTCCTCCTTTTTTTTTAATATGAAAGTTTTTCAAAAATGAAATATGTTAAATTTGTTAATAAAATAAATATATTTACTATAAATAAGACGTTAAATAAAAGTTTTGAACAGGGCGGCTCTACACTCACCTTCACTTTAAAACATATTAATGTGTGATAATTAAGTATTGTGATTGTGAAGTTCAATGAGCATTATGCCTAGCAAAGATAATTTGAGAAAGACCGAGGGAATTGCCAAATGCCAACTCTCTGCAAGGGGTATTTTTGTATTACTTCTTTTTTCAAATATTTTTTTTAATTTATAAAAATTTCTTTTTTATTAATTTATTTTTAAGGGGCCAAAGATTTATAATTGCTCTATTTTAAATTAAAGTATGTAAAATTGCGAATGATGTGTGTTATATCAAAAGTCAATCAAACAACTTTCTTACTATCACAATGATGAGGTTGTGTATATTTGACCACCAAACCTCGCCAACATTAGATGACGTATATCAACTATCAAAACTCGTCTAACTGATAATTATTTACACTGTTTGAATAAAGATTTAAGAAGAATAGAAAAAGAAGAAAAGCGAAAGTTCCTTATGTTTGGATAAAGGAAATGAAATGAAACCATCACTATGGTTGGATAAATGACATCATTAATTGCGAGAGAAAGGAAAGAAAATAAATAGTACGGGGATTTAAGAGCGAAGTCTCATTATTTGTTCAGAAAAGAAGTAAAGAAAAAGAAACATAAATTTCATTTTTGTTTTAAATTTTTCTCCTTTTAAAAATTTTGGTTATTTGTAAAATTAAGAGTTTATTCCTTTCACCTCTCATTTTCCTTTAAATTAATATCCAATTAAAGAAGAATCCTTCAAAATGCATTGTTGTCCTTCCCCTCCAAATCCTTCAATACAGCATAGCATTAATGAATCTATTTGGTAGTCGATATTAAATAGTAAGAATAATAATAAAAAAATTAGTGTAATTTTGATAAGAAAAATCTCTTGACAATTTTAATGGTTATGCTTTTCTCCTTCAATTATCTCATTTTCTTCCCAAATTTCATTCTAATACATTAACGTTTAAAAATGCGCATTAGAAATTTTTATGATCAAAGTTCAATTACTATAGAAATGACATAGTCAATTTCATAAAAATTTACAGTACAAATCATTCACATGATTATCATATTTAGTACCAAAACATTATAAGCAAATAGGAGCAGGGGGTCTTTTTGAGTTGTGCGACGTGATCGACCGCACGAATTCCCTTTTTCTCTGGTATATGAAAAAATTAATAAAAAGAAAAATATGTTAAATTTATTAATATTATAAATATTTTTTTAATAAATAAGGCGTAAATAAAAATTTTACAGGACCTCAAAATTTTTCAAGACGGCTCTGAATAAAAGTTTGAGAATTAATTTAGTGTAGGAAGTTACCTCCACGGAAGACGCGTTTACAGCAAGATTATCATCACGATCAACATTTGACAAATCAGATCTTCTAGAAAAACAATTCTGATCAATTCCATTACTTGCAAAACAAGAAACACTATTCCCCTTAATTTCCTCTTTAGATTCAAAATCACAACAATTTAAACCATGATCAATCTCAATAATATCAACAATCCACATAATCATACTATCAGAAACAGTCCAATGACCAGGAACATCATGTGTAATAGTATTCCTCCAAGGAGGAGGTCCTCTGTTTGCTCTTAAGAATGTTCCTCCATGACTTTTAAGTTTAATGTACGGACCTTCTTTAACTGGCTCCCATTCAACCGTGGGACCGAACCAAGGTCGCTGAGCAACTCGCTTTCCAGTCATTCCTAGTAGGAATTGCTCGTCAGATGCGGCTAAGAATTTCCAGCTTCGGCAGCTCCTGAGACGGATCAGATTAGACTTTCCTTCGACAAGCTCGAACGACCAACGCGCGTTTGGTGAAGAGCTGTCGCGGCTTTGCCTGACTGTTTCATCGTCTTGGTCAGCTGTTAGGTACTTGCTCTGGTGGCTGCTTTTTAGCCTGAACACCTTTGCTCTTTGGAAAAATTCCATTTTTAAGAGAAGGGTGTTTTCGTTGTTTAAAACTAGTACTTATAAGGCTTTTGTTTAATTGGTAGGAAATGGAAGGAAAATGTATGGGAAATTTCTTGTCATATTGATTTCGGTGATTATGCACACAATAATTATTGTCAAATTTGCAAATTCTATGAAGTGAATATTTTTCCTTGTAGGATAATACTCCTATTTTAATATTACTGAATATTGTTAATTAATACTCCTTCTGTTTCTTTTTGTTTTTCTCATTTATTTTTTGCACAGTTCTCTATGTAAATTTTAAACCTCAATATTTCTAAATACGTATAATAAAAGATTAAAAAATTCATAATAAAAAAGTATACATTAAGACGAATCTAACGAGATCTCACATGAATATATTTTATCTTGTAAATATGTGTTAAAAACATTGATTAAATTTCTCTCTCCTTAAGGTAGAATATTCCAAATGTGAAGAATATTAAATACGTATGGAGTAGGATCTTACTAACTATGGCTTTCGATATATTTGTTAATAGAAGTATATTACCTAATTGGCTAATATAGCATAAACTTTAACATTTATCATCAAATTAGGCTTTAAAAGACTTCCTCTTTTACCTAATACTTATTACATTTCTTTTCACACGTAATTTAATGGATATTTTGATATTAAATAGTTTTACTTTGACTAAACAAAAACTTATGAAATTACATACTCCCCTTATTCACCTTAAGTGTCTCATTTCCTTATTTAGTCAAGTTACTCTAAATATCTAATTTCTATTTTGGGTATGTTAACTTTATCAATTTATTCTTATGAAACTTAACTTTTTCACACTCTTACACCTAATAATCTCATTTGACCCCTATTAAAATTTAAAAACACAATATTTTTTTTCTTTCATATATTGTTCCATTTGACCACCTAAAAAATTGTGAAAAGTTAAATGGGATACATTAAGTAAATAGAAAGGAATATTAAAAAAACTAAATATTAAAAGAATAAAACAAGATTTAATAAGACTGAATCTTTTCCCATAATATTGCCAAAATGAAAAATATTTCCCACTTTGCAAGAAATGGAAAAGTATTTCTCACAATACCGTCCACGTGGCAATTTGATTTTTTTTAAAAATATTCCAGACAAAACCACCAAATGAGATGCCGGTTTGCATTGACCAATAAACCGCCACATGAATAAAACAAGATTTTTTTTATAGAGAACCGGCAGCAACTAAATGAGGAGAAGAAATGAGATGCAATGAACAAAACAGCAAGCAGTGGCGTTTTGTACAGCTACAAAACCGCCACTTGAGATGGCGGTTTTATGGGAAATTATTAAAAAAAATAAAACATTTAATGCAAACCGCTAAGTGAGGTAGCAGTTATTTTAAAATTCCTAAGCAAACCACTAAGTGAGGTAGCGGTTATATTAAAAAAAAAAGGAAAAAAAAATTTTCTCCCAGCCATCCTACGTGGACGGTAATCAGGGAAATATTTTTCCCTTTTAAGTATATTGGGAAATAATTTTGTTTTTAACATTATAATGGGAAAAGATTCAATAACACTATTATTTCTTATGAATGAGTTCTAATAACCGAAATAAGATTTGAGATGAATAGTTTTAGTATTCAAATATAGTTAACATTGTAGATCTGAGAAGGTATATTATAAGTATTAGTTTATTATTTTATAATTTACTCTTTCAAATATTATTCTTGTTTCATTAGCTTTTCCCGTATTAATAAAAACTAACAATAATCCATATCGTTTTATATTCAACTTTTGTGGAATGACATTCCTGATTTTATGCAATTATTTTGGTATTAAACATATACTAAAGATAATTATATTTGTATCAAAATTGTAGATATCATATATTTGTTTTATTTTATTTTATTTGCTATAAATTGAATGATTCTAAGCAATAAAATTGCAACAAATAAGGGACAAAATTAAATTGTTAAACCAGTTTAAATATAAATGCAAGAAATAAAAGGCAATATATATTGTTTTATATAGTTGTATATAAAAAACAATATATATAAGTTTATACTCCCTCTTTTTCTTAATAAAGTTTCCACAAGCAATTAATATTCACGAAAATTTAAAGAAATTGAATATTTTAAATAGTGAATATATCATTTCATTGATTAATAAATTTGATGTAGGAAAAGTTGGGACAGTAAACATTAAAAAATGTTAAAAGAAAGTAAGTGAAAAAAATATAAGGACAACAACTAATAAATTTTTTTTTTATAAAGTTAGTGGGAAAATGTAATGATCATAAAGATTATAAAAATGTTAAAAATTAAGTTAGTGGAAGATGATATGTGGAGACCATAAATATATTGAACATGTTAAAATGAGGATGAATAAAATTATTTTTTTTTCAAAATTTGTGATATAAATAGAAAGATTGTTTATAGGAATAACAAATGAAATACCCAAAATGACAAATGAAAACATTTTTAAGGAATGCAGGAAGTATACTTCTTTATGCGAAGAAAATAACTTAATATTCCTTCAATTTGCATTTATTTTTTGTGCATATCTCAATACAAACTTAAAAGTTAAATAATGTTAATTATGAGTTTTTATAAATTCTAAAAAGCTGATATTAAGAAAATATATATTGAGATAAATATATCAAGAACCCACACGAATATATTTTTTAATATAGATCGATATTTTTTAATATAGATCGCGAGATGAGAAACTATAGTCAAAATTTAACACTGAAATTTATAAATTCTATTTGTAAATAAAATTTAAAATAGAGGGAGTATACACATTTTATTAGATTTACACAATTGCATAATTATGAACCTAGTTTTGTTAAATAAGTTGCCTACAATGTTTTGCCACCATATAGCTGTGACCTTTTCAATTCCTCTTCTGGCAATTATAGAAGTAGATGAGTTAGATGGTTAGAGGAAGGCATGATCATAAGTCTTCAATGAGTTACTCCATATGAATTTTCAAGTCATGAAGATAATATTTATTAAATGCATGTTTAGACCACATTTATTATATATTTACACTTGTCAAAATAGTAGGTTCCGCGGGTTAAAGATTAGATCAATTTCAATATGATAATTTTCAGGTCGGGTTGTTTTCTGATCGAATAAAGTCTTATTGGGTTTATGTCGAAGTTTAATGAACCCAACACATCAAAATTTAAAATTTATATATTTTATCATTTAGACAAGTATTAAAGATAATCCTATTTAAAATTTCATAATCATGTCAATTTGGTTTTGATTCGGAGATTAATGAAGTTAATTATTTGAATTGAGTAATTTATTGTAGAAATCCATATATCATCAATGATCGAAAATTTGGACAAACCTTTATAATTGGTTTCAAGCATTGATCATCAAAAAGAGCATTTTGACCATTACTCTGTGATTTAAAATAGTAGGGTGTTCGGTAAATAACTTATACTTGATAGTTCTTAGCTGATTGAAATAATTAATTTAATTAACTGATTTTATCAACTAATTTAATCAACTGATTTTATTAGCTAGTTATTTAAGAGTGTGGTAAAATTTAGCTGATTAAAAAAACTAATTTGTGTAAAAAGACATGTAGGACATGACAAATTTAATTGTTTTAGTTTAAATTATATCATGATTTATTTGTGATGATTAGTGAGAAGTATCTTACTTTAAAAATAAAATGAATTTTTGTACTCATACAAATAAATAAATAGAAGTAAACATAGATTGCAAAGTTATTGGAGAATCAATACATATCATTTGCTAATTTTTATACTATAATACTAATTTTTGGTTAACTATGAATAATACAAACTTAGATGCGTGTTTGTCTATAGAATCGCTAACATGTTTGAAAACAAACCATAGAAGGTTATTTAACAAAATATTATAGGTGAAAATTAGCGAATAATCAAAAGCAGGTATTATTCTAAGAAAACATCCTCCTTAGTTTATATTATTCATGGTTAATCAAAAGTTGGTATTATAGTATAAAAATAAACAAATAGTTGTATTATTCATGATTATTTTTCTTTAGTATTAAACTCTAACTTAGAATTAATACACACAAAGTAGTAAATAGACATTCAAAACTCCTTAGTTGAAACAAATGGGGGTAATGTTGTCAATAATACGTGCATGTTGAATAAGCTCTTTAAACATGCTCATTTTAGTAGCTTGTTGTAAATTAGCTTATTAATCTAAAAATTCTAAATAAGTTGTTTGAACAAGCTATTTTACCAAACATTATTTTACCTTGTTTGACCCAATAACAAGCTAATTCACCCAATCCTCTAATTTTTCCCAATAAACTTTTTTACCAAATACTCTCATTATAAATGTTTATGGCGTGGAAGAAGCAAAAAAAAAATGACAAAAGGGGTAAACATTTGGAGGCAAAATTATTAAATAAGGGTTAATCATGGGTTTGAGAATTTAAATTTTATCAACTCAACTCAACAAAAATGTAAATAATGTTTTATCAAGTGTTTAATATAGAAAAAAAATATATTTTACTCTCTTCGTTTCTTAAAGAAGTTTCCATTTTTCATTTTGGGTGTTTTATTTGTCGTTCATACAAGAAATCTTTCTATTTATATCACAAATTTTGGAGAAAAATAATCTTATTCATCCTCATTTAATAATTTAATAAGACAAAATTATAAGAACCTACCTAATCTATATCCTTCTTTAAAAAACTACCTTATGTAAAAGTTTTTGCAAAAAACTACCTTATATAATACAAATTTTTGCAAAAGACGACCTTTTAACGGATTTCGTTTGTTGACCGTTACTTTCGGCCGTTGACCATCACGTGACACTCACGTGACTCTTAAAATCTTCCTTCTTCTTCATCTGTGAGTACAGAAGATGGAACGGCGAGAATAGAAGCTCAAGTAATACAGAAACAGAAATTCATACCAAGAGTTCTTCCATTGATGATGTTCTAGATCTCAAAGAATGCAATCAACATTCGAGTGATCCTTCAAAGACACTGAGAAAATTACAGGAAACTGACTTAGAATCTGTGCAAGCACACCCTACTCAAATTCTACTTTGATGACAGACCTTCCTATTACATTCAAAAGGATAATAACATCGGATCTGAAACTTCTAACTTTGCTCGAAACGGGTCTTCCTTCATGGGTTATCTTCCTTCAATCACACCCTTTATTTTGCAGCGTTTATCGACCATGGATGCGGCCTCTAGTAAGAATGCTTTATGTACTGATATCTCTAGTTACCTGTGTCATTGTTTTTATGATCTCTATAAGAATGTTCCATTGTTGAGAGACACTGCATCACACATTTGTGGGCCATTAATCGATTGGATAGAGGATTGGGATAAGATTTCTCGAGTCAGATATCTTGGAACGATGTTGTTCATTCAAGATTTGTATTATATAAGGTAGTTTTTTGCAAAAACTTTTACATAAGTTGTTTTTTAAAAAAGAGGGTATAGATTAGGTAGTTTCTTATAATTTTGCCTTTTAATAATGTATATGGTCCCTACATGTCTTTCCCGTGGCGTCATTTGCACAATAGATGACATCCTTAGCAATGGCGCGAGTCTACTTGGAAATTCAGCTGCAAACTGTAAAAACAAAACAATTACATTGTCAAAAAATTAGACAGTCAATTTTGGTATTGAGACATAAAAATGTAACAGATAAACAGAAACACTAACATATTCGACTTTGTTGTCCGCAACACCGAACGCAGCAACAGGTCCTTCACCTGGGATGAGAAACGAGTGGGAAAACACTCTAAACCAGTCAATGTACTCAAGGGCAGCCTCTGATGGAACCGATGCCCGACGCAGTGCCTGCTCAACTACGCGGGCACAATAGGGGAACCTACTCCACATCTCTGTGTACATAGACGGAAAAGCGAACATCACTGAGTAGGAACCCTGTGCCGGTCGCACAGCTTGGGTAGGTCTCAGCGGAGGGAGGGGGGGAGGGGGGGGGGGGAATGGCCTGGACAAAACCGAGCTGTCTGACTGTCCTCTCCGGCAAATAGATCTCCACGATATCAAAACAGGTGATACCACCGATATAGGCGGTGTGTGGGTGCTCGTTTAATAAAGCTCTAGCAGAGGTCATGTACGGAGTCCACTCCACCTGCTTACAAAGAAAATAAACATAAAGAACATAATATAAAATTAATATAAAGATATTATCAATGGTACCCTTGTACTATAGCAAAATATCAATGGTACCCCACTTAATTTCAATGGTACCCTCTAAGTATATGTTAATTACAACCGTGACACTATTTTACTTTTTTTTGTTAAATGCCCGTTAAATTTTGAATTTAACCTAACCATGATTAGTTTCTTCTTCTTCCCTTTTCCCTTTTCTCTTCCTACTCTCCTTCCATGGCTGCTTCATCTCAAGCCCGACAATAATCAACCCGGAAAAGAGGAATTAGTTGTTCATATGGATGAAGCTACTACTGTTCCTCGCTGTTCATTTCTCAAAATTTATGCGAGTGAACAGTAATGAAAAATATTTCTATATATCTCTATTTTTTCAGTTTTGTTTCTATATTCTCCTTCACTTCTGCTTTGCTTCGTCAAAATCACCCCTTAGATTACTGGTTTTATATTTTTTAAAGTCTTACCTTGGGGATGAATCCTTGAATCTTTCCATTATCAACTTCCTCCCTCTCTCTCCAGAAATTTTCTTTTCTACTTCAATCAACACTAAAATGATAAAATTTTCTCAGCTTTAGTTTACTATGTATGATTGTCTTCACATTTTTAAGAATATTTTGTTGATTGAGATTTTGTTTAGTTGGAATTTAGGGTTATGATATGATTTAGGTTTTGAAGAATAGTCATTGAGGAAGAAAAGAGAAGGAAAAGATGGAAAAAAAGTAATTTTTCTTTTCTACTTTACTCCTTTGTTTCCATTTTCACATAATCAAATTGTTTCCTTGCACTGGTTACTAACTGATTTTGAACGATTTTGTGGTGAATTCTCAAACTCTGGAACTTCTAGTTCTTTTGATAAGTTGGAGCCTCCTAATTCCTCTTTTCTGCATATTCGGGTTGATTATTGTCGGGCTTGAGATGAAGCAGCCATGAAAGAAGAGCAGGAAAAGGAAAGGGAAAAGGGAAGAAAAAGAAACTAACCATGGTTAGGTTAAATTCAAAATTTAACGGGCATTTAACGAAAAAAAGTAAAATAGTGTCACGGTTGTAATTAACATATACTTGGGGGTACCATTGAAATTAACTACGGTACCATTGATATTTTGCTATAGTACAGGGGTACAGTTGATAATATCCCTTAATATAATTAGTATAACGATGTGTAAGGTCATGTACAAAACCTGTGTCTCTGTCATGGCGTCCAGTATGCCCCTACAGTCTCTCAGTCTGCTCAGCTCACGGATTGGCTTCTGTGGGGACCACATCTTTGCCCTAGTCTTGTTCGGCATGTCAGCTTGACGCGGATGAGGGTGGAAGGCTGGAAAGTGCTCGTAAATCCATGTCTGCAATAGTGTCAGACAACCAGCAATAGTCTTGCACCCAGTCCTTGTAGCCATACCCAATTAGCGATACATGTGAGCAAGCGTCAATGCACCCCAAGCAATGTCACCCTGATCAGCAGTGACAGCAACAACAGGGTGAGGCGCATCCCGACTCTAGTCTTATCCACGAGCAACGTGGAGCCCACTATAGCCATGTAGTACGCAGTAGCCTGAGTCTCCATAGACTGAGAACGGTGGCACAGCTGCAACAGTGCACCAACGTTAATGCTGCCGCTGGTGAAGTGCCCCTTCCCACGCAGCTCCGACAATGGCTCCCCAAACAGGCCGGGTAGGCCAAGCTGCCAATCACGATCAGACGGTTCAACGGGAAGTGAACCGTCAACGCCAATTCCTAAGATGCGTTGCACGTCGTGCAACATTATGGTCATCTCCCCCCACGGCATGTGGAAGATGTTGGTATTAGGCTGCCACCTTTCCACAAATCCCGTAATGGGAGCACTATCAATGTGCTGGTGCATTATATAGGGCAGACGACCAAGTGGAGTTCTAGGTGACACCCCGTACAGTTCATCAGACATGTTATGAAGTCTGATGATTGCATCCAACGTCTTCTTCCTAGGATGACATTCCAAAATCGGAGGGGTGCGGTCCGATCCCTCAAATATAAGCTTTGCTATGTGCCCACCGTAGCTGGGTATTAAAGTGGTGTCAACAGGGCCCCCGGGCTGGGGTGATGTGATCAACCAGTCCATGTCCGCGGACTGGTTGCGCCTCCTCCCCCGTGGAGCCGCATCCTCAACCTGGCTGACTCCTGCGTGATCAGAAGAGCCAGCCGCGTTGTGACCTCTAATCCTAAATTGACCGGCATGCCCTCCGAGCGTCCAATCAACAGGATGACCGGCAGACTCATCCTGACCGACAGACTCTTCCCGGCTAACAGAATCGTCGTAATCAGTATCATCGTCACCTGAGCCGACCGTATGACTATGCAGGCTACTCTGGCGCTCAAAGCGACCACGCACATGGTCTAGGGTTGTTAAACGTTGGGCCTAACTATGTCTGGCCGCCTGTTCTTGCCTTGCACGCCTTGCAGATCCCGTAACCCCCCTCTCATGGGGATCCCCTCTCAATAAAGTCGGCCTAGAGCAATTGCCGCTCAATAACCCTCTAAAAAACCCTTTTCCTTTTATTTGATTTCCAGCCATTTACTACAATTTTCATATTTTAATTACTATTAATAAAAAATTAAAATCATAAAAAATTAAATTAAGTTATATTTATTTTAATTACACTTACAACATTAATTAAATAAACATTTAAGTTAATTTATTATAAACACTTACAATCATATAAATTATTAACAACCAAAATAATTCACAATTACAAACAAACCAACAATTATTATATTCATAAATATTTTAACAACTAAAATTTAATAAATTGATTAAACAAAATAAATTCATTCGAAAAATAAAATAAAATAAAATAAAATAAAAAACTTTTCATTCGAAATAAAAAAAAAATTGATCGAAATAAAAAAAAATTTAAATCCAGTCGCACAAAAAGTGCGACCGTACCTAGGTACAGTCCCACTTTTTGTGCGACTGAAATTTAATTTTTTTTTCTTTTTCTCAAATTTATATTAAATACCACTACTTACAATAACCTTATCAAAATATAATGCATTACAACATTAATTAAATAACAATAACTTTTAAATTAAATTATTTAAACAATACAAATTGATACGAAATTAAAAAAAAAAAAAGAATTAAAACCAGTCGCACAAAAAGTGTGATTGTACCTAGATACAATCGCACCTTTTGTGCGACTAGTTAAAATTTTTTTTCTTCTTTTTTTTTGGAATTTAAATTCAAAAATACTACTTACAAAAAAATTATCATAATATAATGTATTACAACATTTATTAAATAAAAATTACTAAAAAAAATAAATTAATAAACAAAACAAATTCATTCGAAATTTTAAAAATAAAAAAAAATTTTGAATATCAATCGCATAAAAAGTGCGACTGTACCTAGGTACAATCGCAATTTTTGTGCGACTAGTATGAACAATTATTATTATTTTTTTTAAAAAAATTTCGAATGAATTTGTTTAGAAATTACCTCGATTTTTTGTTAACGACTTCGATTTGAAAACTTTAGCACCGATTAATTTTTTGTGAAGATTTAGAATTTTTGGAAGTGATAGGAGAATTATTGAGTGAATTTGAACTGTTTTATGGAGGTGATAAATAAAATTGGGATAAAATATTTACTCATTTTCTTCTTTACCTTACTTCAAAAATCAATTCAAAAGTTCTGAAAAAACATAAAACACAACCATTATAAAACCTCCTCAGAATCAACAGGAGATTGAGTAACTTATAGATCTTCAATCTTCACATTTTCTTTCTTCTATCGTTTGCAACAACTTTCTCATCCCTATTGAAAAACGATGATGTATTAGAGTTCGAACAATGTGTTTCAAACTTTAATATTTCCAAGATCGAGTGTATGAAGTTTAATGACAAACAAATTACGTTATCAATGATATCGATGTTTGCAGGAGAAAGTAAACCAATAAAACGACACAAAGATTTAACGAGGTTCACCCAACTAAGACTACGTCCTCCGGTGTATAGTATCTCTTATATTATCAAAGGAGTTCAAAGAACTCTCAAATATGGAGAATTACATAAGAGAAGAGATATAGGCTATTGTTTGGCTTGGGGTATATTTTGTAGATGATTACAATGTGAATGAGAGTTCTCTATTTATAGGAGAGATCACACTAAGTAACATTAAGTATATTAAAGCTATGAATAAATGATAATGAAACATTCCCAAATATTTGAAGAGTCAAAACCAGCATCCTAGGAGTATCAGAGACTTCGCTCGACCAAAGCAGAGGCTCACTCGGTCGAGCAGCCTGGTCGAGCGGACTATAGGAAGTTTCTGATTGCATTCTGTCTGCTTGCTCGACCCATTCTGAAGCTCGCTCGGTCGAGCGAGCTGATCGAGCGGCACTTCAGAGGGCTTCTGACAGTATTGCTCGACTTGCATAGTAGAGCATCTTAAACCTTTGAACTTCTTCATTTGGGTCCCATAACTCCCATGATTAACTCATACTTCATTACCTCATTGATCCATACTTTAATCATCATCATAAACCACAATCATCAAGACTTATCTTAATACACCCATTCATGACATACTTATGGGATTCCATCCCAAGAGTCACCATGAATGTACACACCAAATGTGCACTCAAGTCACACCATTCATAACACTTATTTTTCCGGGTATATTTCTTCTATTCTTCCTTTGATTCTTAAAACTATTTATCGGGTTTTGTTAATTATAGTTAAGGAAATTTGTATGCACCTGAACTTGAAGTATTGACCGGAAATGGTGAATGAAAACGATAAAGCAGATTGGTTTGATATTTATCTCATGGTGTAATTTGGTTTATGTTCACTTTATTTTGCATTCTCTCAATGATATTTTTTACCAGTTTAGTGCTTTGAAATTGATTGGGTTTTGCGTGTTTTTTGAACTTGTTTAGGGTTCGATCTAAATCATTGTAATATCACGAAGTTTTATTGTTTGTGTTCAATAAATGCTTTCTTATACTTCCTTCTAGACAAGTTTTTTTTCCGTTGTTACACGATTGAAAGTTTTATTGTTTGTTTGACCTTGTAATCTTGTATTATATGGTTGTTTTTATATATCTTAATGGCAACTTAAACAAGATGAATGATTCTCTTATTAATTCAATTCCATCAAGTTAATATAAGTTTATCACTCATGATTATATTATTTAGTAAATTTTGTTTTTTCTGGAGTGGCTAGAGAATCGTTCTGGCCAAGGCTATAGGCAATGGGAGGGAATCAATCCTTTCGGTAAGGGTTGAGAATCCAATACAAGTACTGTTAGATTACATATTCTGAGGCCTCAGCAATAAGTTTCTTTGACATGGTATAGATACCGCGTAACTAGTGGTTACAAGTTTGATTTTCTACCACTTCTCATTTAAACCAGAATATTTAGCCTCATGCATAAGGAAGGCTTGTGTTGCATTCATTCTTTTAGCCAAAAGGGTGCGAGAAGATGTGTTAGAGTTTATAACAAATTTTTGACCAAAATCATCAATTTTAGCTTTTGATTGTGGATGAAAAGAAGGAGCTGGGATTAACCCATGATTGTATAGGAACCAACTACCTGAGTATTTATTTGTGTGTTCGGTTTTGATTTCTCTGTTTATTTAAGGCAAAAGAATGAGATCAAGGGATTCCTTAGTTAAATTGTTAGGTTGTTTTCTTATACTGAGCATATTGACTTTTTGACTAAAGCTTTCAATTAGTCGATTATATTCGGTGGCTCACATTATTTAGTCTTAGAATATATTAGAATTATATCTTTTGATTATTTGCATATTTGTATAATTTTTATTATTGTGTAGAATATTAAGAAAATATTTAGTTTCCTAAAGTATAGTTTGTAATTTTGTATATATTAACATTATTCTTAATGAGAAAGGCAACCCAAATCATTCTTATATTTAGGAGATCAAATGTAGACAACCTTACCGTTATGAAAACAATAAGTTTGTTTTTAATTAATCCTTGATAGCTAACATGAAATAGCAAGAAGTCTGTTATATTTCGAAACCAATTAACTATAGCTTTGAATTGATACCATTGGAAATGGACGCCTAATCTTCTAACTATTCCCAGTATCTTTGATTAATCAGAATAATTACTTATGTTGCGATGCTGGATAATTCGAATTTGTTACTCTAGTTAAAATTAATTAGAGTGAGCATTGGTCATTGTTCTCTTGATCCCTTGTTGAGGGCTTTTACTTGCTTACTGTATAATTCCTGCTTTCAATTTTTTTTATTGTGAAGTATGATTTTGTTGACTCTAAATTTCTCGTTCTTTGTTAAAGTAATGCTCTTTCGAAGTCTATAATTTTTGTAATTTATATTAAGAAAAATTATCTAGAATAATCTAATCTTTTTATGATTTTTCAATAATAATTCTAATTATTGACTAATCATGAATAATTTCAACTTTAGGGGTATTGGCCTAGAGTAAGCTTGAGTAACTCGATGACCTGTTATAGTAAGTAATTCATAAAAAAAAATCATAAATTTAATTTAAAATTAGATAAAAATTTTAAAAATTTACATAAAAAATTCTGAAAAATTAAAATAATTTGAATATTTTTTAACATTTTTTTCGACATTTTGTTTGTAATTTATCTTTTTTTTTTAAAAAAAAAAATTAATATAACAAATCATCTGGTTATCGGATTTCCTTAAGAAAAATACCATTTAAAGTTGGAATCATTCATGGTTAATTAATAGATGATAATACTGTAAGAAAATCATGAAAATGCTGAATTATTTTAGATAAATTTTCTAAGGGATGGAGCCATGGTGGAAGCTGCTGCCAGCTGGTTCGAGGAAGCTGATGGTTCTTAAATTTCTTAAAATTATCATTCCTAAAATAAAAAAATTTTAAAATGAACAAACAACGGAAAATGAATGGAGTATAGTATGCTAAGTCCATCATTGTCCCTTACGGCTTACCTACATTCCAGACTAAGAGCTCCAAATTATATAAAAATGAGGGAACAATAATATAATTCAACCAACGACTTAAATTGATAGTTGAGGCTCCGAAATATGTTATATATTCTAGTACGTCTTTTTACATAAGAGCTCTTTGGACTAGAAGTGTAGATACAATATATACCCTCTTTATACCTGCCAACTGAATATTTCATTTTGTATTAGGTGGCTGATATTCGAATCGTGACCTCTTATTACGTTGATTTATAATATCACTTTAAAAAAATTCAACTAAAAATCAAGTTAATAGTTGAGACCACAAAACGTACGTTGGTTGTAGGCATTTTCAAGTTGGTACAAAGTCTCTTAGATAAAGGGGTCTAACTATTATGTGAGAGACGGTCTTTTCAAGAGATACATTAGATACATAGACTAAATAGTCTAATTAATACAAATTAAAAGGAAAATAAGGATGTGTGTTTCTTATTTTGAGGTCCGATCACATTTTTACTTTTATGGTTTTCTTCTTGTTATTGGAAAGTTGACTTTTATTTTAACGTACAGTCCTTCGTCATTTCAGCAATATTTAAAAGATCATATTCTGCCGTGGATTGGAAGCTACAAATAAATAAACAAAAACCATATGCAAAGAGGCAGATCAGCTTAATAATCCCAAATAGCCATTAGAGAGGCAGAAAATTCATAGCATGGATTCGGATCTGAAGCAAGCAGCATGCTTAGGCGAAATAGAGTTCCTCCACAGAGCTTTTGCTACAAAATGCACGGATTACTTCTTATCATACTACTCTTCCCCAGACGGGGATCATGAAATTATGGGTAATATTTTTCACCTGGCAGCACGAAAAGTCAAAGTGGAATTCATGAGAGAAGCCATGAAAATACTCCCAAGTGAGCTTGTTCTACGACTGCTGTCTCAGCAGGATGAAGACGATTGGAATCCCCTCCATGTCGCGGCATCAATGATAGATTGTCTTGAATCCGTGAGGCTCATCCTTGGCTTCTATAAATCTGTTTCAGCCCAGTATCAACATCATCCTCTTGGTAAAGCTAAGCCTTGGTTAGCTCTAAATGAGGACAAGCGTACGCCATTGCACTTAGCCTTGAGCACCACAGAGAAGACAGAGAATGACGAGGAATGTGCATTAGAGATTTTGTCGATGGATAATCTTGAATCGTTTTGCAACATTGTTGATGAAAGCGGGAATAGCCCACTTTTCTTTGCCGTCAAAAATGGGTTTGACAGAGTTGCTGAGATGATATTGATGTCTTCTTCATCCTACAGTTTAAGTGGTGAAAACGGTTCAACTCCTCTTCATTTTGCACCCAACTGTTCAGGTTTGTTTGCCAAAAGAATTACTTGTCTTAATGTTTATTGCGATTATTGATCGACAATATATAATAATTTGATTATTATTACAGTTTTTTTTTTTTTTTGATAGAAAAGTACATAAATAAAGTTGAAAATAGAAAGAATTAACTAGTTTTTTTTATAATACCTTAAATAATATTCGCAAAATAAAGATTAGAAATATATAATAAATTTAAAATATTATTATTATAATCTAATACACCTTCACAGTCAAAACGTCAGGTAGACAAATATTGAGATTGCCATTTGTCATGTGTAATTGTATATACCGTATATGTAATTTGATACCATGAGGGTATTGGAAAGTGGCGGTTTATTACATTTTACAGTTACATTAGGCAGTTTATGCAATAGGCAGTTATCTTTAGTCAGTTATTAGGCAGTTATCTTTAGTCAGTTATTAGGCAGTTATCTTTAGTCAGTTACATTATACATGTATATATTGAATATGCTCCTATGAAATGAAAGTAAGAGAGAAAAACAGTATCTTTTCAAAATAAAAATTCCAGAAATCATCAAATCTTCATGGTATCAGAGCCATAGGGTTTAGATCCGGGAAGGACTCATCATCTACCGTTTCTTACCTTGTAAACGGCCGATGTATCAGAAGAGCAAACACAACAAACCCTAGTGTCATTGGAACAGATGGAACAGATGGAACAAATGTTTCAAATGTTCCAGAAACTCCACAAAATAACCAACCAAACTGAAAACCCAACATCACTTAAAATTTCAGAAAAACTCACATACCACAATTATACGAAATGGTGCAAGCTAATGCACGTAGCAATTGGTGGTCGGGGGAGGCTCAATCACATCACTGCCGGACCCCCACCACCATCAGACCCGAATTACACCCAATGGGAACAACGAGATGCCATGGTTATAGCATCGATAATTGAGAATATAGATGGAGATATTGTAAACCAATTTCTAGACTACACAACAGCACACAGCCTATGGCAAGGGATCGAAAGTCTCTTAGGATGTGGTAGGGACGAACTAAAAATTTTCGACTTAAGTTCAAGAGCAGCAACATTAAGGCAGGACAACGACAATATCGAAGTTTACTACGGTAAACTCAACACAATATGGAAAGAAATCGATCGGAGAATGCCAAATCCCATGACATGCCCAAAGGATATAACAAAATTCAACAAATATATCCAAAGACAAAGATTGTATCAATTTCTCACGGGGATTAATGACAATTTAGACAAAGAAAGAAGAGATATTCTCAACAGTGAACCTTTACCGATGGTGGAGACAGCCTACGCATCAATCAGAAGGGAGATCACACGCCGAAACATTATGAACGGCGTCTCATCACCGGGAACTCGTCCCTCAGAGATTGGATCGGGTTTAGCCACGAGAAACAAACCCTTCCAAAGAAGCCGAGAAGAGGATGACCGGAGGAAACTCCATTGCACTCACTGTGGTGGTTCCAGGCATACAAAGGAGGGATGCTTCAAACTTGTGGGGTACCCCGAGTGGTGGGATGATCTACAGAAAAGGAGAGCCGCCACCAAGGCACCGACAAACCGGACCGGCGGCAAGGCTAACCTCAGTACTGCCGATCAACCGACATCACGTTTCAAGTCAGGTGAACTGGGAGGATGGAGCAAAGGGGAAGGAGATGCGACAGTAACCCCAGAACAGGGAGCCGTCAATGGTGAGGAACAAAAATGGGAAGAGAAAGCGCTAATATCCGTCAGACAAGGGTAAGGGGAAGAGCAGGCCAACCCTACTTACTCCCACCATCCCTTTTATAATGAAAAAACCCTAAAACTCACCTCACACTCCCGTCTACCCTCACATTCCAGCCCACTTACCCTTCCTCGGCCCAATACCTCTTCTGGCGCACAACATATTACTCCCAAAGGCCTTCTTAGTCATAATGCAAGTTATGAATGGATTTTTGACTGTGGAGCGACCGATACGATGACCTTTGACCCCAGTGATCTTTTATCCACCCATCCTACTAATCGAACCCATATCCAGACGGCTAATGGGGAGTATATACCGGTTGCCCAAGCTGGGGCAGTCGATATTTCCCCTTCTCTTCACCTTAAGAATTGTTTGTTAATTCCCAATTTGTCTCATAAACTATTATCGGTTAGTCAGTTAACAAAGGACTTAAACTGTACTGTGCTGTTAACCTCTGCTAATTGTATTGTGCAGGATGCTCAGACGGGGACGATCATTGGGCGTGGTACTGAAAGAGGTGGACTATACTATGTTGATGAGGTGATTCAAAATAGTGGTGCAATTCTTGCTCATGGATCTCCTGTTCACAAATTGAGGACTTGGCATCGCCGTTTAGGTCATCCATCCGTAGGTTATTTAAAACGACTTTTTCCTTCACTGAATAGTTGTAATGCATCTCTAGATTGTGAAACTTGTATCTTAGCTAAGAGTCACAAACAGTCCTATGTTCCTAGCAATACCCGTGCTCCAAAACCCTTTGATGTAGTGCATTCTGATGTATGGGGCCCAGCCCCACATACTGACACTCATGGTTTTTCATATTTTGTGTTATTTATTGATGATTGTTCTCGAATGTGCTGGGTTTATTTTCTGAAACACAAATCTGAGGTTTTTGATGTTTTTGTAAAATTCTATAACATGATTCTCACCCAGTTCCATGCACAACCTAAAATACTTCGCTCAGATAATAGTGGTGAATATATCTCTATTGCAATGAAACAGTTTTTCCTTGAGCATGGCCTAATTCATCAGACTTCCTGCCCCGACACTCCTCAACAAAATGGGGTTGCTGAACGCAAAAACCGTGCCCTTCTTGAGGTCGCACGGGCTCTCATGTTTGACACTCATGTACCTGTACATTTTTGGCCTGAGGCCATTGCTACTGCCACCTATCTCACAAACCGACTTCCCACAAAAATCCTCCAATTCCAGACCCCTCTTGCCATACTAAATAAGTTTACTTCTGTTCCCTCGTCTCACTCCCTTCCTCCTCGCATCTTTGGGTGTGTTGTGTATGTCCATCTTCCATCACGAGCCTGCACTAAATTTGAACCACGGGCAGTCAAATGTGTGTTTCTTGGGTACGAAACTACGCAAAAGGGCTATCGATGTTATGATCCTGTCCATCACAAACTTTACACCACCATGGACTGTGACTTCCTTGAACATTCCCGCTACTACACCCACCCTCGATCTCAGGGGGAGAGTATGAGTGAGGATCTCAGCTGGTTAACTCATCCTTTGGCTAACAGTCGAGCTCCCAAAGAGCAAGTAGGCACTACCACCGATATTGCCACAGACATTGTCATTGAATCATCTCCTCAGTTTACTACTCCAGTCCCTGAGCATCCAATCCCTGAGCATCCGGCTGAAAGGGAGGTAACACCGAGTCAGGTAACACCGAGTCCTACTGCTTCTCTCATTGATATATCCACTGACTACATTGTGCCAAGGAGTGTTGTTGTCCCCAGGAAATACAATTTGCCCCTCGAAGTACAAGAGGAATGCCCCCGAAGAGGTATGATCCCGAGTATGAATCCCAGAGATCCCGATATCCTGTTGGTAGACCGGATGATGAACAACTTTCACAGACAGCTGTTGCCTTCAATGCATCCCTTTATTCCAGTACCATTCCGAAAACCACTGAAGAAGCCCTTCAAGAACCAAAGTGGAAGCAAGCTATGGACGAAGAGATCATGGCCCTCCAGAATAACGAAACGTGGGAGAAGTGCAGATTACCAGGTGATAAGAAGACGGTTGGATGTAAATGAGTTTTCTCAGTCAAATACCATGCTGACGGAACCATTGAGAGGTATAAAGCAAGGCTTGTTGCTAAAGGGTACACACAGACTTACGGGGTAGACTACTCGGAAACCTTCTCACCTGTGGCTTAAATCGACACCATTCGAGTCCTGTTCTCCGTAGTAGCAAATAAAGAGTGGCCTCTGTTTCAATTTGATGTGAAAAATGCCTTCCTACATGGAGAGATTGAAGAAGAGGTATACATGAAGCCACCAACCGGTTATTTAGATGAGTATAGCCAAGGAGAGGGGTGTCGACTTAAAAGAGCACTATACGGCTTGAAACAATCCCCTAGAGCGTGGTTTGGTAGATTCGTTACAGCAATGAAGAGATTTGGCTACAAACAGAGCAACTCAGATCATACCCTATTTCTCAGGAGAAGTGGAAAATAAATTACATGCCTCGTGATTTATGTAGATGATATGGTGATTACTGGAAACAACTCCAAGGAAATTGACCGTCTCAGGAGAAAATTATTCCAAGAGTTTGAGATGAAGGATTAGGGACAACTGAAATACTTCCTAGGAATAGAAGTTCTAAGATCAAGAAAGGGGATATTCATCAATCAGAGAAAGTACATCTTAGACCTCTTAGCAGAAATAGGAATGTTAGACTGCAAGCCAGCAGATACACCTATGGTAGCTAATCATGGTCTACAAATTGTTGAAGGGGCAGAAGCGGCAGACCAAGATCGCTATAGACGGATAGTGGGAAAGTTGATCTACTTATCCCACACGAGACCAAATATTGCCTACGCAGTAGGGATTGTAAGCAAGTTCATGCATCAACCTCAAGTGGAGCACATGGCAGCGGTCCTGAGGATCTTGAGATACTTAAAAGGAACCAGTAATAAAGGAGTTTTCTACTTAAAGAATGATAATCTTGATCTTATTGGTTACACAGATGTAGATTGGGCTGGTGATCGGGACGACAGAAAGTCTACTTCAGGATACTTCACTTTTGTAGGGGGCAATCTAGTCACCTGGAAGAGTAAGAAACAGAAGGTGGTTGCCCTATCCAGTGCTGAAGCAGAATTCAGAGGGATAGCAAAAGGAGTTACAGAGATTCGATGGATTAGGAAACTTCTAGGAGAGCTAGGCTTTCATCAAACACAGGCAAGCCTACTATATTGTGATAACAAAGCAGCAATAAGCATCTCCGAAAATCCAGTCCAACATGATCGAACGAAACATGTAGAGATCGATCGACACTTTATCAAGGAGAAACTAGAAAGTAAGGTCATCCGTCTTCCCTTTATCAGATCTAAAGACCAACTAGCCGACATTCTCACAAAAGCAGTTTCATCATAGGTCTTCAACAACACTCTATGCAAGTTAGGCATCGGTGACCCCACGACCTAACTTGAGGGGGAGTATTGGAAAGCAGCGGTTTATTACATTTTACAGTTACATTAGGCAGTTTATGCAATAGGCAGTTATCTTTAGTCAGTTATTAGGCAGTTATCTTGAGTCAGTTACATTATACATGTATATATTAAATATGCTCCTATGAAATGAAAGTAAGAGAGAAAAACAGTATCTTTTCAAAACAAAAATTCCAGAAATCATCAAATCTTTAGAGGGAACAAGAAAAACTCGTGCTTAACCTTGGTGTGTTAAAATTAATTGGATTGGAAGGTCAGGGTCAGATAAATAAATTGTACAAACTGAATTTGCATTTTCATGGATAAATTGAATATCTATTTCAATGTTGTATCAGTAGATTTTTTCTCTTACGTAATTCAATTGATGAACACATATTAATAAAACCTTATTTTTCCTAAAAACAATATTCACAAAATGAAGACTAGAAATAGGTAATATATTGGAGATATTATTAAATTCTAATACTCCTTCACAATCGGGTCTGTTTTAAGATCTTTAAATTCAATTAAAGCAGTTGTGTTGATTTACATTATGAAAACATTTTAATGACAGAAAATGTGTTAAGATTGTTGTTGGAGAAGCATCCAGAATTGCTTGACAATATAGACGATGAGAGTGGATACAATGTGGTTCACCAATGGGCAGAATTAAAACAAATTTGGCCTTTTAAATATGTCATTGAAGGGGCTATTACAGATGCTAGCTCTAAGATTTTCACAGATCTCATCAACTCCACTACAGAGAAGAAAACAGAGAACAATCCATTACATATAGCAGCAAAAACTGGAATTCCTGAAATAGCACGAGCTCTTGTACAAGGTTATCAAAAAGAAATACAAGCAAAGGACCAAAAATGCGAGATCGTGTCTCCTTGGAAAGCACGAAATAAGTATGGAGAGACACCTTTAATATCAGCTATATTGTCAAAAGATGTAGAAATGGCGTTGTATTTTTTATCAATTGATTCTACTTTGTGTCAAATAATAGAGGTGAAAGCCCACTTCTATTTGCTGTTGGTCGTGCTAAACAATGTGGACGTCTTGTGGAAGAAATTTTTAAAATTCAAGATCCTCCTTTTAGTGATTTGCGTGGCAATGATGGAACCACAGTGCTCCATTTGGTACGATGTTGTCCAGGTATATTATCACCTTTTAGGCTCGCTTGAATTGAATGTAAATACATAAACGATAAAAAAAGTCAAATTAATGGAATAATTGTGAAAGAGAGCAAATAAGATTAAACTAGAAGAGATGAATGAAAAAGAAGGATGATTTCCCTCATTTGGAGGAAAGTAAATTTATACACAAATTCTTGTGAGAGACGGTTTCTTTGAGAGATCATCTCTAATTGGATCGGCCCTGTATATATTTTGTAAAATATTGTTAGTAGACATTAAGATTATGTAAGTAGATATTTAAGATATTGAAAGTAGGCATTAAAGATACGGAAGTAAGCATTAAGGATAATATAAGTAAGAATTAAGTATAATAAAGTATGCATTAATCTTTAATAGGATGAGTTTGAGATACGTTTCTCAAAGAGACACTATCTCAAGAGAAGAGACTAGTTGAAATTTATGCTCCAAAATGAGGAAACCAATTGTTATTTTATTTATTTTTATTACTTTCTAACTAATTCTTCCACCTCTCTAAAAATTTTCCTCTAGTCTTCTATCTAATTAACTTTATTTTCATACTTCGACTTTTATTTACCCCTTTAATATATATACTAAATCCAAGCGGATCCTTAGCGTAGATAATTTCTATCCTCTGAATTTGTTAAGTAAGAATATCAAAATGACTTTCATTTTAATTTTTGTAATATAAAAATTTAAAGAGACAAAATATTGACGATCCTTTGACGAGGACATATATCATATTTGACTATGTTGTGCAACACAGAGGATTATGGCAAGCGGCTTCTTGAAAAATATTGGTGGATGATGACTTTGCTCGACGATAAGGGGAAAACTGCTCTATCATATGCCAAAGAATTCAGAGTACCATGGCTAGTAAATTTGCTCAAAAACCCATCCTTAATCCAAAAGGAACCTTTTGATTGGATCACAGCATGTGAGAAAAATGAGAATTGGGCAGTAGTTGCCTTCATTGATAGTTGTCAAGATCTCCAAAAGGTTTGCCGTGAAAAACAGGACACTCTACACCATATCAGATTTCGAACTTATGAAGAGTGCTTAAAGTTCTTGAAAAAATCATCGATTGCTGAGCTTAAAAATTCAACAGATTTCGAGGGTGCAACACCTTTGCATCGAGCATTAGAGAGGAAGGATAAACATTTGGCTAAGGCATTGCTCATTGATGACGTAGTAGAAAGAAACATAGCGGACAATCATGGTACGACTGCCTTGAATTTACTTTCAAAGCTCTGCAAAGAAAATGATGAATGGGTGTGTTCCTACAAACTTGACTTATTATTCTCATATTTAGCTCTAAGTATGATACATTTAGTAGTGCAATCTTTTTATGAGACAATCTTAAACAGGAATCTATGTGCAAAGAAATCAAGATCAATCCACACTTGAAAACAACATATATCCAATCTCGAACGAATTTGGATCAAATGAGAAACACACTATCAGTAGTTGCAGCTTTATTGGCGACCATCACCTTTGCGGCTGGTTTCACACTTCCTGGTGGCCTTAGCCAAGAAACCGGAAATGCTATGCTAGCGAAGAGAGCATCATTTATAGTATTCTTACTAGCAGATGTGTATGCTATGTGCACATCTATGTTGGTCATGTATTGTTTGATATGGTCCATGGTTTGTGATCGCGATATGTCATACTTATTGGTGGATCGTAGTGTTTTCATACTGATGCAATCACTATATGGCACCATGGTAGCATTTATGACAGGAATCTACACTGTGATAAACCATAACACCTTATGGGTAGCCATAGTTATCTTCGTCATGTGCTCTCTTGTTGGAATATCAGCGAATAGGACTGTTTTGCATACCATAATTTCCAAATTCATCCCTGCTTCAAACCAAGACAACAAAGATCGAGGAAGTTCACGAGAACAGGTACACAATTGAACCCACTTGTTCTTATGTGTTATAGATCAAGATTGGGCATGGGCTCACTAATTAGCCTACCAAAATTAAAATTGCTACATATTTTGAACTCAAGTCAAGTTGATTTAGCCTAAAATAACATGGTGGGTTCATTTTCTTTACTTATTGTAGAGAAGCGCATCTAGTTGTAGAATGGACGAGTCTCGAAATGCAGAGGGAAGTAGTAGTCATCAAATTCAAGATTATATAGATGATCATCACCTTGAAAGGCTTGAAGAGGTACAATACTCCATTATTCATCTCTATTGTCAGTTGGAAGATACACTTTACCCACTGGCCACTAGTATATAATTGAGTGTAGATAAATGTTTACTTGTTAATCTTCAATGATTTAAACTGACGGTAAAACTATATTGACTAATTTTTTTTGTTATAGGGAAAAGCATCTATTGTTGGAAATGATACGGACTCTAAAAAGGCCAAGTGAACATGTTGTAGTGGTCAACTTTTAAATTTAGCTAAAGTGATTCAGAAAATGGTCATACCACTTGAATTATATGTTGCTCTCTTTTTTCTCCCCTTCTTTTAAACCGTAATTTCTTTGTCAATGAACGATATTAATCTTGCTATTACAAAATTTTGTATCATATTCATTGCTTTATGAAAACTATATCAGATGAAAAAGACGCTTTGTTGAAAGTTGTGTGAAACAATAATATGAAAGAGATCCCAATATGAAAATATCTGATATTATCTGCAAGATCTTGGTTTACTCTCTCCTATCCTTTATATTTGTTTCATTTCTCATTAAGGGCTTGCTGAAGCACTAATTTATCTGTTAATATACTTAATTTTTCGTGATTCAAAATTATAAGTGAATAATGATAACTATGTTTATGATAAGACGAATAAATAAGATCTTACTTGCTTATGTTTTAACTTTTAGATCAAAAATGAAATACAAAATGATAGATTAATATGTGAAATGAGTAATGGGACAAATGAGAAGAATAAGAGGGAGTATTAATTTAGATTGTAGTTCGATATTAATTTTATGTACTTACTCCCTATGTTAGTCTCTCAAGCTTAGCCCATTAAAGCTTAATGTCTACATACTGAATCCTTAATGCCTACTTATATCATCCATAATATCTAGTTATTGTATCCTTAATACCTACTTACAATATCCTTAATGCCTACTTACAGTATCCTTAATTCCTACTTACATTATCGTAAATCAGAAATACCAAAATCATACAACAACAATTTCCAGAATTCTGTCAAAGTTCAAATAACATTCTACAGCCCAAATATCCGATTGTTCTCATCTATGAAATAAAAAAGTATGAACATAAATGTCTTACAATCATTAAGAGCGTTTTTTAGGGGGTTTTTTTTTTGCCTTAGCAACAAGTACTTCTTCAACCACCAAATTTTGATGTTCTTCAACAAGAGGACTTGAAGGACTCATTTTAGTAGGAGAATCATACAACCACTTAACAATCTTCAAAGGAGGTTCTTTTTTATTAAGGTATGAATAAGGAAAAGGAGAAGAACTAGTCTTATGATACATTGAAGAAGCGTCATCTTCAATAGACTTTTGATACGCCTCAAGTTCTTTCTTAGACCACCTTAAAATCTCATTTGAATGTGAGTATGGCCGGCCATGCAAGGAACACGAACATAAATCCCCATAATCACAAAGCCCATCATAAATAAAACTAGGAATTGTTGAAGAACTAGTAGATCTCTTGTTTTCCATACTCAAAATTCAACGCACGTATTAGTTCAGGGTTTTTTTGTTTAAACCCGAAAAAGAAGAAAGATAAAAGAAACACAGAGCTTTGAACAAACGTTAATGGGGATGAAGAATAGGGGGGTGATTTTACAGTATTTGGCCAAAATATACGAAACTTACCTCAAAATGTAGAGAAAATTCTTTATTTTAGTTCAACAATTGAATTAAAGGTAAACTAAGAACAGGGGGTAAAGGTTTAAAGAAGCCATGAAAATGGAGTATTTTAAGAGAGAGAGTGAGGAAAAGAGAGATCAGAGAGACACGAGAATTCAGAGATTAATATTTAACTAATCTTTATCAACTAAAATCTTTATTTTAGTTGATAATGATTAGTTAGATATTGTTGTTTTTAAATTATATTTGTTGATAATGAGTAGTTTAATATGTTAATTAATTATTATCTTTTGTTCATGTGGCTAATTGTAATACCCCAGATTTAGTTTGAAAAAGGATTGATACACTACTCATATCAACAAGATGCATCTTCTTTTCTAGGGAGCCCATTTGTTAAGAACTCCACAGTTAAGCGTGCTTGGTGGAGAGCAATCTTAGGATGGGTGAACTCCTGGGAAATTTTCCTGGGTGCGCACAAGTAAGGCCAAAGTGCGCTGGAAAGACTTGTGTTGGTTTGTGGGGCTAGTCTACAGTCTCCAAGAGTAGTCACCAGCGGTCCGAGGGGCCGGGGTGTTACAAATGGTATCAGAGCAACCCTGCGACTGTGGCTGATAGTGTTCGGTGCACCCAGCGGGGGAAAAGATCTTGAAGTTACGGTCCAACGAGGACGTTGTATTCTTAAGTGGGGGTGAGTGTAATACCCCAGATTTAGTTTGAAAAAGGATTGATAGACTATTCATATCAACAAGATGCATCTTCTTTTCTAGGGAGCCCATTTTCTAAGAACTCCACAGTTAAGCGTGCTTGGTGGAGAGCAATCTTAGGATGGGTGACCTCCTGGGAAGTTTTCTCGGATGCGCACGAGTGAGGCCAAAGTGCGCTGGAAAGGCTTGTGTTGGTTTGTGGGGCTAGTCTACAGTCTCCAAGAGTAGTCATCAGCGGTCCGAGGGGCCGGGGTGTTACATTAATTTAAATGTAACGTTTGATTATTTTTATTTATTATTAATAGTTAATTAAATCATCAAAATTGTAGTAAATGGCTGGTAGTCAAGGAAAAAGAAAATGATTTTTTAGACACTTGTTGAGCGGGAATAGTTCTAAGCCTACCCTACTCAAAGAGGACCCTCATGAGCAGGGGGTAGTAACGGCTTCTGCTAGGAGGGCTAGGCAGGAAGAGGCTGCAAGACACAGTGAGGCCCAACGGTCGAGTACGCTGCACCAAGTGCGCACTCGGTTTGATGACCAGGCTAGTGTCCAGAGTAGTTGGGGGGTTTCAAGTGATGATGATGATGATGTTGAGTACCAAGGCGCTATTGGTCGCCCAGTGGATTGGACTGTTGTCCTCGGGGTCGGTGGTAAATTCACATGTGCCGCCCGTAGTTCTGCAGGAGCATCTGAGCATGCCGGACAAAGTCACGTTGATGATGAGCCACCACGGGGGAGCAGACGCTCACAGCCCGCTGGAACAGACTGGTTGGTCACATCGCCCTAGCCTTGGGGGCCCATAAATACGCGCCTGATACCCAGCTATGGCAGGCACATAGCTAAAGTTATTTTTGAATGCTCTGAGCGTACGCCTCCGATTCTGGAGTTCCGTAGTAGAAAGAAGCCGTTGAAGGCGATCATAAGACTGCGGGATATGTCTGATGCGCTTTATGATGTTCTACCTGCCACTCCCCTTGGCCGGCTACCCTACATTATGCACCAGCACATTGACTGTGCTTTGATATCGGCCTTCATGGAAAAGTGGCAGCCGGATACGAACACCTTCCACATGCCATGGGGGAGATGACGATTATGTTGCACGACGTGCAACGCATATTGGGCATAGGTATTGAAGGTTCATACCGACTGAACTTGCTGAGGGGGAGTTAAAGGGTGCCATTGCTGGTCTGTTTGGGGAGCCTATGTCCGAGCTACGACGAAAAGGGATATTCACCAACGGTGGCATCAACGTTGCTGAAGTTATGCAGTTGTGCCATCGGTCCCAGGCTATGGAGACCCAGTCGACAGCCTATTGCATGGCTATTATCGGCTCTACACTGCTGGCGGATAAGACTAGAACCGGCGTGCGACCTCACCCGATAATAACCGTCAACGTCGATTAGGATGAGATCGCCTGGGTGCGGTGACGCTGGCCTACATGTATCAACAACTGGGAATGGCGTCTAGGGTTGGTTGCAAGACCATTAGTGGTTGCTTGACATTGCTTCAGACATGGATTTACGAGTACTTTCTGGCCTTCCGCCCTCATCCTCGTCAATCAGATGTGCCTAATAAGACTAGGGCGGAGATGTGGTCCACACCCAAGCCAGGTCGTGAGATCAACAGGCTGAGGGACTGCAGGAGTATATTGGACTCCATGACGGAAACTCAAGTACTGTACATCACATCACACTTTTTGTTCATGTTATTTTAATTTTAGATTATTTGTATATGTTAATTTTGCTTGTATGCAGGTGGAATGGACTCCAGACATGACTTCTCCAAGGGCATTTGCTAAATGAGCGCCCACGCACCACCTACATTGGGGGTATCACTTGCTTTGATACCGGAGAGGACAGTGCGACAGGTCGGCTTTGTGCAGGCTATTTCCCCCCTCCTATCAGACCAACCCAAGTTATACGACCGACACACAGTACCTATTTTACGACCTTTGCTTCTCCGCCTATTGTAACACACGAATTTCCTCCAGTCCTTTACGGTTTTGGTTTCTTTAAGGGGTCGAAAATTCATGGGTGTTACACCTATTCACACGGAGGCATGGAGTAGGTTCCCCTATTGTGGCCGCCTTGGTTATCAAGCACTTCGTCGGGCATCTGTTCCATCAGAGGTTAATCCTAGTTACATTGACTGGTTTAAAGTGTCCTCCCACCCATACGTCCTCCTCGGCGAAGGACCGAGTGCCGGTTTTGGTCCAGCTGAAAGCAGAGCGGAATACGTTAGTTTTTTTAATTAATTTGTTTTCTATTTTGTGTTTGTGTTATTTAGATGTTGTTTAATATCTTATTCACACCTTTTTTTTTACAGTTTCTAAATGAATGGCCGAGTCGAGTTGCTCCATTGGTGAGACTGCCGCCTATTGCGGAAATGACCCCCCGAAAAAGACATGCTTTAGATGTATACGTTTCTAATGTTAGAGATTTATTTGCCGAATGACAAGCTTTTAAGGAGCATGACCCTTCATAGACTGTTGGTTTTGTAATTGAAAATTAATTTACATCAATGTTAATATTTATTTACATCAATACTTTTTACATTATAGTTAAATTAATTTATATCAATGCTTTTATTAATTTACATCAATTTTATACATATTGAATTCCATCCACGTATTGAATCCCATCTACATGTGTAGTTAAACTAAATAATGATGTACACAATAGTATCACTATGGACTATCTACAAATTGAATCCCATCTACATGTGTAGTTAATCTAAATAATGATGTACACAATGTGTTACACTATGGACTATCTAAATTTACAGCAATCTTCAGCGGTGTTATTACGTTGTGGTGTTCGTGGCCCGTATAGTCTATTCCAAAGCAAAATCCTGCTACTAAAATGTGTTTCTATATGTCTGGAAGAATTGTCAACTGCTTCATTCCATGATTGTTGGACTGGTGGCAGTGGAGATGAATCGTCGTTCATTAATAGTTGTACAAAATGATTTCTATTCACCCAACATATATGTATAACTTTATTTACATTATGCACACCTGCTGCTTTCCTTAACGGAAGAACCAAACAGGTGTACATCGGATTACCGTAAGCAGAACTATAATAAGCAATGCCAATGTTAAGAAATGTTGCTGCAGAGTACAATGCCATCGGTGCTTCCATCCAGTGAATATAAAGAGTAGGTCCATTGCTGTGTGAACCAATTTTGAATATAGCATTGTCTAACGCCTCCTCCGATAGATACACACTTACATATTGGTCTCTGTTCATTTGTATTTCCATGCACATTGCACGTCTTAAAAGAGGCCATGCCTCCTCGCCTCCAAACTCTGTGACGGCAATAGCTCTTAAACCACGATTACCATCACCTATAACATTAATCCAATCAAACAAGTAAGGAGGGAGAATATGTCGGATGTGATTGGGCAATGGAAAGAGTGAAAAATCACGACCTACTAGATCATCTGAAATTATTGAAAATAAGGTTAGTAAGATTAAGTTGTAACAAACTAATTTAAATAACGGCAAGAAAAGTCATGTACCGGATAAGTAGAAACTAAACTTAATTCCAACTGAGGATTGTGTTTTCCGACCACTAGATCTACCACTGGATCTCCCGCGGGATGAAGATCTAGACCCTCGACCACGAGAAGATGATCTACTATATTCAAATGCGCTTTTATTTCTTCTAAGGGTTTTGCTTGTGGTTGGTCTTCCCTTTCAAGGTGGACTTGCGTAAGGCTCACAAATATCGGTTCCATCAGGGTGTAATTCATGTTCAAGTACCCGAGACAAGCGTCGTACAACAGCCGGATCAACTTTTAAGACTTCATCGACCAACGATTGAAAGTACTCTTTGTCATCGGCGTTTGCGTGCCGTACTCCTTCGTCGGTGTCATCTCCTACCTCTGTGTACCTCAAAGTACTCTAGAATGGATAAATGTCATCCAAATACAAAACACCTTGTGAACTGATCGACAAATATAAATAACAAGCACACGGCAATCCATTGGCACGTTGAAGTACACAACCGCATTTGTTAAGTACATAATCACCCAAATCTAACATACGGTTATGCTCAAGCCGCAACTGCTCCAAGGCAAAAACAGATACATGGTAATATAAAGGTCTAAAGAAATGATGTCGCAATAACCTTGAAACAGAATTCATGGATTCCTGTAGCGCTTGTCGAATCCTGGCTTGCTGGTTTGTTATCTGTGCGTGTGCTCTTTTAAACAGGGTATCAAATGAGCTATTACCGCTACCAAGATAATACTTGAAAGACGAGTGTTGGCTTTCAAATCTGCTGGTAGTCTGGTTACCCATGTGTAAACAGTCATTCGTCTATGGACGCAAAAATTTCTCTTTAAGTGGAATCCATGTTCCAGCCAAATATCGAACGACCTTTCTATTCCTAACCGACCAGGTAGTCACAATTGATTGTCATCTCTCTTCAAATTCGTCAAGTGTAGAACTTTCAACCAAGGGGTTCCATCTACTTTTTCTGAATACCTGCCCTTGTTGATTTCTTTTCCCGCCGCACAACTTGTCCACTATGTTCTCAACGTCGTTGGCAATATTCCCTATGCATAAAAAATGTCGCATATCTACATTAAACACAACATTGAACGTAATTAAGACATATTCAATAAAGAGAACAACAATAATTAATCAACAAAACCTTTTTACCTGGGAAGATATCACGAATACCTGCAAATAAACCCT